>NC_139581.1:12530148-13035148 GCF_946808225.1 Silurus aristotelis | reverse complement strand
GGTTATCTCCAGCAAACTGGGCTTTCTTATGAGCCAGCTTCAGAAGAGGATTCCTTCTGGGTTGACAGGCACTGAGTTTCTTATTGTGCCTCCTCTCCTAAACCCAATAATGTACAGGCATAAATGTAAAGCTTTGCTACACAGCTGATATGTGCAATGGCCTGGTTAAAAGGTTCACTATTTTATATTACATGTTCTATATATTTCTTAAAATGTAGTTTATAGTAATTAAATCGTGTCCTGGAAAAACCCATCATGTTTAGCTTAATTAAGATTTCTCTTCTTAACTCAATTAGAAGAAAAAGTAACAATGAAACTAATATACATAATGTACATCAGTTACTGTCTCATCACCTGGTGTAAAAAGTGACTGCATTGATATACCAAAGGGGCTCGTCACTAAATTGATCACTGTCTTACAATGAATGTGATATAATTAATGTCTTTTAGTCAGATCTGTCATGTTGACCAAATGTATGTTAATCTTTATTTATTTATGCATTTTAATTCGATATCGGTACAAAGTGCGTTGACACACTTTTCTGTTTTGATTTGTTGTCATGGAAATATTGTGGAATTTTCCACAATCCAGAATGATTCAGCTTGTGTCCATCTTCAGAAAATTGTAAAAAAATGGAATTAAAATAATGTAATATATATAAATTTAATAAGTTCATATTTGGGCTTCATTGCCTGAATAAAACATTTATAAACACTTTTACTATAAATTTATTATTTTTCATTTGGTTACACGGCTGTTTTATATAGTCATATATAGTCATGTGGAAGCCTTTGGGTATTTTGTCATTGTATCTATTCAGCAGGTGTTACATTAATTGCTTTTCATCTGAATCTTAGTCTAACTAGAAACAATAATTGCAGCTGTTTACCATTAGGAGATGTTACTGATCTTGGAAAAAATGTGATTCTGAGCAAATGTGTATATAAGTCAGAGTTATTTAATCAAAATAGTTTTGCAGTCCAAAACATAAAGGTTTAAATACTGTATATGCAGTCATGCCTACACCCCTATAATCACTCTTAGTAACATCACCAATTCATTTGTTAAGGCCGTTGGTAAAAGTGGTCCAAGATTAAATCCTCCATGGCAAAGTCTGCCTTCTGGGAAAATTGCCTTCTGCTTATTGGTAAACAGCACATTTCTCACTTGAAAAATGACTGTATATAAGTTAGAGGTTTGGAAACTCTGAGTAAAGGATAGACATTTTAATTTTAAGTTGGAGACCATGCTGTGTAACATTTTAACCTCACAGATACTTTTTTTAAAAAAGGTTATAAACCATAAATAGGTTTATTTGTTTCTATTTTTATTCTGGAAGCTATGCTTATGAGACTTTTTAAAGCTTGTGGTCAGTTTTTTGTCTTCATACATACTAAAAAAATAAGTGATGGAAAATTCCTCAGGACAGTTTGTATTTGTTCTTCATGGATTGAATGACACAAGGACAAACAAGCATATCTACTTTGTATTTGGTCTAATTGTTTATATAATGACTGTGTTTATAAATCTGTTAATAACTTTAACAGTCATTCTTGATAAAACACTTCATGAACCTATGTATATATTTATATGTAATATGTCTGTTAATGGAATACTTGGAGCTTCTGCTTTCTATCCAAAGATCCTTGCTGACCTTTTAGCAGAATATCATGTTATCTCATATGCAGGGTGCCTCTCACAAGTAGGCATAATTTATTATTATGTTTTCTGTGAATTCACGTGTTTAACAGTCATGTCATATGACAGATACATATCCATTTGCAAGCCTTTAGAGTATCATTCCATTATGACACTTCAGAAAGTTTTAAAATTATTAGTTTTAATCTGGCTCTGCTCCATACTAGAGTCCTCCATAGGGCTGGTGTTCACTGCACAACTCCGCTTATGTGGTAATGTCATTGACAAGATTTATTGTACTAACTGGGAAGTTGTCAAGCTGTCTTGCACAGATGTGACTGTCAACAACGTGTATGCACATGTTATAATAGTATTTAATGTATCTCAAGCTTTGTTCATCATTGTGTCATATTTTTGCATTATCAGAGCTTCTTTAAAGTCCAAGACACAGTGGGCAAAATTCATGCAGACATGCCTTCCCCATTTAATTGTACTCACAAACTTCACTATTGCTCTGCTCTTTGACTCTATGTATGCTCGTTATGGCAAAAGCCAGGGACTGCAAGCTCTGCGCAACATACTAGGTATTGAATTTCTTGTTGTCCCTCCTCTCCTAAACCCAATAATATATGGATTTAAACTAACCCAGATAAGAAAAGGTCTTGTAAAAATATACAGGCATAGATTTAAAGCTTTGCTACACAGCTGATATAGTGGCCAGGTCAAAATGGTTAAATATTTTACCCTACATTTTCTGTATATTTCTTAAAATATATTTTTTTATTTAAATATATTTATTTTGCAGTTAACTCATAAAAATTTTAATTGGAATATCTCCAAAAGTAAAAAAGAGAAACGATCTATTTGATTATCATCATAATCCACATTAGTTACTCTCTTCTACTCCTCTTCTGAAGTAAAAGTGACTTTAATATAACAAATTTCTATTGAATCTTCTTTTATTCAATATTTATACATTTCAATATATTATCTATACAAAATGTAAAAACAATCTTTTCTGTGTTGATGATGTGATGTGGAACATAGAAGTATACACTGTAAGCCCAGACAAGTTGAATTTACTTACAAAATTAGAAGAAACTTGTCTTAAAAAAAATTACATAATGACTAATGAAGACTTGTGTAAGTTTTTTCAACTTAAAATTTTTTATAATATATAGAAATTTTTATTACCAATTTATTCCATTTAAAAAGTTCAATGCCCTAAATTCTAAGTTGATTCAACTTAAAATTGATTGTAATATCAATTGCTTTATCCAATGTTACCACTTAATATCTTAAATAAAAAATCTATTAAAATCAATAAATTAGAGCATTTAAATTATAAAAATAAGAAAGCAAAACACTATCTTCTTTTTCTGTTTCATTTAAATTTTAAACATGAAATTTTACATCTTGTCTTATAAACCTTTTTTTGTTTATTATTTAAACAGAGGTTTCATCATTACAGCACTTGAACTACTAGCATTTTGTCTATTGTATGAGTGCCTGCTGGACTTCTTAGAAACAGAGAGCCACTGGCAGCTACGAAGTTACAGATTAGAGACCCCTGTTTTAATGGTGTAACATTCATGACCCAAGAACATATTTAACATAAAACAGCCTGAAAGTCTAGCAACATCACACCTCTGCTATTTTAAAAACTGATCTTACTGGTGCCTCATCTTAGAATCACAACAAATCACATCAAAACTCTCAACCCGGTCTTAGGCCATTTCGTGATATAGTCCCAAATGTAATCTATTAATTTATGTTCATGGACATGAATTTCACTTTTTATTTTTGTCACTCAGCATGACTTTCCATTTAATGTATTTTAATAGCCTCCGGCACATCTTTTCTTTCTGCCACTGGGCACCACAAATTCTTTATTGCTTTTTTTCCCCTCTTTGTTATTTATATTTTAATCTTCAACCACTATTACTCAACATTTAAATTAGTTGATTTTATTCTTGTTTTTATGGCTTTATATTCTGTAAACTACTCGCTATTATGAACCATCATCAGTGGTTCCTTCCAGTCAAAATATAGTAAATATATTTTCCCGGTTAATTAACAAGACTGCAGATTTGTGGTACGGCCATCGCTTTTAAATGTTGCCGTTTCTATTCTGAGAAATACCATTTTTCCATCGGTTTGGTGGGTCAAATCTAGCAGTAAATACTACAGTAGCTACAATGAGCCTTACTGACTGTTACTACGGTGAAGACACCAGCTAAAACTTTTTAAGGACCTGCCGCCGATTCTCTTTTAATGATATCCTCATCTCTTCTCAACACAAACACAAATTGTGCTTCATATTTCAACAATATGATGTTATGACCAGCAGTTTTAATTGTCTTTGTTGTGGATTAATGAATACAAATGTTTCAAGATGAAAAAACTTTCAACTTAAAAATTCTGAACTTTTAACTATAAAATCAAATTCTTTACTTTTTCGTAAATCCAATAAACAGTATCAAATTTATTTTTTTGGAATATGATTCTGCAAAGGGTTTTGGAAAGAAATGTTTTGGATTGTTTTCTACGTTTACAACACAATTTAAAAGATGGATAGAAATCGAATTAGTAAAATAGATGAACACAGAGGTTGCGAGTAATAGACAGATAGAAAAATTTTATAGAGAGAGAGAGAGAGAGAGAGAGAGAGAGAGAGAGAGAGAGAGAAGAGAGAGAGAGAGAGAGAGAGAGAGAGAGAGAGAGAGAGAGAGAGAGAGAGAGAGAGAGAGAGAAGAGATAGATAGATAGATAGATAGATAGATAGATAGATAGATAGATAGATAGATAGATAGATAGATAGATAGATAGATAGATAGATAGATAGATAGATAGATAGATAGATAGATAGATAGATTATATGTTGTCTTGTATTTTGACGCTGATAACATTTGTGCACACTCTCTTGGAGGATTCCTGGAGAACTTTATTGTTGACAAGTTTTGCAGATTCTGTGTGGTTTGGGAATGTTTTAACTCAGAGACAAAGATTTCCATGATGGGCAGGTGCAGGAGGTGAGAGATGACCCAGGATTGAATCGGACCTATAGTGTGAAAACAGCATCTCTCTTAAATGTTATTCAATGTTCATCTATCTCAGTTGTCTCTTCAAATGCATAAAGCACTCTAAAGCACTCTGATCACGCAGAAAAACACTGAATAGTGCTAACTTCAAATTAGTTTATGATGAATGTATAAAAATGTACACTCAATTATGTCAAATCTTGTTTCAGAAATAGAATGAAATTCAAAACAGCAATGTTTTTTAAACAAACTAATGGTAAAATAAAAGGAAGAGAATCAAACAACAATTTGCGAACTATTAGTCAAGTACTTTGTGTTAATAATTAAATTACTTCAAACAGGAAGAACGCTATTGCATAAAATAAATTTTATCCATTTTACCTTACTGTATACTTAAGTCACTTTAGAACAATTAAAAACCATTAAGTGAACTGAAAACATATATGCAACGGACACAAAAAATTCACAGACAGCCTGATGATTGTGCCTTCACCATATAGGGTAGAGGCATATAAAACAGACTACATTCTGTCTGTATGAGTACCTGATATGACAGTTTTATACACAACACTTACATAGCAGCTGTTTATAGTTTTTTTAATCAAATACAATTAAGTAAAGTTGATCTTTTATGTGGGCTGCAAAGATATATTTTTTGCTCTGTCTTTTAGGTATACTTTATTTTGCTCTATTTTATGTACATTATATTCTATTTTATTCTCTTTAAAAGTTACAGATTGTAAATGATGTATGAAGATGCCATTGTACAAATAAAAAATATAGCAAACAAGAAAAATGTTTACTGGATGTCATAATCAAATTCTTAGAACTCTGCATTTCATCTCTACTACCTTGCTCCAGAATGTTATCTGGAAGATAATTAAAAAAAATTTTAAGCAAGTCAAAGTCTCTTGGACATTCTTTAGTCCACACTGTCTTTAATAATTGTATTAATCTTCTATTTGGACCCAAATGCCAAATACAATGACTGTCAGTGTAACTTCAAAATGAGGCTTAAATACAAATGCAATTTTTTGTTTTGTAGGCATAATCCTAGTAAATTATGCCTATGTATCATCATTAAGGATTATTAATTATATATATATTTAATTATCATGTAAGGGTTGTCAAAATTAATTGTTAATAACTCATTGATGCACTAATTTTATTAACGCATGATTAAAGCAGTGTGCATTTCTGTTCAACCATTTTTATTGAAAATATAAAAAAATGAATAAAAAAAAGAGGCGGAATTAAACCCTTAAATGCAACACATTAATTGGGAATGTTCTTTCTTCACAAAATAATTTTTTCTAACTACTAAACATTTGTTCTACTGATGTGCTAAGCAGAGGTGGCAAAAGTACACACATCCTTCACTTAAGTAGAAGTACAGATATTCATGTTTAAAAAAATACTCTTGTAAAAGTTAAAGTACTGACTTTACTTTTTTTTTTCCCCAAGTTAAAGTAAAGAAGTTTGGGATCTGACATGTACAAGTTTAAAGTAGCCATTACTACTACCTGCTTTAGTGTCACGCTGGTAACTGGACACCAGGTCATTATGTTAGGACTGTCAACCGATTTAAATATTTAATCACGCTGTTCTAAATGCACCTTAAACTAATACTTTTACATTTTTTTATACGCTAATTCAACATGGGCATGAACAAATATTGATGTTTTATGCAAATGCATGTTTATTATTCATGAAACCAAACTCCACATAGAGCATGAAAACAAAATATTTGTGCAAATGTTTTAAAGAAATTAAAATATTTATTATGGTCTGTGAGGCAAATATTCGTGGTGTTTTATTTGTGTGTTTGTGAAGAAAGGAGAGCGCGAAGGCAGAAAGCGCCATGTCTGTTTTCTTTACTTTACAAAGCACAGCATTTTGTTGTTATTAATAAGTGTGTACAAATAAAAGAGTCTTTACATATTTGAATGATGTGTTGCTCTTATCTGTATGATCAAACAAGACTTAATGTTTTTTCTGCGTTATGAGGGAAAAAATACCACAAAACGCGCTGGTGCGTTTGTCGACCACCAAAGGGATAAATGTGTGCATCATGGCAGATTTCGGTATTAGAAATCTCACGGGACAATATGCACAGCCAGATTATTTTGTCAGGAGAACTCAAGGGACACGGTGCAGGGCTAGGTGAGTGCAGACCCGAATGCAGGATGCCACAGGAGTTAGGTGACATGGGCTTTAATATAGCACAGGCAAAAACTAAGTTTAAAAAACAGTCAAGGGTCTTAACACAGGCGAAAAGGGCAATGCAGGAAGAGAACCAAAACAGTGCAAAACAATTCATAAATTGGCAAACTGAGCAATAAAGGGCAGATCAAAACACAAACCAAAAAAAAGTCCAGAGTCCAAACCAGGTAACTCGGGAGGCAGCGCAGAACAGGGATCAGAAACATGAGCAGTCAGGGTTGCAAGAGTAATCTCAGGTGCTAGCGCGCCTGTAAAATAATCTGACCCCGAGCTAAATTTTTGGTTGTCCTTAAATCCCGGGAGGCGCGGGAAAAACTGCAAGATGGCCGCTGACCCGGAAGTGCGCACCGCGAAACCGGAAGTGCAGCCCGTGTGCCCGGAAGATCCTGACATTCGGTGCTGATTTGAGACTTGGCGCATCAGTTAAGCAAATGTTTAAAAGACATCGTGAATAAACGTGTGTTGTATATATATATATATATATATATATATATATATATATATATATATATATATATATATATATATATATATATGTATTTTTTATATATTTTTTAATTAATATTTTCATTAAAAATGATCAAACAGAAATGCATGCTGCATTAATCGCGTGTTAACAAAACCAGTGCCGTTCAAATTAATTTGCATTTTGACAGCCTTAAATTATATATTAATACAAAACGAATTCAATATTTAGTTACCTGATAAATGTATCCAGGCTGAACAACCACCGTATAGAACACAAGCAGAAAAAAGATGATGATGATCAGGTGATCAGGAACATCTCTGTTCTCACACTGGTCCACACACATTCCTGTGTCTGTTCTATAGAATATTTACGATGTTAGTATGTAAGGTATACAGGGAGCCTTTATCTGGGCTCACACATCTCCAGCTAGTATGTCTTCTTATCCAAACATGTATATATATTCTTTCCAATATCTATATATACTTGTCTGTTGCCTGCAATAAACCGAAGAAAAACATAAGCCATTCTGTGTGCTGTATGATTATTCCCTGATATCAGAAAAGGCACCACGAGCATCGTAGTTCGTATGGAAAACCTCTTCAACAATTAAGTTTCGTTTGGGCATGATAAAAATCAAATATTTTAATGCTAAGTAAAGCTGCCTAGGCTAATTTCTTTTCAATTGCCTGGAGGATTAAGGCAGTGCTCGATAACAGTGGTGCTCACACAAAATACTGATACTTTAGACACAGTTTTGACATGTTCACTTAGTGTGTATTCACTGTAGTTGCCATTTATTTAGACAATAATGGCTGTATATTGAGTTATTTTTAGAGGACAGTAAATCTGTACTGAACTGCAGAGGTGGCAAAAGTACACACATCCATTACTTAAGTAGAAGTACAGATACTCATGTTTTAAAATACTCGGGTAAAAGTTGAAGTACTGATTATACCTTTTTACTTAAGTGAAAGTAAAGAAGTCTTGGCTCTGACATGTACTTAAGTAAAAAGTAGTTATTACTTCTACCTTACCTTGCTGTTAACTGGACCTCACATAATATTAATATTTGATAGATAGATCGATAGATCGATAGATCGATCGATCTTTAGTGTCATTGCATAGTACAGGTACACAGCAACGAAATGCAGTTTGCATCTACCAGAAGATACCAAAAGTATCAATCGTGCAAATAAATATGTATCATATGTACAGCATGTGATATATATGTAAGCATATGTACAGTGATTAAATATAAAGGCTATAGCAGTGCAGAGACGTGTGGAAATCATTAAATTTGCTATGTTAATGAGGTGATACCGTAGAAAGTGCAGATATATATATATATATATATATATATATATAAATCATAGACATTTTACAGATTTGAATGTTTTGTTTTTATCTGTACGATCAATAAAGACAGTAATTTAAGTTCGTGTCGCCATTATCAGGGAAAAACCCACAAAGTTTACTGATTAAAATTATTTTTATAATATATATTTTATATATTTTTATAATTATTTTTAATTATTTTTCGGTGGAGTTTATTTATTTATTTTATATCTAAGTAAAGAAAGGACGTCGTGAATAAGTGTATGTTTTGCTGGAGGTTTGAATTTCGCCTTTTATATTTAGTTATTTATTTATGTATTTATACTTTTTATAAAAATGGTAAAAACAGAAATGCGCACTGAATTGATGGCGCGTTAATAACGTTAAGTGCCGTTTACAATAATTTTAATTTCGACAGCCAAATATATATATATATACAGTGGGTACGGAAAGTATTTAGACCCCCTTAAATTTTTCACTCTTTGTTATATTGCAGCCATTTGCTAAAATCATTTAGGTTCATTCTTCTTCCTCATGAATGTACACATAGCACCCCATACTGACAGAAAAACACAGAATTGTTGACATTGTTGCAGATTTATTAAAAAAGAAAAACTGAAATATCACATGGTCCTAAGTATTCAGACCCTTTGCTCAGTATTTAGCAGAAGCCCCCTTTTGATCTAATACAGCCAGGAGTCTTTTTGGGAAAGATGCAACAAGTATTTTACACCTGGATTTGGGGATCCTATGCCATTCCTCCTTGCAGATCCTCTCCAGTTCTGTCAGGTTGGATGGTAAACGTTGGTGGACAGCCATTTTTAGGTCTCTCCAGAGATGCTCAATTGGGTTTAAGTCAGGGCTCTGGCTGGGCCATTCAAGAACAGTCACGGAGTTGTTGTGAAGCCACTCCTTCGTTATTTTAGCTGTGTGCTTAGGGTCATTGTCTTGTTGGAAGGTAAACCTTCGGCCCAGTCTGAGGTCCAGAGCACTCTGGAGAAGGTTTTTGTCCAGGATATCCCTGTACTTGGCCGCATTCATCTTTCCCTCGATTGCAACCAGTCGTCCTGTCCCTGCAGCTGAAAAACACCCCCACAGCATGATGCTGCCACCACCATGCTTCACTGTTGGGACTGTATTGGACAGGTGATGAGCAGTGCCTGGTTTTCTCCACACATACGGCTTAGAATTAAGGCCAAAAAGTTCTATTTTGGTCTCATCAGACCAGAGAATCTTATTTCTCACCATCTTGGAGTCCTTCAGGTGTTTTTTAGCAAACTCCATGCGGGCTTTCATGTGTCTTACACTGAGGAGAGGCTTCCGTCGGGCCACTTTGCCATAAAGCCCC
Organism: Silurus aristotelis; assembly: GCF_946808225.1. Classification (NCBI taxonomy): domain Eukaryota; kingdom Metazoa; phylum Chordata; class Actinopteri; order Siluriformes; family Siluridae; genus Silurus; species Silurus aristotelis. The sequence goes on along the minus strand of NC_139581.1, from coordinate 13,025,093 downwards.
GACTGGTGGAGGGCTGCAGTGATGGTTGACTTTCTACAACTTTCTCCCATCTCCTGACTGCATCTCTGGAGCTCAGCCACAGTGATCTTTGGGTTCTTCTTTACCTCTCTCACCAAGGCTCTTCTCCCCCGATAGCTCAGTTTGGCCGGACGGCCAGCTCTAGGAAGGGTTCTGGTCGTCCCAAACGTCTTCCATTTGAGGATTATGGAGGCCACTGTGCTCTTAGGAACCTTAAGTGCAGCAGAAATCTTTTTGTAACCTTGGCCAGATCCGTGCCTTGCCACAATTCTGTCTCTGAGCTCTTCAGGCAGTTCCTTTGACCTCATGATTTTAATTTGCTCTGACATGCATTGTGATCTGTAAGGTCTTATATAGACAGGTGTGTGGCTTTCCTAATCAAGTCCAATCAGTATAATCAAACACAGCTGGACTCAAATGAAGGTGTAGAACCATCTCAATGATGATCAGAAGAAATGGAAAGCACCTGAGTTAAATATATGAGTGTCACAGCAAAGGGTCTGAATAATTAGGACCATGTGATATTTCAGTTTTTCTTTTTTAATAAATCTGCAACAATGTCAACAATTCTGTGTTTTTCTGTCAATATGGGGAGCTGTGTGTACATTCATGAGGAAGAAGAATAAACTTAAATGATTTTAGCAAATGGCTGCAATATAACAAAGAGTGAAAAATGTAAGGGGGTCTGAATACTTTCCGTACCCACTGTATATATTAATGCAAAACGAATTAAAAATGTTGTTACCTAATGAATGTGTCCAGGCTGAAGATCCACATACAGAACACAAGCAGAGAAAAGATGATGATGATCATGAATGTGTCTGTTCTCAGTCATGTTTACAGCACTGACTCCCTCTGTCTCATCCACATGAACCCCAAACTTCTTACTGCCTTCTGCCTGCTGATTCTTATCTTCGTAAAGAGTGAGAGTCAGGACTTTATACACCAGCGGATTGAAAAAGACGCGCAGTAACAGGAAAATGGTTGTTCGGCTGAAATCAGCACGCAGTGAAAAGAAAAATTTTATATTTCACCAAATCAGTGGATTAAAACTAAAGTAACGAGCCGGTTTTGAAATGGTAAGAAGTAAAACGTACAGATATTGGTGTAAAAATATAATGAGTAAAAGTAAAAAGTTGTCTGAAAAATAAATAGTGGAGTAAAGTACTGATAACAGAAAAATCTACTTAAATACAGTAACGAAGTATTTGTACTCCTGCTGAACAAGTATTCTGCTGAACTGTAAAAGCTGCACATTAATTAAATTATATACAATTTTAATTTCTATCCCTTGAGAACATATAATAAAATGGTTGCTAAAGATACTGTGTGTATGTGTATATACAGTGAGGAAAATAAGTATTTGAACACCCTGCTATTTTGCAAGTTCTTCCACTTAGAAATCAAGGAGGGGTCTGAAATTGTCATCGTAGGTTCATGTCCACTGTGAGAAACATAATCTAAAAAAAAAAATCCAGAAAAAACTATGTATGATGTTTTAACTATTTATTTGTATGATACAGCTGCAAATAAGTATTTGAACACCTGAGAAAGTCAATGTTAATATTTGGTACAGTAGCCTTTGTTTGCAATTACAGAGGTCAAACGTTTCCTGTAGTTTTTCACCAGGTTTGCACACACTGCAGGAGGGATTTTGGCCCACTCCTCCACACAGATCTTCTCTAGATCAGTCAGGTTTCTGGCCTGTCGCTAAGAAACACGGAGTTTGAGCTCCCTCCAAAGATTCTCTATTGGGTTTAGGTCTGGAGACTGGCTAGGCCACGCCAGAACCTTGATATGCTTCTTACAGAGCCACTCCTTGGTTATCCTGGCTGTGTGCTTCGGGTCATTGTCATGTTGGAAGACCGGGCCTCGACCCATCTTCAATGCTCTAACTGAGGGAAGGAGGTTGTTCCCCAAAATCTCGCAATACATGGCCCCGGTCATCCTCTCCTTAATACAGTGCAGTCGCCCTGTCCCATGTGCAGAAAAACAGCATGATGCTACCACCCCCATGCTTCACAGTAGGGATGGTGTTCTTGGGATGGTACTCATCATTCTTTTTCCTCCAAACACGTTTAGTGGAATTATGACCCAAAAGTTCTATTTTGGTCTCATCTGACCACATGACTTTCTCCCATGACTCCTCTGGATCATCCAAATGGTCATTGGCAAACTTAAGACGTGCCTGGACATGTGTTGGTTTAAGCAGGGGAACCTTCCGTGCCATGCATGATTTCAAATCATGACATCTTAGTGTATTACCAACAGTAACCTTGGAAACGGTGGTCCCGGCTCTTTTCAGGTCATTGACCAGCTCGTCCTGTGTAGTTCTGGGCTGATTTCTCACCTTCCTTAGCATCATTGAGACCCCACGAGGTGAGATCTTGCATGGAGCCCCAGTCCGAGGGAGATTGACAGTCATGTTTAGCTTCTTTCATTTTCTAATGATTGCTCCAACAGTGGACCTTTTTTCACCAAGCTGCTTGGCAATTTCCCCGTAGCCCTTTCCAGCCTTGTGGAGGTGTACAATTTTGTCTCTAGTGTCTTTGGACAGCTCTTTGGTCTTGGCCATGTTAGTAGTTGGATTCTTACTGATTGTATGGGGTGGACAGGTGTCTTTATGCAGCTAACGACCTCAAACAGGTGCATCTAATTTAGGATAATAAATGTAGTGGAGGTGGACATTTTAAAGGCAGACTAACAGGTCTTTGAGGGTCAGAATTCTAGCTGATAGACAGGTGTTCAAATACTTATTTGCAGCTGTATCATACAAATAAATAGTTTAAAAATCATATATTGTGATTTCTGGATTTTTTTTTTTTAGATTATGTCTCTCACAGTGGACATGCACCTACGATGACAATTTCAAACCCCTTGATGATTTCTAAGTGGGAGAAAGTTCTCCCACTTAGAAATCATGAAGGGGTCTGAAATTGTCATAGTAGGTGCATGTCCACTGTGAGAGACATAATCTAAAAAAAAAATCCAGAAATCACAATATATGATTTTTTACTATTTATTTGTATGATACAGCTGCAAATAAGTATTTGAACACCTGAGAAAGTCAATGTTAATATTTGGTACAGTAGCCTTTGTTTGCAATTACAGAGGTCAAACGTTTCCTGTAGTTTTTCACCAGGTTTGCACACAATGCAGGAGGGATTTTGGCCCACTCCTCCCCACAGATCTTCTCTAGATCAGTCAGGTTTCTGGCCTGTCACTGAGAAACACGGAGTTCGAGCTCCCTCCAAAGATTCTCTATTGGGTTTAGGTCTGGAGACTGGCTAGGCCATGCCGGAACCTTGATATGCTTCTTACAGAGCCACTCCTTGGTTATCCTGGCTGTGTGCTTCGGGTCATTGTCATGTTGGAAGACCCAGCCTCGACCTATCTTCAATGCTTTAACTGAGGGAAGGAGGTTGTTTCCCAAAATCTCGCAATACATGGCCCCGGTCATCCTCTCCGTAATACAGTGCAGTCGCCCTGTCCCATGTGCAGAAAAACACCCCCAAAGCATGATGCTACCACCGCCATGCTTCACAGTAGGGATGGTTTTCTTGGGATGGTACTCATCATTCTTCTTCCTCCAAACACATTTAGTGGAATTATGACCCAAAAGTTCTATTCTGGTCTCATCTGACCACATGACTTTCTCCCATGACTCCTCTGGATCATCCAAATGGTCATTGGCAAACTTAAGACGTGCCTGGACATGTGCTGGTTTAAGCAGGGAAACCTTCTGTGCCATGCATGATTTCAAACCATGACGTCTTAGTGTATTACCAACAGTAACCTTCTAAACGGTGGTCCCAGCTCTTTTCAGGTCATTGACCAGCTCCTCCTGTGTAGTTCTGGGCTGATTTCTCACCTTCCTTAGGATCATTGAGACCCCCACGAGGTGAGATCTTGCATGGAGCCCCAGTCCGAAGGAGATTGACAGTCATGTTTAGCTTCTTCCATTTTCTAATGATTGCTCCAACAGTGGACCTTTTTTCACCAAGCTGCTTGGCAATTTCCCCGTAGCACTTTCCAGCCTTGTGGAGGTGTACAATTTTGTCTCTAGTGTCTTTGGACAGCTCTTTGGTCTTGGCCATGTTAGTAGTTGGATTACTGATTGTATGGGGTGGACAGGTGTCTTTATGCAGCTAACGACCTTAAACAGGTGCATCTAATTTAGGATAATAAATGTAGTGGAGGTGGACATTTTAAAGGCAGACTAACAGGTCTTTGAGGGTCAGAATTCTAGCTGATAGACAGGTGTTCAAATACTTATTTGCAGCTGTATCATACAAATAAATAGTTTTATATATATATATATATATATATATATATATATATATATATATATAAATATATATACACACACACACGTGTGTGCTAGTATTATTTTAATTGTATTATTCTACTGTTGAATCATTGTACAGTATTTATTAACATAAACTTGGTCATTTGCCAATGGAGCTTCTAGTTTGAAACACATTAATCACACTCTGCCTCTTGGGAAAAAAATCCACCTGCTCATTGGTGAACAGAATGTGCCCTGCTGAAAAATAACTGTATATATAAGCTAGAGAATCAGAAACTCTGACTAAAGGATAGATTTAAAGGATAATTTCACTCAGTGACTATGCTTTAAATGCTTTAATCCTTGCAGAGACTTTTGCAAAAAAAAAAAAAAAAAAAAGGTTTTGACCCATTCAGAGGATTTGGTATTTCTATTTATTCTGGGAAACTATGTTTATTGGACTATTCATAACTTTGTGGGTATTATTTGTCTCCATATAAAATATGACAGAATTTATGGAAAATTCCTCGGGGGAGTACATGTTTGTGATTCATGGATTGAATGACACAAGGACAAACAAACATATTTACTTTGCATTTGGTCTAATTGTCTATAGTGTGACGCTGTTTATAAATCTGTCAATAACTATTACAGTCATTCTTGATAAAACACTTCATGAACCTATGTATATATTTATATGCAATATGTTTTTTAATGGAATACTTGGAGCTTCTGCTTTCTATCCAAAGATCCTTGCTGACCTTTTAGCAGAATATCATGTTATCTCATATGCAGGATGCCTTTCACAAGCTTATATTATTTATTCTTATGTTTTCTGTGAATACACGTGTTTAACAGTCATGTCATATGACAGATACATATCCATTTGTAAGCCTTTAGAATATCATTCTATTATGACACTTCAGAAATGTTTTAAATTATTAATTTTTTCTTGGCTCTGCTCAATACTAGAGTCCTTTGTTGGGGTGATGCTCACTGCTCAACTTCGCTTATGTGGTAATGTCATTGACAAGCTTTATTGTTCTAACTGGGAAGTTGTCAAGCTGTCTTGCACAGATGTGACTGTAAATAATGTGTATGGGTACGTTCTAATGGTATATCATGTATCTCACGCTTTGTTCATCATTGTGTCATATATTTCCATTATCAGAGCTTCTTTAAGGTCCAAGACGCAGTGGGCAAAATTCATGCAGACATGCCTTCCCCATTTAATGGCACTCACAAACTTCACTATTGCTGTGATCTTTGACTCTATGTATGCTCGTTATGGCAAAAGTCAGGGACTGCAAGCTCTGCGCAACATGTTAAGTATTGAGTTTCTTGTTGTGCCTCCTCTCCTAAACCCAATAATATATGGATTTAAACTAACTCAGATAAGAAAAGGCCTTGTAAAAACATTCCTGCATAGATGTAAAACTTTGCAACACAGCTAATCTGTGTGGTGTCCTAGAAAAACCCTTCAAATGGGTTAGCTGAATTAAATATATTCCTCTTCTGCAATGAACCCATTTAGAAGTAAAAAAGTAACAATCTGCAAAAATGAAACTGATATGGATAATTCATATAATCTACTGTCTCACTATTTGATCAAATCCTTATCAGTGGCTCCTGATCAATGTCTTACCCTAAATGAAATATAATCAATAAGTGTTTCAGTCAGATCTGTCAAGTTGACCAAATTTCTATTTATCTTTTTTATTTATTTATTTATTTATTTATTTATTTATTTATTTATTTATTTATTTATTTATTTTAAATACATTTTATCTGTATTGAGTGTGTACACTTTCTGGGCACTTTTCTTTTTCGATGTGATGTCATGAAAATACTGTGCAATGTTTGGTTTCCAGTTTCTGATTATCATCAAAGTAATGATAACTGATATAATTGCTGTATATAATTATATATATATATATATATATATATATATATATATATATATATATATATATATATATATATATATATGTATATAAATCACTGTAATTCAATTTACAAATCATTTACTAAATAGATCCAAATGACGTATATAGGTTTCAGGCAGACAGATTGCATTTACCACTGCATTTGTTGAACTGACGCTGGACCAAGCATGATCATATATATGTCATATGAGTATATGAGTATATATATATATATATACCCTAACCCATATCACTGCTTTAATCCTCCTGAGCATAAGAGCTAATAGGACATGCTGACTGACCTGCAAAAACTCTGTTATGCTTCTTTCTTACTCAAGAGTAATAGCAAAGATAATTTCAGTTTTGTTAAAATAAACTATCTTGCTACTACTTTTGCATTTGAAATTAGAATATAAATAGTATTTACATGTTAACTTGCTAAATTATTTAATAACAAATTATTATTTGTTGGATATATCATGTTTAAACCACAAGGCGTAAAAGTTACCCTGCAAAATTGTCTGCTCAGAGACGGGCTCTTATTTTAGACAGCATGGAATTCACCAAAGCTGCACAGGTTGTTGCAGGGATACTGTTCCACTGCACCATAATGACATCACAGAGCTGCTGGATGTTAGGTGGATGCTTCTCCACCTTCTGCTTGAGGATGCCCCACATGCTCAATAGGGTTCAGGTCTGGAGACATACTTGGCCACTCCATCAACTTCACCTTCTGCTTCCTCAGAAAGGTAGTTGTCATCTTGTCGGTGTGTTTGGGGTTGTTATTATGTTGGAAAACTGTCATTTGGCCCAGTTTCTAATAGAAGGGCATCACATTTTGCTTCAAAATGTCACAGTACATGTTGAAATACATGTTTTCCTCAATGAACCACAGCTCCCCAGTACCAGCAGCACTCATGCAGCCCCAGACCATGATGCTACCACCACCATGCTTGACTGTAGGCAAGGCACAATTTTCTTGGTACTCTCACCAAGGCATCACCACACATGTTGGACACTATCTGAGCTAAAGAAGTTTATCTCATACCAGAGAACATGGTTCCAGTAATTCATGCTCTTGAACAGGTTATCTCCAGCAAACTGGGATTTCCTTATGAGCCAGCTTCAGAAGAGGATTCCTTCTGGGTTGACAGGCACTGAGTTTCTTATTGTGCCTCCTCTCCTAAACCCAATAATATACAGGCATAAATGTAAAGCTTTGCTACACAGCTGATATGTGCAATGGCCTGGTTAAAAGGTTCACTATTTTATATTACATGTTCTATATATTTCTTAAAATGTAGTTTATAGTAATTAAATAATTTCCTGGAAAAACCCATCATGTTTAGCTTAATTAAGTAGATTTGTCTTCTCAACTCAATTAGAAGTAAAAGTAACCATGAAACTAATATACATAATGTACATCAGTTACTGTCTCATCACCTGGTGTAAAAAGTGACTGCATTGATATACCAGGGGCTCGTCACTAAATTGATCACTGTCTTACAATGAATGTGATAAAATTAATGTCTTTTAGTCAGATCTGTCATGTTGACCAAATGTATGTCAATCTTCATATATTTATGCATTTTAATTCAATATCTGTACAAAGTGCGTTGACACACTTTTCTGTTTTTATTTGTTGTCATGGAAATATTGTGGAATTTTCCACAATCCAGAATGATTCAGCTTGTGTCCATCTTCAGACAATTGTTAAAAAATAGAATTAAAATAATGAGAAATACACTTTTAAAGTATGTGGGTATCAGGTAGACTGACTGCATTTACCAGTGCATTTGGTAAACTGGCTACTGACCAAATACTATATTTGCAGAAAATGGAAAATGATTTGTACTTTCAAGGCTACCTATAACCTGATTATTCCTTTATAATTGTTGGATTATGCATATGAAAATAGAGAAAATTATGCACTTTCAAATGTCACCTTTGAGCCATGTAGTGGAATATTCTAATAGTAGAATATTAGAATATTAATTGAAAAAGTCCTTCTCAACTTAAAAACTAATTTTATAAGTTCATATTTGGGCTTCATTACCTGAATAAAACATTGACAAACACTTTTACTTTGAATTTATCATTTACTTCACACTATCTGTACATTTAATACTAGTTACACGGCTGTTTTATATATAGTCATATATAGTCATGTGGAAGCCTTTGGGTATTTTGTCATTGTATCTATTCAGCAGGTGTTACATTTATTGCTTTTCATCTGAATCTTAGTCTAACTAGAAACAATAATTGCAGCTGTTATGGCTATCACCTTTACCATTAGGAGATGTTACTGATCTTGGAAAAAATGTGATTCTGAGCAAATGTGTATATAAGTCATAGAGTTATTTAATCAAAATACCTTTGCAGTCTAAGACATAAAGGTTTAAATACTGTATATGCAGACAAGCCTACACCCCTATAATCACTCTTAGTAACATCACCATTTACTGAAAGCTCTGTGCAATTCCTAAGGTATAAAGATATTTAATATATAAGTTTCTCTTTATATATATTTGGTTCCCACTTGTATAGTTCTGTTCTTTTATGATGCTTAGCTACACTCATACTAAATTCATTTGTTAAGGCTGTTGGTAAAAGTGGTCCAAGATTAAATCCTCCATGGCAAAGTCTGCCTTCTGGGAAAATTGCCTTCTGCTTATTGGTAAACAGCACATTTCTCACTTGAAAAATGACTGTATATAAGTTAGAGGTTTAGAAACTCTGAGTAAAGGATATACATTTTAATTTTAAGTTGGAGACCATGCTGTGTAACATTTTAACCTTACAGATATTTTTTCAAAAAAAGGTTATAAACCATAAATAGGTGTATTTGTTTCTATTTTTATTCTGGAAGCTATGCTTATGAGACTTTTTAAAGCTTGTGGTCAGTTTTTTGTCTTTATACATACTAAAAAAATAAGTGATGGAAAATTCCTCAGGACAGTTTGTATTTGTTCTTCATGGATTGAATGACACAAGGACAAACAAGCATATATACTTTGTATTTGGTCTAATTGTTTATATAATGACTGTGTTTATAAATCTGTTAATAACTTTAACAGTCATTCTTGATAAAACACTTCATGAACCTATGTATATATTTATATGTAATATGTTTGTTAATGGAATACTTGGAGCTTCTGCTTTCTATCCAAAGATCCTTGCTGACCTTTTAGCAGAATATCATGTTATCTCATATGCAGGGTGCCTCTTACAAGTAGGCATAATTTATTCTTATATTTTATGTGAATACACGTGTTTAACAGTCATGTCATATGACAGATACATATCCATTTGCAAGCCTTTAGAGTATCATTCCATTATGACACTTCAGAAAAGTTTCAAATTATTAGTTTTTACTTGGCTCTGCTCAATACTTGAGTCCTCTGTTGGGGTGATGCTCACTGCCCGGCTTCTGTTATGTGGTAATGACATTGACAAGATTTACTGCTCGAACTGGGAAGTTGTCAAGCTGTCTTGCACAGATGTGACTGCCAACAACGTGTATGGGTACATTATAATATTATTTAATGTATTTCAAGCTGTGTTCATCATTGTGTCATATCTTTGCATTATCAGAGTATCTTTAAGGTCCAAGGCGCAGTGGTCAAAATTCATGCAGACATGCCTTCCCCATTTTATAATTATTACGAATTTTACTATTGCTCTGCTTTTTGACATTATGTATGCCCGTTATGGCAAAAGCCAGGGACTGCAAGCTCTACGCAACATGTTAGGTATTGAGTTTCTTGTTGTGCCCCCTCTCCTAAACCCAATAATATATGGATTTAAACTTACCCAGATAAGAAAAGCCTTTCTAAAAATATACTGGCGTAGATGTAAAGCTTTGCAACACAGCTGATATGTACTGTTTGGTGTCCTGCAAATAGAATTGTTTTTCTAATTATTTCAATCAGAAGCATTTTGAATACTGGTTCATTTCAAAGTGCAAAAATAACATTTATTATGTAAATTACATTTGGAAAAGATTACTGCATAATTAGAGGCTTGCAATGGACAATGATATATCCTTCTGATAATCTGCAAACTTTCACCGTAGTTACTGTCTTATCACCTGAGATAAAGTGACAATTTTACTGCATTTTGCAAACCAAATTCTTATAACTCTCTTTTCACTCAACTGATTGCTGTGTTACACTGATGATGAAATATTCAATAATTAATTAAGTCAGATGTCATGTTGACTAAATTTCTCAATAATCTTTTTATTTTTATATACAGTTTAATCTGTTATCTGTAAAGAGTGTTTAGGTACACTTTTTCTCTTTTCAATAGTGTGAGGTGATATTTTGATGGCAGTATGTGCTTAAAGTATGTGCTTGAATTTGTGTAACCCAAATCTGCTTAAAAATATTAAAGAGAAAGAAAGCTATTGTGTAAAATCTATTTCACATTTATAAAGTTACTGTGACCTAGACTCTCTTTAGATAATTTTAAAAACCCAATCAGTTCATCTTCTGCTTACAATGATAATTTCATATAAATTCTCTATTGCAGCCTGATGAAATTATGGCTCCATCAAGGTATACAATTGACCACATAGTCTCTTAATATGTCACATATTGTGACACCTATATATGACCTACTTTGCAGTTGTTAATCATATGTGAAGTTAATTAAAATGAATGTTTTTTTATGTTCCAGGGAAAGATATATATACTCACAACAACATATTCTGCTTTATTTAGTCTATTTATTCTCTGTGTTACAGATATTTTATGTAGTAAGAGGATTAAACAGATTTACATTTTTCACACATTTGTATGTATACAAGTGTAAAACAAAACAAAACAAACAAACAAAAACATGCAGGTTAAATTTGACAGTATACATACACCTTTTATATTGTACCTTAAAAACAGTTATATCTAACTTCCCTTTTTTAAACAGCAAAAATGACCTCAACTGCATCTACTCAAAAGTATTATAATATTTACATAGGTATAGTTAAAGTAAAAAAAAACAAAAAGAGTCCCGAACCGCATGCAAGGCGGGTTGTGAAGATAAATCCCAGGGTGCGTGAAGGGAAGCACAGAGCTGAGCGAAAAAACAGGGAAGCGTAACGCGAAAACCACAATATCGGCCAGTGAGTATGTGAAAGTGAGGGGTTTAAATAGGCAGGTGATTAGTGTGTGAATGAGCCGCAGGTAATCGACATCAGTAGTCGGGCGAAGTGCTCCGTTAGGGCGGGGCACGCACGGAAGAAGGAGCTGGGAGCTCCCTGACACCACAAACACCCCCCCCCCCCACAAACGCACGGGATACAGCACGTTCTGCCTGAGCACCCAAGACCGCTCCTCCGGACCGTAACCCTCCCAGTCCACCAGGTACTCAAAGCGACCCCCGCGCCGTCGGGAGTCCAGTACCTCCCGCACTGTGTACCTCCGTGTACCGTACTACCTCCGCCTGAGCGTGCGCCGAGGGGCCACCTGGAGGGCGAGAGACAGAGGACACACAGCAGGGACACGTGGTACGTTGGGTGTAGGCGTTACCTCGGTGGTAGTTCCAGCCGGTAGGCCACGTCACTGATCTGCCTGAAGACCCTGAAAGGCCCAATGTATCGAGGGCTCAGCTTACGGCAGGGGAGCCTCAATCTTAGGTCTCTCGTTGATAGCCACACCCGATCCCCTGGAAGCAAGCAAGGGGCATCCAAGCGTCGGCGTGTCGTCGGGTGTTACGAAGGGCCCTACGCAACTGTGTGTGTGCAGACTCCCAGACTCGCAGGCAAGTCGATGGGCACATCTGTCTACGGGAACAGGGGCGGCTGGTACCCCAGCACACACTGAAAAGGAGTAAGACCCGTGCTGTCCTAGCGGATGGAGTTCTGGGCATACCCAGCCCACGGCAGGAACCGGCTCCAATTCCCCTGGTCCTGGCTGCAATAGGTGCGGAGGTACCTGCTCAGCTCCTGTATCTTCCTTTTCGCCTGGTTGTTCGACTGCAGGTGGTAACCAGAAGACAGGTTTACTGACTCCCCCAAGAGCTGGAAGAAAGCTTTCCATACCCGCGATGTGAACTGCGGGTCACGGTCCGAGACGATCTTCTCCGGGAAACCAAAGCACCTAAAAACTTGATGGTGCTTTGGTGATGACATGATGAAACAGGGCCTCGGCCATTTCGAGGGCCGTTGGTAACCCCTTCAGGGGAATAAAGCGGCAAGCCTTCGGGAAGCGGTCCACCACCACCAGAACGCACGTGTTGCCTCCGGACTGGGGTAGGTCTGTGACGAAGTCAATCCCCAGATGCGACCAAGGGCGCTTAGGAACGGGCAGCGGAACCAGCTTGCCCACCAGGAGGTGTCGCTGAACCTTGGCCATGGCGCAGGTGGAACAGCCCTGAACGTAGCATGTGATTTCCTTGGCCATCCTAGGCCACCAGTACCATGCCTGGACCAGCTGGACTGTCCGCTTCTCCCCCGGGTGGGACCTCGTGCACTGACTGGATGAGATTCTGCCGGCAAGACACAGGGACAAAGACACGCCGTGTAGAACATCCAACGGGGGCGGTTTCCCATAAGAAGGCCCTCTGGATCTCGGTGTTGATCTCCCAGATGATGGGACCCACGATGAGTGCTGGAGGGAGTATAGGATCCGGGTCGCTGGATTCTTCAGGACAGAACACCAGGGAGAGTGTGTCCGTCTTCCCGTTGAGGGCTCTGGCTCGGTAGGTGACCTGGAACTTGAACCTGGTGAAGAACAGGGCCCAGCGGGCCTGTCTGGGATTCAGTCTCCGGGACTCTCTCAGGTACTGGAGGTTTTTGTAGTCAGTGATTACCGTAAAAGGGTGCTCTGCTCCCTCTAGACAGTGCCGCCACTTCTCTAGGGCCATCTTGATGGCGAGGAGTTCCCTGTTACTAATGTCATAGTTCTGCTCCGCCCGTGAGAGCTTGTGGGAGAAGTAGGCGCAGGGATGGAGCTGTGGAGGGGCCCCAGACAGTTGAGAGAGGGTTACATCGACACCGGTTGACGAGGCGTCTACCTCAACCACAAAGGGTCTCTGCGGATCCGGGTGACGCAGGACAGGAGCAAAACAGAAATGCCTCCTGAGCTCATCGAAGGCCTCCTGGGCCCCTGGGGTCCATTTCAGTCTACAGGCCTCTCCCCTGAGGAGCGAGGTGAGGGGAGCCGTGATTTTGCTGTAACCCTGAATGAACCTGCGGTAGAAGGCCAGGAAGCGTTGGAGCTCCTTGATAGTACCCGGGACGAGCCAGTCCCTCATCGCCTTCACCTTACCCTCGTCCATCTGGATGCCCTGCGCACTAATCCAGTACCCCAGGAAGCGAACCTCCTGGCGATGGAACTCACACTTCGAGAGGTTCAGCTACAGTTTGTGTGAACGAAGGGCTCCCAGGACGTCACGCACATGGCTGTGGTGTTCCTCCAGGTTGCGGAAGTAGATGAGGATGTCATCGATGTAAACCATGACGAAACTCTGGAGGTAGGGACGGAGCACTTTGTTAATGAACCCCTAGAAGACCGCCGGCACGATGGACAGGCCGTACAGCATGACCCGATACTCGTAATGTCCGGTAGGTGTAACGAAGGCGGTCTTCCATTCATCACCTTTCCTGATGCGTACCAGGTTGTATGCGCTCCTGAGGTCGAGTTTGGGGAACACCCTTGCCTCCCTCAGGTTCTACAGGGCTGCTGGTACTAACAGCAGGGGGTAAGGGAGAGGAGCGGTCTGGGCGTTAAGCTGACGGTAATCAATGCAGGGACGAAGGCCACCATCCTTTTTCCCCCACAAAGAAAAAGCATGAAGCGGCCAACGAGGAGGATGCGGCAATGAAACCCTGGCTGGATGAATTGCTCCATAGCACGCTGTTCGGGTGTGGACAGAGGATAGATTCGGCCTTTTGGCAGCTTGGCCCTCAGGAGCAGGTCGATGCAACAATCCCAGGGCCGGTGCAGGGGAAGACGCGTGGCCGCCTGGGCACAGAAAACGTCCCTGAAAGCCAGGTACTCCTGTGGGATTTCACCCTGGGTCTTTGTTGTTGCCTTCTCCACCCTGGTTGCTCCTATTGTGACCTGGGGGACCCGTTTTGGGAGCTGGGTGAGGCATGTGGCATGGCAGTAAGGACTCCATTGCAGGATGTCGCAGGGGTCCCAGGAGCATCTTGGAGAGTGTTGTTGCAGCCAGGGCCTCCCTAGGATCACACTAACGGTGGAACTGTCGAGAACCATGAACTGGATTTTCTCCCGATGGAACAGTCCCACCTGTAGGGTGATCACCGGGGCACAGAACTTCACCCAGCCCTTCCGCACTGGACGCCCCTGGATCGTCTGAACCGCTAAGTCCTGGGAGCCCCTCTCTCGGGGGAGCTGTAGGCGGTCGAGGCAGGCTTGGGAGATGAAGTTGCCTGACCAGGGCGCGTACAGAGAGAGAGAGAAAGAGGGGGTTAGCAGCGTTATGGTGAGTTTAGATAAAGGTGAAATATCAGAAGGGAAATCCACTGTACTCACCGCTGCGCGATGAGGACGAGTGGGACACCTGGCAAGGGTGTGGCCGGGAGTGCCACAGTACAGACACTTCCCGGTAGCTAGGTGCTTGTTTCTTTCTCTGCGGGATAGCCGTTGTACTCCTAATTGCATCGGATCAGTGTCTGGGTCCGCCACAGCACCAGGTTGTGTACTCACGTGCTGTGGTGGTGAATGACATGCTGCCAGACGCTGAGAAAGCCCAAACAGTTCCAAACCCACGTTGTCATCATGCACGGCCATAGCCTGTCTGAACTCTGGAGCTAAACCCAGCCGATACACACTGAGAAGTGCATTCTCACTCCAACCACTAGATGCCGCCAGGGTGCGGAAACGGAGGCTGTATTGGGTGATGTCATCCTTGCCCTGACGTATGTTGAGCAGCTGGTCAGCCGTAGAGAAAACCCCAGAGGCGGCGCTAAAGACTTCCAGGAAGTGCGCGGTAAACGCGGCGTACGTGCCCATCACGGGGCTGATGGCTTCCCACAGTGATTGCGCCCAAGCCAGCCCTCTACCAGAGAGGAGAGAAATGAGAAACGCTACCTTTGCTCGTTCGGTGGAAAAACGCTGCGGCTGCATCTCGATGTATTCACCTGCAGCAAAATCCACGGCATTACGACGCTTTGCCTAAAAACGCCGCTGGAAGTGCCATGGGGCTGCCGGTGTTCACGGGGGGCTTCCTTATTTTATTTTCCAGTTTTTATTTACTAATTTGTAAAAATCAGGAAACAAATTAATAAGTGGTTTTTAGTATTATCTGTAGCCAGAATATGACTTTTTTGTTTCTACCTAGTTCTCTAGTTTTCTGCGCTAATAATCCTATTCAAATGATCACCTGTTTAAGTCAAGTCCAGAAGCTTTTATTGTCATTACAATCATATATAGCTGACGAAGTACACAGTTTCTCCAGAACCCTGGTGCTACATAAAACAATATAGAGCTACATCACACAACATAGAGCTACATAAAAGAACACAAAGCTAAGGACTAAAGTAAGTTGTGCTAGCCGCATAAAGTGCATCATGTGCAACCGAGTGCAAACAGTGCAAGACAAAATACAATGCACCAGACAAAACAGGACAGTGTGGGACATATTCACAAAACACATAATAGCCCGACGAGTAAATCTACTATATAATATGTTATACAGTACAATCTGCAAAAAAGAACTATACTATACTATATATAAAGTACTTTGTGCTAATAATCAAATTACTTCAAACAGGAAGAATGCTATTGCATAAAATAAAATTAAGGCATTTCACCTTACTATATACTTAAGTCACTTTAAATAAATTAAAAACCTACTACTAGTTCCCCCTCAGGAACTCGAGCTGCATCAATAATGCTTTCAGAATGCCTCTCCGTGAACACGGTCTGAACGACTGATTTAATCAGTCCAGCGGAAAAGTGTCAGAAAGCTTTAAAATGTCATGGAGATGGCTAGCTTCTATTTGTTCAGGAAGCGCTCTGTGTGTTTGTTTGTGTGCAGCTATGGGACGATTCCCCAGGTTAAAGAGACGCCGGCTGCTATCTCTCCTCTGGTGCTGCGTCATCCCAAAAGCCTCAGTGCTGCCCACCAAGCCTCTTCGGACCTCCTTGGATTTAAGGGGGCAGCAGGCTGGAGGCTGTTTGCACACCATGGCGGGCTTGCAAGCCTACCAGGCTGACCTGCTTAAATACTTCTAATGAACGGCTTGTAAGATGGACAGGGTTTTTGCTCAAACAACCAATGAAAGACAATACATGTCAGTGTGGAATAAAAAGGATTAATCCAGAAGGATTAAGGCAGTGCTAGATAACAATGGTGTTTACACAATATATTGACACTTGGAAACAGTTTGACATGTTCACTTAGGGTGTACTCACATTTGTTGGCAGTTATTTAGACAATAATGGCTGTATGTTGAGATATTTTTAGAGTACAGTAAATCTGCACTGCATACAAGCTGCACATTAATTAAATTATATACAATTTTAATTTTTATAGTATTGTCCCTTGAGAACATATAATAAAATGGTTGCTTGGGATACTATATATATATATATATATATATATATATATATATATATATATATATATATATATATATATATATATATATATGCTATTATTATAATTATTATTGTATAATTCTACAGTAAATAGTTATTATACAGTATTATTCTTCATCATTGTATTTATTAATATAAACTTGGTCATTTGCCAGCACTATTAATGGAGCTTCTAGTTTGAATCACATTAAGCGCACTCTGCCTCTTGGGAAAATAATCCACCTGCTCATTGGTAAACAGAATGTGCCTTGCTGGAAAATAACTGTATATATAAGCTAGAGAATCAGAAACTCTGACTAAAGGATAGACAACATAACTTTACTCAGTGACTATGCTTCAAATGCTTTAATCCTTGCAGAGACTTTTGCATAAAAAAGGTTGTGAACTATTCAGAGGATTCGTTTTGATAATTTTGATCTATTATTATGTTTATTGGAATTTTCAAAACTTTGTGGTTCATTTTTTGTCTTCATATAGTATTTGAAATAGAAGTTATGGAAAATTTCTCGGGAGAGTACATGTTTGTGATTCATGGATTGAATGACTCAAGGACAAACAAACATATTTATTTTGCATTTGGTCTAATTGTTTATATAATGACTCTGTTTATAAATCTGTCAATAACTTTAACAGTCATTCTTGATAAAACACTTCATGAACCTATGTATATATTTATATGTAATATGTTTTTTAATGGAATACTTGGAGCGTCTGCTTTCTACCCAAAGATCCTTGCTGACCTTTTAACAGAATATCATGTTATCTCATATGCAGGGTGCCTTTCACAAATAGGCTTTATTTATTCGTATGTTTTCTGTGAATACACGTGTTTAACAGTCATGTCATATGACAGATACATATCCATTTGCAAGCCTTTAGAGTATCATTCTATTATGACATTTCGGAAATGTTTTAAATTATTAATTTATTCTTGGCTCTGCTCAATACTAGAGTCCTTTGTTGGGGTGATGCTCACTGCTCAACTTCGCTTATGTGGTAATGTCATTGACAAGCTTTATTGTTCTAACTGGGAAGTTGTCAAGCTGTCTTGCACAGATGTGACGGCCAACAACGTGTATGGGTACGTTCTACTGGTATATCATGTATCTCAAGCTTTGTTCATCATTGTGTCATATATTTCCATTATCAGAGCTTCTTTAAGGTCCAAGACACAGTGGGCAAAATTCATGCAGACATGCCTTCCCCATTTAATGGCACTCACAAACTTCACTATTGCTTGGATCTTTGACTCTATGTATGCTCGTTATGGCAAAAGTCAGGGACTGCAAGCTCTGCGCAACGTGTTAAGTATTGAGTTTCTTGTTGTGCCTCCTCTCCTAAACCCAATAATATATGGATTTAAACTAACTCAGATAAGAAAAGCCTTTCTAAAATTATACCAGCATAGATGTAAAGCTTTGCAACACAGCTGATATGTACTGTATGGTGTCCTGCAAATAGAATTTGCAGGACATATTCTAAATAGAATTTAGAATAGCCTGGTCCTCCAACATTTACTATTTCAATTACATTTGGAAAAGATTACTGCATAATTAGAGGCTTGCAATGGACAATGATATATCCTTCTGATTATCTGCATAATTCACCGTAGTAACTGTCTTATCACCTGAGATAAAGTGTCAATTTTACTGCCTGTTGCAAACCAAGTTGGTTACTTCATTTCCCTTTCAATATTAAAGAGAAAGAAAGATATTGTGTAAAATCTATTTAACATTTATAACATTTATAATTTTAAAAACCTAATTAATTCATCTTCTGGTTACAATAATCATTTCATATAAATTCTCTATTGCACAGAGAGCCTGATAAAATTATGGCTCCATCACTTAACCTAAGGTATAAAATTGATTACACAGTCTCTCAATATGTCACATATTGTGACTCTTATATATGACCTACTTAGCAGTTGTTTATCATATGTGAAATTAATTAAAATTAACGAAAAAAATAAATGTATGTGGCAGGGGAAGATTTGTATACTCACAACAACATATTATGCTCTATTTAGTCCATTTATTATTTGTGTTACAGATGTTTTATGTAGCAAGACGATTTTGATTAATTAAATAAAAAGTTTCAGTTCTGTGTGTTGAGGTGCCTGATGAAGAGTGTGTCAAGGGGTGTTCAATGCTGTTGGCTTTGCGGATGGAACATATAGTGTAAATGGCCGTGATAGAGGGGAGAAAGACTCCAATGATCTTCTCACTTGTCCCCACTATCCACTGCAGGGTATTGCGATCCATGGCGGCGCAGTTCCCAAACCAAGCAGTGATGCAAGTGTTCAGGATGCTTGTGATGGTCCCTCTGTAGAACATTGTTAGGATGGGAGGAAGGAGATGGGCTTTCCTCAGCCTTCAGGAAGTAGAGACACTGCATGGCTTTCTTGGTGATGAAGCTGGTGTTAAGTGACCAGGTGATGTTCTTCGCCAGATGAACACCAAGGAATTTAAAGATCTCTACAGAGGATCCATCGATGTTCAGTGGAGAATGGCTGATCTGTAATCTCCTAAAGTCAACAACCATGTCAACAACTGCTGTCTTCTATGCAGGGTGGAGGGACATAGCCAGAGAGCTACAGTGCAGAGCACAGGGAAAGCAACACAGCAAAAAGACTTCGTCAGGGAAATTCAGGGAAAGAAAAAAGTTTTTTGCACTTTAACTTAAAAAGGTGTTCCTTTAATTAAAAACAAGTTTTTAATTGAACAACACTAGAATCCGCCACCCTAGCTTGCTTTTAAAAAAGTAACTCTGTAAATTTTACTCTATAAATGTTACAACCCTTAGTATTTTGTGGGTTGTATTTGTTTGCGGTGTGTGTTTTATTTGTGCAAGTGTCATCCCGAGACTCCAGTCCAGGTCTTACCTGCACCCACCTCCAGTAAATGACATCAACAGGAGGCAACCTATAAAGTCAGGTCGATAGCGGGAATCATGAGCTCCCTTCGTTCTTTTTTATTCTTTTCCATATCTTGTGATAACCCGTGATTGGCCTACACCCATTCTGACTTTGGGTTTGCCCTTGTGCTATTTGAAGTTTGCTTAGCTTATTGTAAATACTCACTGTATTATACAGTTGTTAATATATGTGCATAAGAGTGTTGTCTTGTTCACCAGTATTAAGGGTGTGGCTGCCATTTCTGTTGAGTGTGGGTTTCCTCCCTGCTTTTGGTGAGAGAGTTAGGGAAGTGTTTTGTCTTTCTTTCTTTCCTTACTGTCTGAATTCTGAAACTGCATTTGCTATTATTGTCATAAATCACATTACACAGATTTAATTTAGCTGCAAAAGTGCATAACTCACATTAGACTCGAGTCATGGACTGTAGAGTTTTTTTTTGTTGTTGTTTTTTGTTAATCCACTTTAATTTGTAAAGGTTTTTCCTTCCATTTAAAATATAACCTCAGGTGAACAACACATTAACATATTACACCGTGTCATTATTTCTACAAAAATAAAGACAAACATTAAAAACTAAAAACATACCTTATATTTTGGTATCTTTTAGAACCACCTTTAGCAGCAAAAACAAAGTAATTGCTTTCTTTATGTCTATGATTCTCCACAGTCTCATTGTAGAGGACTTATTGAGGCTTGTGGTCCCATGTTTCTGAACAGCCCTTTTAACATTCAGCATTTGAGTTCAGTTGAGGTCTGGATGTTGACTGCAAGTTGCCCAGGTAATTTGCTTTTTAGTTTTTGCCAAAAGTGGCCTTGTGCATTATGGCCAAATATCTTCACATTGGTCTCATTAGTCCAAAGGATATGGTTTCAGAAGTATTTTAGTATGTTAAGATGCAGCTTTTAAACCTAATCCATGCTGGCATGTGTAGAGAAAAAAGTTGAATTTACTGGAACATCCACTTCTAGGAAGACTGTCTTAAATGCTTTTCACCTGTGAATGATCTTCCTCACTATAAAATCGTGAGGTTTAAGTTGTTTGTAAATGGCCCTATAACCCTTTGCAGATTAATAAGCAGCAAAATAATTGATATATTGAAGTATTTCCTTGCCATTGTGTTAACACACACCTAAATGTCAGCTAACCTCAAACCAGCTGACTGCCAAAACTTTGCCTTTTATTGAGGAGGTCACACTTGCTGATGATCAACTAATTGAGTGCATATGATTTGCAGCAACTGGCTGCTACTTAGCCTTTTAATAGCGATAAAGGGAGTAAGGCTGTAAAAAAAAAAAAATAATAAAATAAAAATAAAAATAATAATAATAATAATAATAATAATAATAATAATAATAATAATATTGGCATGTAATATGTCACGTGTTGTTCATCTGAGGCTGTATTTTTCTAATTCTAAGGCCTGCTACAAACTAAAGATGATTTTTATGATGATTATTACATCCTAATATACAAAATCATAGAATTCAAGGAAGGTGTATTTTCTTTGCCAAACTACTGTGAATATACAGTATATAATTATTGCCCAAGTACATCAATCCTTTGTTATTTGCTATTAACCTTATCATCAATATTGACTATATAGCTATGGAAACACCTCTTCCCAATATTAGGTAAAACTATTAGCATTATGTTAAGCTTAGCATGAATATCTGGCAATACAACTAGATATTACTACACAAAGTGGCCCTAAATATGATGAAGAAACATGTTTGTAAAATTTATTAGCACATATGATACTCAACATACACATCATCAATATAATAGTTTTCATCATTATAACCATTCAGGGAGCCCAGGAACTCTGGGAAACATAGCTATGGGATCCTTTTTTTTTTGTAACCTTCTACATTCACAAACATAAGTCATAAAAGTTTGTGATTCATGGATTGAATGACTCAAGGACAAACAAACATATTTACTTTGTATTTGGTCTAATTGTTTATATAATGACTCTGTTTATAATCTGTCAATAACTTTAACAGTCATTCTTGATAAAACACTTCATGAACCTATGTATATATTTATATGCAATATGTTTTTTAATGGAATACTTGGAGCGTCTGCTTTCCACCCAAAGATCCTTGCTGACCTTTTAACAGAATATCATGTTATCTCATATGCAGGGTGCCTTTCACAAGTAGGCTTTATTTATTCTTATGTTTTCTGTGAATTCACGTGTTTAACAGTCATGTCATATGACAGATACATATCCATTTGCAAGCCTTTAGAGTATCATTCTATTATGACATTTCGGAAATGTTTTAAATTATTAATTTATTATTGGCTCTGCTCAATACTAGAGTCCTTTGTTGGGGTGATGCTCACTGCTCAACTTCGCTTATGTGGTAATGTCATTGACAAGATTTATTGTTCTAACTGGGAAGTTGTCAAGCTGTCTTGCACAGATGTGACTGTAAATACTGTGTATGGGTACGTTCTAATGGTATATCATGTATCTCAAGCTTTGTTCATCATTGTGTCATATATTTCCATTATCAGAGCTTCTTTAAGGTCCAAGACCCAGTGGGCAAAATTCATGCAGACATGCCTTCCCCATTTAATGGCACTCACAAACTTTACTATTGCTGTGATCTTTGACTCTATTTATGCTCGTTTTGGCAAAAGTCAGGGACTGCAAGCTCTGCGCAACATGTTAAGTATTGAGTTTCTTGTTGTGCCTCCTCTCCTAAACCCAATAATATATGGATTTAAACTAACTCAGATAAGAAAAGCCTTTTTAAAATTATACCGGCATAGATGTAAAGCTTTGCAACACAGCTGATATGTACTGTATGGTGTCTTGCAAATAGAATTTGTTTTTTTTCATTATTTGAATCAGAAGTTGTAGCATTTTAAATACTGGTTACTTTCAAAGTGAAAAATAACATGCTGGTAGCCTGGTCCTCCAACATTTATTATTTAAACTACATTTGAAAAAGATTACTGCATAATTAACAGCTTGCAATGGACAATGATATATCCTTCTGATTATCTGCATAATTCACCGTAGTTACTGTCTTATCACCTTAGATGAAGTGACAATTTTACTGCCTTTTGCAAACCAAATCCTTGTAATCATCTTTTCACTCAACTGATTACTGTCTTACACTGATGATGAAATAGTCACTAATTCATTCAGTCAGATGTCATGTTGACTAAATTTCTCATTAATATTTTTTTTTTCACTTATACATTTCAATCTGTTATCTGTACATAGTGTTTAGGTACACTTGTTCTTTCTCTTTTTTGATGGTGTGGTGTGATGGAAGTACTGTGGATATTTATCTGCTTAAAATCTTTATAATTCGTGACTATTCCATTTCCCTTTCAATATTAAAGAGAAAGAAAAATTTAGGTAATTTGCTTTTTAGTTTTTGCCAAAAGTGGCCTTGTGCATTATGGCCAAATATCTTCACATTGGTCTCATTAGTCCAAAGGACATGGTTTCAGAAGTATTTTAGTATGTTAAGATGCAGCTTTTAAACCTAATCCATGCTGGCATGTGTAGAGAAAAAAGTTGAATTTACTGGAACATCCACTTCTAGGAAGACTGTCTTAAATGCTTTTCACCTGTGAATGATCTTCCTCACTATAAAATCGTGAGGTTTAAGTTGTTTGTAAATGGCCCTATAACCCTTTGCAGATTAATAAGCAGCAAGATCATTAATATATTGAAGTATTTCCTTGCCATTGTGTTAACACACACCTAAATGTCAGCTAACCTTAAACCAGCTGACTGCTAAAACTTTGCCTTTTATTGAGGAGGTCACACTTGCTGATGATCAACTAATTAAGTGGATATGATTTGCAGCAACTGGCTGCTACTTAGCCTTTTAATACCGATAAAGGAAGTAAGGCTGTAATAATAATAATAATAATAATATTAATAATAATAATAATAATAATAATAATAATAATGGCATGTAATATGTCACGTGTTGTTCATCTGAGGCTGTATTTTTCTAATTCTAAGGCCTGATACAAACTAAAGATGATTTTTATGATGATTATTACATCCTAATATACAAAATCAAAGAATTCAAGGAGCCTCATCATCAATATTGACTATATAGCTATGGAAACACCTCTTCCCAATATTAGGTAAAACTATTAGCATTATGTTAAGCTTAGCATGAATATCTGGCAATACAACTAGATATTACTACACAAAGTGGCCCTAAATATGATGGAGAAACATGTTTGTGATATTTATTAGCACATATGATACTCAACATTCACATCATCAATATAATAGTTTTCATCATTATAACCATTCAGGGAGCCCAGGAACTCTGGGAAACATAGCTCAGGGATTCACCCTGCCACGCCCCCCTCTGTAGCTGTCACGCTGCTTTCCAAGATTACCGACAGCTGTGGCTCATTAAAGAACAGACTACTTAAACTCACGTTCATGAGTGACAGGCTGTCGGTCATTATATTGTCATGCAGGTAAATCGCGTGGCTGCTCAAACGCCAAGATTCACCGCTGGCTATTTCTCCGAACTCCATTTCCTTATTGAGGTATTCATTGCCGAAAGCTTTACTTGCATTGGGATTAGGCGTTTGACATTCGCGCTCATAGTGGATACTTCGTTACTAGCGGATGTCTGGGTTTGCTTTTGTTTTCATTGGTGTATAAGTGTTTTGTTTTTTGGATTACTCATTGCCGAAGGCTTTATGGATTATGCTTGGGACATTCGCGCTCATAGTGGACAACGCGTATCGAGCGGATGTCTTTGTTTGTTGTTTTCAACGGCTTGTGAGTGTTTTGTGTTGTACGGTTTTGAAATAAAAGGACAATGAGCGGACTATATCGGCTTCCGCGTCAACAGCCTGACAGAACGACCGACCTATACCGAACGCGGATGCGCCATTCCACGATTCCGACCGCGCTGGATCGGCAGCCGAACCCGGCTTCGGATTTCCTCCGGAAGCTCAGTGCTGCTCCTCGCGGTTCAGAACCACAGAAGCCGTGTCTGCGCCACGCCCCTCAGCGAGCGCAAATGGATTACCGTCTCGTTTCTCTGGGAAAAAAGGATGAATTGGGCGGGTTTCTGCAAGGCATCGTCGAGTATGTGATCGGTAATATTTCCCGGTTTCCCTCCGAACAAGCAAAGATCGCACTCTGTATTTCCCTCCTGTCTGGTGAAGCTCTTGCCAAAGCAAGCTCACTATGGAGGGCCAACAGGGGGGAGTTCGGCTTTTTCTGGGGAAGTTGGGGATAGAGGTGGTGGATCTCCACTACAGAGTCTTCACGAGAGCGCCGCGCCGCCACAGAGTCTTCACGAGAGCGCCGAGCCGACACCTCCGGTCACACAAGGCGAAGTTACTCCTCCGAGTCCCTCTCGGGACGACGCCACATCCCAGAGCCCCTCCTACGCCGCCATCTCGCCCCCGGAAAGCTCGGATCCGCCCCAGGCCCTCCCGGAGAGTTCGGCTCCGCCCCAGGACCTCTCGGAAAGCTCGGCTCCACCCCAGGTCCTTCCAGAAAGCTCGGCTCCGCCCCAGGTCCTTCCAGAGAGCTCGGCCCAGCTCCAGGTCCTTCCAGAAAGCTCGGCCCAGCTCCAGGTCCTTCCAGAAAGCTCGGCCCAGCTCCAGGTCCTTCCAGAGAGCTCGGCCCAGCTCCAGGTCCTTCCAGAGAGCTCGGCCCAGCTCCAGGTCCTTCCAGAGAGCTCAGCCTCGCTCCGGGCTCCTCCCGAGAGCTCGTCTCCGCCTCCGAGCGACCCCTCGAGCTCGTCTCCGCTTCAGTGTCCCGTAGAGAGCTCCACTGATGCCGTGGACCACCAGGCAAGCACCTCTCCGCTCGTGGAACCCCAGGCGAGCACCGTTCCGCTCGTGAATCTCCAGGCAGGTTTTACTCCATTTCCAGGCTGCCCATTAGGCTCCGATCTGCTCCTAAGGGTCCCAAGGAGCGCCCCTACGCCCAGGGGTTTCCCTGTGCACTCACCCCGGCTCCAGGACTGCGAAAGGGAAGTCGAACCGCTGCCCCCGGGTTCCACCGAAGGCGACGGCTCGCCCCACAGTCCTGCAGAAGGCGACGTCACGTCTCCAGCGCCCGCAGAAGGCGACGTCTCATCTCCAGCACCCGCAGAAGGCGACGTTTCGTCTCCAGCACCCGCAGAAGGCGCCGTTTCGTCTCCAGCGCCCACAGAAGGCGACGTCTTGCCCCCGGGCTCCACAGAGGGTGCAGGATCGCCCCCGAGTACTCTTCAGGGCGACATCTCGCCCCCGAGTCCTCTTCAGGGCGAAGGATCGCCTCCAGGCTCCACGCAGGGCGAAGGATCGCCTCCAGGCTCCACGCAGGGCAACGTCTCGCCCCAAGCTATCACAGAAGGCGACGTTTTGCCCCCAAGTCCTCTTCAGGGCAAAGGATCGCCTCCAGGCTCCACGCAGGGCGAAGGATCGCCCCCAGGATCCCAGCACGGCGACGGCGGTCCTCCAGGTCCCTCTGACGGCGACATCGGTCTTCCAGGTCCCTCAGAGGGTGGTACGACGTTCCTGATCTCCACCAGGGACGGCCTCCGCTTTCCGGTCTTTGTCATGGTTGCCGCCCAGTTCCGGTTCCCCGCCATCGAGGTCGCTCCGACTCCAATATCCGCCAAGGGCTTTACTCAGCCTCCCGTCTTCTCTAAGGGCGCATTCGCGCTCATAGTGGACAACGCGTATCGAGCGGATGTCTATGTTTGTTGCTTTTAACGGCTTGTGAGTGTTTTGTGTTGTACGGTTTTGAAATAAAAGGACAATGATCGGACTATATCGGTTTCCGCGTCAACAGCCTGACACAAAGCTATGGGATCCTTTTTTTTTTTTGTAACCTTCTACATTTACAAACATAAGTCATAAATCCAGATGGACCACTTTTAAATTGTGCCTTCAGGGAGATTCAACACTTATAATAAGCAACACATGCCACGCTTCAGAAAATATTAAGTATATATGTGTGTGCATACGTATTGATAAGGCATATAAGTTAAAACATGTAGAGATCTTCTGTAGTAGACATGGAAACCGTAAAGATAATTTTGCTTTTATTTTTTAGCATCTGATTTTGTACCAAAATGTGCTAATAAATAATGGACAATTCCTCTGGAGGGTTCATTTTTATCCTTCATGGGCTTAATGATACAAGGACAAACAACACATTTACTTTTCCTTTGGTCTGGTTATTTATATAGTAACTCTGTTTGTAAATGCGATACTGATTGTTACAGTCGTTCTTGACAAATCACTTCATGAGCCTATGTATCTGCTCATATGCAATTTGTATCTAAATGGAAAATGTGGTGCTTCTGCTTTTTATCCTAAAATCCTTTTTGACCTTTTTTCTGATTCTCATATTATTTCATATAAAGGGTGTTTGTCACAAATGTATATTATTTATTCCTATGCTTTTTGTAAAATTTACTTGTCTAACAATCATGGCTTATGATCGATATATAGCCATTTGTAAGCCTTTGGACTATCACAACATTATGACACAACAAATGGTGGTGAAATTGCTTGTTTTCGCTTGTCTCTTCAGCTTATTAGAGACAACGATTGGCGGTGTATTAACCATACGACTGCCCTTGTGTGGAAACAACATTGAAAAGCTTTATTGTTTGAACTGGGATATTGTAAAGCTGTCTTGCATAGATATCACTTTAAACAACCTGTATGGATATGTTTTAACAGTTTCTCGTGTTTCTCAAGCTGTGCTAATCATTATTTCATACTTTCACATCATCAGAGCATCTTTGCGTTCAAAGACACAGTGGGTTAAATTTATGCAGACTTGCCTGCCACATTTAATAACCCTGGCTAACTTCACTATATCCCTAGTGTTCGATGCCATGTGTGCTCGCTACTGCAGTAGTCAGGGGCAGCAAGCTTTGCGCAATTTTTTGAGTATGGAATTTCTTGTTGTGCCACCACTACTAAATCCATTAATATATGGAATGAAACTAGCTTAAATACTCTGTGTACAGACACAGACTTAAATGTTTACAAAACTATTATTGCTAGAAGTAATACCTCTGACATTGCTTACTGAGTTTTTTAAGACTTGTATAACCCAGTGTCTAAAATATTATATAGAAAATGTTATTAATAATTAATATTAACAATGCAAAACAATATACTGTTATTGCTCAGCATTTGGTCTAATTGTATATTCATTTTGACATTAGTTATTTAGCATTACCAACACTGTAATAAATAACTGTATAAATATGAGAAATATGAGAAAATGTATAAATATGAGAAATATTGTCCCTTGAGAACATATAATAAAATGGTTGCTTGGGATACTATATATATATATATATATATATATATATATATATATATATATATATATATATATATATATATATATATATATATATATATATATATATATATGCTATTAATATAATTATTATTGTATTATCCTACAGTTAATAGTTATTAAACAGTATTATTCTACATAATTGTATTTATTAATATAAACTTGGTCATTTGCCAGCACTATTAATGGAGCTTTTAGTTTGAATCACATTAAGCGCACTCTGCCTCTTGGGAAAATAATCCACCTGCTCATTGGTAAACAGAATGTGCCTTGCTGAAAAATAACTGTATATATAAGCTAGAGAATCAGAAACTCTGACTAAAGGATAGACAACATAACTTTACTCAGTGACTATGCTTCAAATGCTTTAATCCTTGCAGAGACTTTTGCATAAAAAAGGTTGTGAACCATTCAGAGGACTCGTTTTGATTATTTTGATCTATTATTATGTTCATTGGAATTTTCAAAACTTTGTGGTTAGTTTTTTTGTCTTCATATAGTATTTGAAATAGAAGTTATGGAAAATTTCTCGGGAGAGTACATGTTTGTGATTCATGGATTGAATGACTCAAGGACAAACAAACATATTTACTTTGTATTTGGTCTAATTGTTTATATAATGACTCTGTTTATAAATCTGTCAATAACTTTAACAGTCATTCTTGATAAAACACTTCATGAACCTATGTATATATTTATATGCAATATGTTTTTTAATGGAATACTTGGAGCTTCTGCTTTCTACCCAAAGATCCTTGCTGACCTTTTAGCAGAATATCATGTTATCTCATATGCAGGGTGCCTTTCACAAATAGGCTTTATTTATTCGTATGTTTTCTGTGAATTCACGTGTTTAACAGTCATGTCATATGACAGATACATATCCATTTGCAAGCCTTTAGAGTATCATTCTATTATGACATTTCGGAAATGTTTTAAATTATTAATTTATTCTTGGCTCTGCTCAATACTAGAGTCCTTTGTTGGGGTGATGCTCATTGCTCAACTTCGCTTATGTGGTAATGTCATTGACAAGATTTATTGTTCTAACTGGGAAGTTGTCAAGCTGTCTTGCACAGATGTGACTGTAAATAATGTGTATGGGTACGTTCTAATGGTATATCATGTATCTCAAGCTTTGTTCATCATTGTGTCATATATTTCCATTATCAGAGCTTCTTTAAGGTCCAAGACCCAGTGGGCAAAATTCATGCAGACATGCCTTCCCCATTTAATGGCACTCACAAACTTCACTATTGCTGTGATCTTTGACTCTATTTATGCCCGTTATGGCAAAAGTCAGGGACTGCAAGCTCTGCGCAACATGTTAGGTATTGAGTTTCTTGTTGTGCCTCCTCTCCTAAACCCAATAATATATGGATTTAAACTAACTCAGATAAGAAAAGCCTTTCTAAAATTATACCGGCATAGATGTAAAGCTTTGCAACACAGTTGATATGTACTGTATGGTGTCCTGCAAATAGAATTTTTTAATTTTTTATTATTTGAATCAGAAGTTGTAGCATTTTAAATACTGGTTACTTTCAAAGTGAAAAATAACATGCTGGTAGCCTGGTCCTCCAACATTTATTATTTAAACTACATTTGAAAAAGATTACTGCATAATTAGAGGCTTGCAATGGACAATGATATATCCTTCTGATTATCTGCATAATTCACCGTAGTTACTGTCTTATCACCTGAGATAAAGTGACAATTTTACTGCCTTTTGCAAACCAAATCCTTGTAATCATCTTTTCACTCAACTGATTACTGTCTTACACTGATGATGAAATAGTCACTAATTCAGTCAGTCAGATGTCATGTTGACTAAATTTCTCATTAATATTTTTTTTTCACTTATACATTTTAATCTGTTATCTGTACATAGTGTTTAGGTACAATTTTTCCTTCTCTTTTTTGATGGTGTGGTGTGATGGAAGTACTGTGGATATTTTGGTCTGCTAGTGTAAATGACCATGATAGAGGGGAGAGAGACTCCAATGATCTTCTCACTTGTCCCCACTATCCACTGCAGGGTATTGCGATCCATGGCGGCGCAGTTCCCAAACCAAGCAGTGATGCAACTGTTCGGGATGCTTGTGATGGTCCCTCTGTAGAACATGGTTAGGATGGGAGGAGGGAGATGGGCTTTCCTCAGCCTTCAGGAAGTAGAGACACTGCATGGCTTTCTTGGTGATGAAGCTGGTGTTAAGTGACCAGGTGATGTTCTTCGCCAGATGAACACCAAGGAATTTAAAGATCTCTACAGAGGATCCATCGATGTTCAGTGGAGAATGGCTGATCTGTAATCTCCTAAAGTCAACAACCATGTCAACAACTGCTGTCTTCTATGCAGGGTGGAGGGACATAGCCAGAGAGCTACAGTGCAGAGCACAGGGAAAGCAACACAGCAAAAAGACTTCGTCAGGGAAATTCAGGGAAAGAAAAAAGTTTTTTGCACTTTAACTTGAAAGGTGTTCCTTTAATTAAAAACAAGTTTTTAATTGAACAACACTAGAATCCGCCACCCTAGCTTGCTTTTAAAAAAGTAACTCTGTAAATTTTACTCTATAAATGTTACAACCCTTAGTATTTTGTGGGTTGTATTTGTTTGCGGTGTGTGTTTTATTTGTGCAAGTGTCATCCCGAGACTCCAGTCCAGGTCTTACCTGCACCCACCTCCAGTAAATGACATCAACAGGAGGCAACCTATAAAGTCAGGTCGATAGCGGGAATCATGAGCTCCCTTCGTTCTTTTGTTATTCTTTTCCATATCTTGTGATAACCCGTGATTGGCCCACACCCATTCTGACTTTGGGTTTGCCCTTGTGCTATTTGAAGTTTGCTTAGCTTATTGTAAATACTCACTGTATTATACAGTTGTTAATATATGTGCATAAGAGTGTTGTCTTGTTCACCAGTATTAAGGGTGTGGCTGCCATTTCTGTTGAGTGTGGGTTTCCGCCCTGCTTTTGGTGAGAGAGTTAGGGAAGTGTTTTGTCTTTCTTTCTTTCCTTACTGTCTGAATTCTGAAACTGCATTTGCAGTTTCTATCATTGTCATAAATCACATTACACAGATTTAATTTAGCTGCAAAAGTGCATAACTCACATTAGACTCGAGTCATGGACTGTAGAGGTTTTTTTTGTTGTTGTTGTTTTTTGTTATTGCACTTTAATTTGTAAAGGTTTTTCCTTCAATTTAAAATATAACCTCAGGTGAACAACACATTAACATATAACACTGTCATTATTTCTACAAAAATCAAGACAAACATTAAAAAACTAAAAACATACCTTATATTTTGGTATCTTTTAGAACCACCTTTAGCAGCAAAAACAAAGTAATTGCTTTCTGTATGTCTATGATTCTCCACAGTCTCATTGTAGAGGACTCATTGAGGCTCGTAGTCCCATGTTTCTGAACAGCCCTTTTAACATTCAGCATTCGAGTTCAGTTGAGGTCTGGATGTTGACTGCAAGTTGCCCAGGTAATTTCACGACAAAACAAACCTAAACCACCATGTTTGATTCTGCATTCGAGGGATTGGTGCCGATATGCTTTTTAGATTTTGCCAAAAGTGGCCTTGTGCATTATGGCCAAATATCTTCACATTGGTCTCATTAGTCCAAAGGACATTGTTTGAGAAGTATTTTAGTATGTTAAGATGCAGCTTTTAAACCTAATCCATGCTGGCATGTGTAGAGAAAAAAAGTTGAATTTACTGGAACATCCACTTCTAGGAAGACTGTCTTAAATGCTTTTCACCTGTGAATGATCTTCCTCACTATAAAATTGTGAGGTTTAAGTTGTTTGTAAATGGCCCTATAACCCTTTGCAGATTGATAAGCAGCAAGATCATTGATATATTGAAGTATTTCCTTGCCATTGTGTTAACACACACCTAAATGTCAGCTAACCTTAAACCAGCTGACTGCTAAAACTTTGCCTTTTATTGAGGAGGTCGCACTTACTGATGATCAACTAATTGAGTGGTACGACGTTCCTGATCTCCACCAGGGACGTCCTCCGCTTTCCGGTCTTTGTGATGGTTGCCGCCCAGTTCCGGTTCCCCGCCATGGAGGTCACTCCGACTCCAATATCCGCCAAGGGCTTCACTCAGCCTCCCGTCTTCTCTAAGGGCGCATTCGCGCTCATAGTGGACAACGCGTATCGAGCGGATGTCTTTGTTTGTTGTTTTCAACGGCTTGTGAGTGTTTTGTGTTGTACGGTTTTGAAATAAAAGGACAATGAGCGGACTATATCGGCTTCCGCGTCAACAGCCTGACAGAACGACCGACCTATACCGAACGTGGATTCGCCATTCCATGATTCCGACCGCGCTGGATCGGCAGCCGAACCCGGCTTCGGATTTCCTCTTCATCCGGAAGCTCAGTGCCGCTCCACGCGGTTCAGAACCACAGATGCCGGATCATGCGAGCGCGGCTGCGCCACGCCCCTCAGCGAGCGCAAATGGATCACCGGCTCGTTTCTCTGGGAAAAAGGATGAATTGGGCGGGTTTCTGCAAGGCATCGTCGAGTATGTGATCGGTAATATTTCCCGGTTTCCCTCCGAACGAGCAAAGATCGCACTCTGTATTTCCCTCCTGTCTGGTGAAGCTCTTGCCAAAGCCAGCTCACTATGGAGCGCCAACGGGGGCAATTTCGGCTCACTCGCCGAATTCAGCGGGCTTCTTCTGGGAAAGTTGGGGATAGAGGTGGTGGATCTCCACTACAGAGTCTTCACGAGAGCGCCGCGCCGCCACAAAGTCTTCACGAGAGCGCCGCGCCGCCAC
Source organism: Silurus aristotelis (assembly GCF_946808225.1). Classification (NCBI taxonomy): domain Eukaryota; kingdom Metazoa; phylum Chordata; class Actinopteri; order Siluriformes; family Siluridae; genus Silurus; species Silurus aristotelis. Next base: position 12,992,248 of record NC_139581.1, on the reverse strand, counting down.
AGGCCCGTCACGAGAGCGCCGAGCCGACACCTCCGGTCACAGAAGGCGAAGTGACTCCTCCGAGTCCCTCTCCGGACGACGCCACATCCCACAGCCCCTCCCACGGTCGGCCCAGCTCCAGGTCCTTCCAGGGAGCTCGGCCCAGCTCCAGGTCCTTCCAGAGAGCTCGGCCCAGCTCCAGGTCCTTCCAGAGAGCTCGGCCCAGCTCCTGGTCCTTCCAGAGAGCTCGTCTCCGCCTCCGAGCGACCCCGCGAGCTCGTCTCCGCTTCAGTGTCCCAAAGAGAGCTCCACTGATGCTGTGGACCTCCAGGCGAGCACCTCTCCGCTCGTGGAACCCCAGGCGAGCACCGTTCCGCTCGTGGATCTCCGGGCAGGCTTTATTTCATTTCCAGGCTGCCCAGTAGGCTCCGATCTGCTCCTAAGGGTCCCAAGGAGCGCCCCTACACCCAGGGGTTTCCCTGTGCACTCACCCCGGCTCCAGGACTGCGAAAGGGAAGTCGAACCGCTGCCCCCGGGTTCCACCGAAGGCGACGGCTCGCCCCACAATCCTGCAGAAGGCGAAGTCTCGTCTCCAGCGCCCGCAAAAGGCGACGTCTCGTCTCCAGCACCCGCAGAAGGCGACGTCTAGCCCCCGGGCTCCACAAAAGGCGACGTCTCGCCCCCGGGCTCCACAGAAGGCAACTTCTCGCCCCGGGCTCCACAGAGGGTGCAGGATCGCCCCCGAGTACTCTTCAGGGCGACATCTCGCCCCCGAGTCCTCTTCAGGGCGAAGGATCGCCTCCAGGGTCCACGCAGGGCGAAGGACCGCCTCCAGGCTCCATGCAGGGCAACGTTTTGCCCCAAGCTATCACAGAAGGCGGCGTTAAGCCCCCGAGCTCCACAGAGGGCGACGTCTTGCCCCCAAGTCCTCTTCAGGGCGACGGATCGCTTCCAGGCTCCACGCAGGGCGATGGATCGCCTCCAGGCTCCACGCAGGGCAACGTCTTGCCCCAAGCTATCACAGAAGGTCGCGTCTCGCCCCCGAGCTCCACAGAGGGCGACGTCTCGCCCCCAGGTCCTCTTTAGGGCGACGTCTCGCCCCCAGGTCCTCTTCAGGGCGACGAATCACCCCCAGGTCCTCTTCAGGGCGACGGCTCGCCCCCAGGATCCCCGCAGGGCGACGGCTCGCCCCCAGGATCCCAGCACGGCGATGGCCGTCCTCCAGGTCCCTCTGACGGCGACGTCAGTTTTTCAGGTCCCTCAGAGGGTGGTACGACGTTCCTGATCTCCACCAGGGACGTCCTCCGCTTTCCGGTCTTTGTGATGGTTGCCGCCCAGTTCCGGTTCCCCGCCATGGAGGTCGCTCCGACTCCAATATCCGCCAAGGGCTTCACTCAGCCTCCCATCTTCTCTAAGGGCGCATTCGCGCTCATAGTGGACAACGCGTATCGAGCGGATGTCTATGTTTGTTGCTTTTAACGGCTTGTGAGTGTTTTGTGTTGTACGGTTTTGAAATAAAAGGACAATGATCGGACTATATCGGCTTCCGCGTCAACAGCCTGACACATAGCTATGGGATCCTTTTTTTTTTTTGTAACCTTCTACATTCACAAACATAAGTCATAAATCCAGATGGACCACTTTTAAATTGTGCCTTCAGGGAGATTCAACACTTATAATAAGCAACACATGCCACGCTTCAGAAAATATTCAGTATATATGTGTGTGTGCATACGTATTGATAAGGCATATAAGTTAAAACATGTAGAGATCTTCTGTAGTAGACATAGAAACCGTAAAGATAATTTTGCTTTTATATTTTAGCATATGATTTTGTACCAAAATGTGCTAACAAATAATTTTTATCCTTCATGGGCTAAATGATACAAGGACAAACAAACACATTTACTTTTCCTTTGGTCTGGTTATTTATATAGTAACTCTGTTTGTAAATGCGATACTGATTGTTACAGTCGTTCTTGACAAATCACTTCATGAGCCTATGTATCTGCTCATATGCAATTTGTATCTAAATGGAAAATGTGGTGCTTCTGCTTTTTATCCTAAAATCCTTTTTGACCTTTTTTCTGATTCTCATATTGTTTCATATAAAGGGTGTTTGTCACGAATGTATATTATTTATTCCTATGCTTTTTGTGAAATTTACTTGTCTAACAATCATGGCTTATGATCGATATATAGCCATTTGTAAGCCTTTGGACTATCACAACATTATGACACAACAAATGGTGGTGAAATTGCTTGTTTTCGCTTGTCTCTTCAGCTTATTAGAGACAACGATTGGCGGTGTATTAACCATACGACTGCCCTTGTGTGGAAACAACATTGAAAAGCTTTATTGTTTGAACTGGGATATTGTAAAGCTGTCTTGCATAGATATCACTTTAAACAACCTGTATGGATATGTTTTAACAGTTTCTCATGTTTCTCAAGCTGTGCTAATCATTATTTCATACTTTCACATCATCAGAGCATCTTTGCGTTCAAAGACACAGTGGGTTAAATTTATGCAGACTTGCCTGCCACATTTAATAACCCTGGCTAACTTCACTATATCCCTAGTGTTCGATGCCATGTGTGCTCGCTACTGCAGTAGTCAGGGGCAGCAAGCTTTGCGCAATTTCTTGAGTATGGAATTTCTTGTTGTGCCACCACTACTAAATCCATTAATATATGGAATGAAACTAGCTCAAATACGGCATGCATTAGTGAGAATGTACAGACACAGACTTAAATGTTTACAAAACTATTATTGCTAGAAGTAATACCTCTGACATTGCTTGCTGAGTTTTTTAAGACTTGTATAACCCAGTGTCTAAAATATTATATAGAAAATGTTATAAATAATAAATATTAACAATGCAAAACAATATACTGTTATTGCTCAGCATTTGGTCTAATTGTATATTCATTTTGACATTAGTTATTTAGCATTACCAACACTGTAATAAATAACTGTATAAATATGAGAAATATGAGAAACTGTATAAATATGAGAAATATTGTCCCTTGAGAACATATAATAAAATGGTTGCTTGGGATACTATATATATATATATATATATATATATATATATATATATATATATATATATATATATATATATATATATATATATATGCTATTATTATAATTATTATTGTATTATTCTACAGTTAATAGTTATTATTCAGTATTATTCTACATCATTGTATTTATTAATATAAACTTGGTCATTTGCCAGCACTCTTAATGGAGCTTCTAGTTTGAATCACATTAAGCGCACTCTGCCTCTTGGGAAAATAATCCACCTGCTCATTGATAAACAGAATGTGCCTTGCTGAAAAATAACTGTATATATAAGCTAGAGAATCAGAAACTCTGACTAAAGGATAGACAACATAACTTTACTCAGTGACTATGCTTCAAATGCTTTAATCCTTGCAGAGACTTTTGCATAAAAAAGGTTGTGAACCATTCAGAGGATTCGTTTTGATTATTTTGATCTATTATTAAGTTCATTGGAATTTTCAAAACTTTGTGGTTCGTTTTTTGTCTTCATATAATATATGAAATAGAAGTTATGGAAAATTTCTCGGGAGAGTACATGTTTGTGATTCATGGATTGAATGACTCAAGGACAAACAAACATATTTACTTTGCATTTGGTCTAATTGTTTATATAATGACTCTGTTTATAAATCTGTCAATAACTTTAACAGTCATTCTTGATAAAACACTTCATGAACCTATGTATATATTTATATGTAATATATTTTTTAATGGAATACTTGGAGCGTCTGCTTTCTACCCAAAGATCCTTGCTGATCTTTTAGCAGAATATCATGTTATCTCATATGCAGGGTGCCTTTCACAAATAGGCTTTATTTATTTTTATGTTTTCTGTGAATTCACGTGTTTAACAGTCATGTCATATGACAGATACATATCCATTTGCAAGCCTTTAGAGTATCATTCTATTATGACATTTCGGAAATGTTTTAAATTATTAATTTTTTCTTGGCTCTGCTCAATACTAGAGTCCTTTGTTGGGGTGATGCTCACTGCTCAACTTCGCTTATGTGGTAATGTCATTGACAAGATTTATTGTTCTAACTGGGAAGTTGTCAAGCTGTCTTGCACAGATGTGACTGTAAATACTGTGTATGGGTACGTTCTAATGGTATATCATGTATCTCAAGCTTTGTTTATCATTGTGTCATATATTTCCATTATCAGAGCTTCTTTAAGGTCCAAGACACAGTGGGCAAAATTCATGCAGACATGCCTTCCCCATTTAATGGCACTCACAAACTTCACTATTGCTGTGATCTTTGACTCTATGTATGCTCGTTTTGGCAAAAGTCAGGGACTGCAAGCTCTGCGCAACGTGTTAAGTATTGAGTTTCTTGTTGTGCCTCCTCTCCTAAACCCAATAATATATGGATTTAAACTAACCCAGATAAGAAAAGCCTTTCTAAAATTATACCGGCATAGATGTAAAGCTTTGCAACACAGCTGATATGTACTGTATGGTGTCCTGCAAATAGAATTTTTTTATTATTATTATTTGAATCAGAAGTTGTAGCATTTTAAATACTGGTTACTTTCAAAGTGAAAAATAACATGCTGGTAGCCTGGTCCTCCAACATTTATTATTTAAACTACATTTGAAAAAGATTACTGCATTATTAGAGGCTTGCAATGGACAATGATATATCCTTCTGATTATCTGCATAATTCACCGTAGTTACTGTCTTATCACCTGAGATAAAGTGTCAATTTTACTGCCTTTTGCAAACCAAATCCTTGTAATCATCTTTTCACTCAACTGATTACTGTCTTACACTGATGATGAAATAGTCACTAATTCAGTCAGTCAGATGTCATGTTGACTAAATTTCTCATTAATATTTTTTTTTTCACTTATAAATTTCAATCTTTTATCTGTACATAGTGTTTAGGTACACTTGTTCTTTCTCTTTTTTGATGGTGTGGTGTGATGGAAGTACTGTGGATATTTTGAAGGCAGTATCTGCTTAAAATCTTTAGCACAGGGAAAGCAGAACACAGGGAAAGCAACACAGCAAAAAGACTTCTTCAGGGAAATTCAGGGAAAGAAAAAGGTTCTTTGCACTTTAACTTGAAAAGGTGTTCTTTTTATTAAGTTTTTAATTGAACAACACTAGAATCCGCCACCCTACCTTGCTTTTAAAAAAGTAACTCTGTAAATTTTACTCTATAAATGTTACAACCCTTAGTATTTTGTGGGTTGTATTTGTTTGCGGTGTGTGTTTTATTTCTGCAAGTGTCATCCCGAGACTTACCTGCACCCACCTCCAGTAAATGACATCAACAGGAGGCAACCTATAAAGTCAGGTCGATAGCGGGAATCATAAACTCCCTTCGTTGTTTTGTTATTCTTTTCCATATCTTGTGATAACCCGTGATTGGCCCACACCCATTCTGACTTTGGGTTTGCCCTTGTGCTATTTGAAGTTTGCTTAGCTTATTGTAAATACTCACTGTATTATACAGTTGTTAATATATGTGCATAAGAGTGTTGTCTTGTTCACCAGTATTAAGGGTGTGGCTGCCATTTCTGTTGAGTGTGGGTTTCCTCCCTGCTTTTGGTGAGAGAGTTAGGGAAGTGTTTTGTCTTTCTTTCTTTCCTTACTGTCTGAATTCTGAAACTGCATTTGCTATTATTGTCATAAATCACATTACACAGATTTAATTTAGCTGCAAAAGTGCATAACTCACATTAGACTCGAGTCATGGACTGTAGAGTTTTTTTTTGTTGTTGTTTTTTGTTAATCCATTTTAATTTGTAAAGGTTTTTCCTTCAATTTAAAATATAACTGGATAATTTAAGAAGATACAGACTAGTATCAAGTTCAATTATTTGCCAGTTCAGTAAGATAATTACACTTGGTAACATTTATTGAAATAGGAAAACATATCTTGGTGCTAGAAAAAGACAAAATGTCTTAAAATAATAATATTATTATTATTCCAAGCAGTTGATTTAGTCTAATTAAATTAAAACTTGCTTGTTAATTATTTTATAAACTTTTATAAATTTTATAAAGTTTTTTTTTTTTATTTGTATGAAAATATTTTCCACGTCCCTAGAGCTAGCTTCCGTGTCCAGGGATCGGGTTGTCGAGGCCTCCACCTTCGACTGCTGCCCGATCCTCTTAGCATGTCTTTTTAAAACCGGAAGTAAGGGATGCCGTCAAGCTGAAGAAGGAGTCCTACCTGGCCTGGTTGGCTTGTGGGACTCCTGAGGCAGCTGACGGGTACCGGCAGGCCAAGCGAACTGCAGCCCGGGTGGTTATCGAGGCAAAAACTCGGGCCTGGGAGGAGCTCGGTGAGGCCATGGAGAAGGACTATCGGCTGGCCTCGAAGAGATTCTGGCAAACCGTCCGGCGCCTCAGGAGGGGAAAGCAGTGCCCCACCAATGCTGTTTACAGTAGAGGTGGGGAGCTGTTGACCTCAACTGGGGATGTCGTTGGACGGTGGAAGGAATACTTCGAGGATCTCCTCAATCCCGCCGTCACATCTTCCATTGAGGAAGCAGAGGCTGAGGGCTCAGAGGCGGACTCGTCCATCACCCAAGCTGAAGTCACCGAGGTAGTAAAGAAACTCCTCGGTGGCAGGGCACCGGGGGTGGATGAGATCCGCCCTGAGTACCTCAAGTCTCTGGATGTTGTGGGGCTGTCTTGGCTGACACGCCTCTGCAGCATCGCGTGGCGGTCGGGGACAGTGCCTCTGGAATGGCAGACCGGGGTGGTGGTCCCTCTTTTTAAGAAGGGGGACCGGAGGGTGTGTTCCAACTATAGGGGGATCACACTTCTCAGCCTACCTGGGAAAGTCTATGCCAGGGTACTGGAGAGGAGAATACGGCCGATAGTAGAACCTCGGATTCAGGAGGAACAATGTGGTTTTCGTCCAGGCCGTGGAACACTGGACCAGCTCTATACCCTCTACAGGGTGCTGGAGGGTTCATGGGAGTTTGCCCAACCAGTCCACATGTGCTTTGTGGATTTGGAAAAGGCATTCGACTGTGTCCCTCGCGGCGGCCTGTGGAGGGTGCTCCGGGAGTATGGGGTCGGGGGCCCTTTACTAAGGGCTGTCCGGTCCCTGTATGACCGAAGCAGGAGCTTGGTTCGCATTGCCGGCAGTAAGTCAGACTTGTTCCCGGTGCATGTTGGACTCCGGCAGGGCTGCCCTTTGTCACCGGTTCTGTTCATAATTTTTATGGACAGAATTTCTAGGCGCAGCCAGGGGTCGGAGGGTGTCCGGTTTGGTGACGACACGATTTCGTCTTTGCTCTTTGCAGATGATGTTGTCGTGTTGGCTTCATCAGACCAGGACCTTCAGCATGCACTGGGACGGTTTGCAGCCGAGTGTGAAGCGGCTGGGATGAGAATCAGCACCTCCAAATCCGAGGCCATGGTCCTCAGTCGGAAAAGGGTGGCTTGCCCACTTCAGGTTGGTGGGGAGTTCCTGCCGCAAGTGGAGGAGTTTAAGTATCTTGGGGTTTTGTTCACGAGTGAGGGAAGGGTGGAACGGGAGATTGACAGACGGATCGGTGCAGCTTCTGCAGTAATGCGGTCGATGTACCGGTCTGTCGTGGTGAAGAAGGAGCTGAGCCGCAAGGCGAAACTTTCGATTTACCGGTCAGTCTACGTTCCTACTCTCACCTATGGTCATGAGCTCTGGGTCATGACCGAAAGGACAAGATCCCGGATACAGGCGGCCGAAATGTGCTTCCTCCGCAGGGTGGCTGGGCGATCCCTTAGAGATAGGGTGAGAAGCTTAGTCACTCGGGAGGAGCTCGGAGTAGATCCGCTGCTCCTCCACATCGAGAGGGGTCAGCTGAGGTGGCTCGGGCATCTGTTCCGGATGCCTCCTGGACGCCTTCCTGGGAAGGTGTTCCGGGCGCGTCCCACTGGGAGGAGACCCCGGGGAAGATCTAGGACACGCTGGAGAGACTATGTCTCCCGGCTGGCCTGGGAACGCCTTGGTGTCCCCCCGGAAGAGCTGGAAGAAGTGTCTAGGGAGAGGGAAGTCTGGGCATCTTTGCTTAGACTGCTGCCCCCGCGACCCGGCATCGGATAAGCGGGAGAAGATGGATGGATGGATGGATGGATGGAAAATATTTTAAAACCAGAGCTACTAAAGAAGATTGTCATCATTATCTATTCTGTCTTAAAATATGACAAATCATGAAAAACTCTCTTGTAACACAGTAGTTACCAAGTAAAATCATTACCAAAATCATTGCTTGCTGTTTGTCAACATACTCAATTTATTGCAACATAAAACATTATTGACTGTATTTTGTCATTACTGAACACTGGAAGATATTAATCATGAGAATCTGAAATCAAACTACCGAAAAACTTTTAAAAAATCCAAAAGTTGTCGAAGTGGGTAAGTGAAATCTTTAATCTGTATCTCTTTAAAGGATGTGTGTGGATGGGTGTGTGGGTGGGTGTCCTGCAAAAAAAAAGGAAAATAAAAACATTCCAACTGAGGAAATCATACAGAATTTAAATCCAATATTTTGTCAACATTGTAACATTAAAAATAACACTATCAATGCTGGATGCAGGTAGTTGGTTTGAAAGGCAGATGTAGAGGACAGAGTAGTAAGGAGACAGATGATCCGCTGTGGCGACCCCTAAAGGGAGCAGCCGGAAGAAGAATACAGCTGCATGAATTACCATACCAATATCTGAATGTGTTCTGCTATTTTGCAAGGTCTCCTACTTAGAAATCATGGAGGGGTCTGAAATTGTCATCATAGGTGCATGTCCACTGTGAAAGACATAATCTAAAAAAAAATCCAGAAATCACAATATATGATTTTTAAACTATTTATTTGTATGATACAGCTGCAAATAAGTATTTGAACACCTGTCTATCAGCTAGAATTCTGACCCTCAAAGACCTGTTAGTCTGCCTTTAAAATGTCCACCTCCACTACATTTATTATCCTAAATTAGATGCACCTGTTTGAGGTCGTTAGCTGCATAAAGACACCTGTCCACCCCATACAATCAGTAAGAATCCAACTACTAACATGGCCAAGACCAAAGAGCTGTCCAAAGACACTAGAGACAAAATTGTACACCTCCACAAGGCTGGAAAGGGCTACGGGGAAATTGCCAAGCAGTTTGGTGAAAAAGGTCCACTGTTGGAGCAGTCATTCGAAAATGGAAGAAGCTAAACATGACTGTCAATCTCCCTCGGACTGGGGCTCCATGCAAGATCCCACCATAGGGTTTTAATGATCCTAAGGAAGGTGAGAAATCAGCCCAGAACTACACGGGAGGAGCTGGTCAATGACCTGAAAAGAGCTGAGACCACCGTTTCCAAGGTTACTGTTGGTAATACACGAAGACGTCATGGTTTGAAATCATGCATGGCATGGAAGATTCCCCTGCTTAAACCAGCACATGTCCAGGCATGTCTTAAGTTTGCCAATGACCATTTGGAAGATCCAGAGGAGTCATGGGAGAAAGTCATGTGGTCAGATGAGACCAAAATAGAACTTTTGGGTCATAATTCCACTAAATGTGTTTGGAGGAAGAAGAATGACGAGTACCATCCCAAGAACACCATCCCTACTGTGAAGCATGGTGGTGGTAGCATCATGCTTTGGGGGTGTTTTTCTGCACATGGGACAGGGCGACTGCTATATATGCAAATACTTATTTGCAGCTGTATCATACAAATAAATAGTTTAAAAATCATACATTGTGATTTCTGGATTTTTTTTTTAGATTATGTCTCTCACAGTGGACATGCACCTACGATGACAATTTCAGACCCCTCCATGATTTCTAAATGGAAGAACTTGCAAAATAGCAGGGTGTTCAAATACTTATTTTCCTCACTGTATATCATTTTATGGGAAAAGTAAGTTGATTTTTTATTTCATGGCATCAACACATCTCAAAAAAGATGGGACAAGGCCATGTTTACCACTGTGTGGCATACCCTCCTTTTTGTAACTGTCTGCAAACGTCTGGGGACTAAACAGACAAGTTTCTTAAGTTTAAGAATAGGAATGTTGTCCCATTCTTGTCTATTACAGGCTTCTAGTTGCTCAACTGTCTTAGGTCTTTTTTTATCGCATCTTCCAGATGTGTAAGCTGCCCATGCCACACGCACCCATGCAACCCCATACCATCAGAGATGCAAGCTTCTGAACTGACTGCCGATAACAACTCGGGTTGTCCTTACCCTCTTTAGTCCGGATGACATGTCGTCCCAGTTTTCCAAAAAGAACTTCAAATTTTGATTCGTCTGACCACAGAACAGTTTTCCAGTTTTTATATGTACATAAATCCACAATTAGCCAATATTTGGCATGACATTTCAAAATGTCTCACTTTCAACATTTGATATCTATATTCTATTGTGAATAAAATATAAAATATGTTTGAGATTTGTAAATTATTGCATTCCTTTTTTATTCACAATTTGTACAGTGTCCCAACTTTTTGGAATCGGGTTTGTACATGAATTTAACAAATCTTAAAACAATCATAATAATCTTACACAATCTGCACTTGCTAAATGTTTCATATTTAAAAATATTCAAAAGTTAAATGAAATTCTTATGTCTAGAAATCAGATTGTCTTGAGAGGAGTGCAGTGAAGAACGTATTTTGACCACATAAGAGAAAAGATTTGACATAAAAGTGCTTCCAAGGATTTTGTAAAAAAAAAAAACCAAACACTAACACTGACTGCATAGTTATTTCTTTAATTCAAAATAATTTTAATGGTGAATGAAACAAATATAATATATTTGTACTTATCTATAGAATAAAAGCATGAAGGAAATATTATTTCTTAATGATGTATTTTATATAAATACTTTTTTTCATATGCTTTCCACCTATAGGTATAATGTAAGGTATATAGGTGTATATATATATATATATATACACCTATAGGTATAATGTAAGGTATATAGGTGTATATATATATATATATATATATATATATATATATATATATATATATATATATATACATACACACACACACATACAATTCTTCACATGGTTTTATTTGAAGAATTTCACATCACTAGCATCTCCTTCCTCAGGTTCACCCTCTTGGCTCGAAATATACAGATGGACAATGCTAGAATCTCGGGGCGGTGAAGCCCCTAGAATAACACAAATTATGACACAACTGAAGGTGTTGAAATTGCTTGTTTTCAATTGTCAGGCTGCAGACGCGGAAGCAGATAAAGTCCAATCATGTTCTTTATTAAGGTGCAAAAAACAAAACTCATACACCAATGAAAACAAAAGCAAACCCAGACATCCGCTCGTAACGAAGTATCCACTATGAGCGCGAATGTCAAACGCCTAATCCCAATGCAAGTAAAGCTTTCGGCAATGAGTACTTCAATAAGGAAATGGAGTTCGGAGAAATAGCCAGCGGTGAATCTTGGCGTTTGAGCAGCCACGCGATTTACCTGCATGACAATACAACGACCGACAGCCTGTGACTCAAGAACGTGAGTTTATGTAGTCTGATCTTTCATGAGCCACAGCTGTCGGTAATCTTGGGAAGCAGCGTGACTGCTATCGAGGGGGGCGTGGCAGGGTGAATCCCTGACAGCTACAGAGGGGGGCGTGGCAGGGTGAATCCCTGACATCAATTGGCTCTTCTTATATGAGACAAAAATTGCAACTCCACCAACGATACGACTGCCCTTGTGTGGAAACAACACTGAGAAACTTTAGACTTGCCTGCCACATTTAATAACTCTGGCTAACTTCACTATATCCCTTGTGTTTGATGCAATGTGTGCTTGTTACTGTATAGTGGTAAAAGACAAAAACCTTTGCACAATATCTTGAGTACAGAATTTCTTGTTGTGCCGCCCCTTCTAATGCATTAATATATGGAATAAAAATTAATTTAATAATCTTAAATAAGGCGTGTGTTAGAATATACAAACACAAACATAAAATGTTTACAACACTGTTAATAATTCTAAATTAAAAACTTCTGACTTTGCTTACTAAGTTTTTTTTTTTTTTTTTTTTTTTTTAATTGTATAACAAAGTGTATAAAATATTATAAATAAAATAAAATGTAAATATTAGCAATGGAATACAATATACTGATTATGTTTAGCATTTGGGCTTAGTTGTAGATTTATTTTGACAATTTATTTAGCAATTAGAAAAACAAACAGTTTTGAGTACATGAAGGTAAAGTTTTAGGACAAAATGTGATTCTGATGAGTTTGTACAAAAAAAGAAAACAGCAACACTGACTCCAGTGTGATTTGTATATTTTTAATTCAATACAATTCACTTAGGCAGAAATGTAATTGGTAAATGGAACAAATGGAATATATTATATATATTTGGAGATTTACTACAGTTGAACTTATTTGTACTCATCTATAAAATAAAAGCATAATGAAAATCTTCTTTCTTAGTGATGTACAACATGTTCTTTTCATATGCTTCTGCCCATAGGTGTAATGTAAAGTTACACAAAATAAATATTCATCCTATCAACATCTCTTGGCAATATGTATTTAAAAAAAATAGAGATCTGTAGTGCAATCTGAATACTACAAAAGAAAATTCAGTACATTGAAAGCAGCAAAAGTCTTATGAACTACTGTACATCACACATACACAAAGAACATAAAACTTCAGAGAACACCATTATAAATAATCAAATAATGAACAAATGTGAAATTAAAAAAATGTGAGCTGCAAGCACAGCATCTTTTGGTGCCTTCCCTTTTTCTGAATTGTTTAAGAATTTATATTCTACAAAAAAAAGTGTCAAATGAAATTAAGATCTTTCCTGTCCAAGAATTACTAATCTCACCAAAATGTCACAAACAGCATCTGGGATGATGTTGGCCTTAGCTGTAGAATAATTTTGACCGTTTATAACAGAATTTGGGACAATGTAATCACATCTGTATGTTTATTTACCTATATAACAGAAATATGCAATGCAGTAGTTTGTATAAATGTTAGCAATCAATGAATTCTCAGTGCAGCATTCTGGTGAAAGGTTGGGGATGACCAAAGGACACTACTTTAGAACACAGAAACTGACATATTAAAAAAAACTGATTTGTTTCTTTCTGATAACTAATTTTAAGACATAGATAAAGCCTTGTTTACTGAGTAAAGTGACATTTAAGGAGAATTACACTAGTAGTCAGGATACATAAATCATAAAGCGGAAAGAGGCATGCTTGTTGCTGTAATGGTTCACCTCTTAAGACCTTTGCAATAACAAAATAATTAAAGCTGAACATCATTTCATAGTAAGATATATCATATCAGGCATTAACATTACATTAAGAATAAATGAACCCACAAAGATGCCTGCTTGACTGCTCCTGCTATGACACAGCTATATTGATCTGTGGATCAGATTGTTCTTCTCAGGTTCCAGGAACTCCTCCAGCAGAGTAGATGTCACCTTACTTAAATCCTCTTCAAGACTTGAGATATCTCTTGAAATATAATAAAATTTATTATTTTAATTGGTTTGTTTGTTAGAGAAGTCTTTTACTCCCTCAAAAAAAATTCATAAATAAATAAACCAAAATAAGAAAAGACAACAATTGCATCAGAGATGCAAACTGCATATACTGTATTTACACTATGTGGACAAAAGTATTGGGTCACCTGACCTTTCCTGCCATGTGTGGTTCTTTTCCAAACTGTTACCTCAAAGCTGAAGGCACACAATTGTATAGGATGTCTTTAGATGTGCTATAATAAAACTTTGCGTTAACTTGAACTTGGAAACCCAAACCAGTTCCAGCATGGCAATGCCCCTGTGCACAAAGAGAGCTCCATGAAGATATGGTTTACATGGCTTATTGAAGTATCTTGAGGGGCCTGCAATAGAGCTCTGATCTCAACCAGACTAAACACCTTTGAGATGAATTGGAACACTAACTACACCCCAGGTCCCCCCCCACCCACATCAGTACCTGACTTCACTAACACCCTTGTGGCTGATGAACACACATTTTCAAAAGCACACTCTCAAAATCTAGTGGAGCATCTTGTCAAAAAAGTGGAGAAAATTTTAAGAGCAAATTGGGACTAAATGTGGAATGTGATGCTTAAACAGCACAAAACATACTTATGACCAGGTGTCCGCAAACATTTGGCAATATAGTGTATAAATTAAGTCTGAAAAATTCCTTATTTTAGAAATAAAAGTGCGTTGGTTTGAAAGAGGCAGATGTAGAGGACAGGGGAGGGTATGGAGACGGATGATCTGCTGTGGTGACCCCTAATGGGAGAAGCCGAAAGAAGAAGAAAAAATAAAAGTGCACACAGTTTGGGAAGACCCTTATAGACATTTACCTTTTTCCTGGTGGTGCACAGAATTCGGTGTAGTACTTGATTTTAGGCTCTGTCCCGCTAGTCCTAAGGGTGGCAACGATTCCATTCAGAAATGTGAATGTGACCATTTGGCTGCTTTTGGACAGTGGTAGAACCTAAGTAAATATGACATGCAAACACAGATTCACAACATTTCTAATGCATGGGTTCTCCTCACCAGTCCTTTGAACACAATGTTCTGAACATCTTTTTCCTGTATTCTACTCCCCACATACATATATTATAAATGCAGCGCTTACTTGTGTGGCACTACCAGAATTACAGCTAAAAACCTCTGCGATAGCAGGTGCTACAAGTATATATTATTATTTTGGGTTTAGCATAGATCGCTCAAAAACAACTGTAAATGTATTATCTGTTAATATGCTATCTTTAGGAATTTGCAAATTTATATACATTCGGTATTTGTAATATATACAATAAGACCTTCCATTTCTAAGATCTACAAATGACAGGTTTGTGTAGAAAACAATGCAAAGAAAATATGTGTTTAATTGGATTGTTATCTGTGAGGGCTACAACATTTCATTATCAAACAATGCATCAAATAAAAATTTGCATTAATCTGCAGTGATGATTGCCTCTTACCCATATGTATGTTTAAAATGTTCATCTAAGCAGACTGGATTAGAAGGTGCATCTTGAAGATATTTTTGAGAAAACGCCATACCCTGTATCATACATTAAAATATAAAGAGTATACATACACATTTTCTGTCAGGTTTGCTGCTGTCATAACCTGTAGTCACATCTCTGATGTGTGTAATGCTGTATCCTCCACACTTCTTTGGGTAAACGCCTTCACTTTCAAAGTTGCGCAAACGTTTAAATATTCTTTTCACAGTTGGGGGGTCATTGCAGATAACATAGGAAGTTCTGGAAATGTGGTAGCCATAACTGGAACAAAAACAGTGAAAAAGTTTGTTAGTTTGTTCACACAAATAGCCACATTTTGCATTTTAAATCAAAATGAATCGCATATCAAAACCTTTGCCTTAGTGGATTAGAGATTTAATAATTATGTTCAAAGAAATGCATATTGCTTGATTACCCAAAAAAAACAGGATTAATTGGGTAACTCTGATTATATATAGTAGACTGCATTTTATTTGTACTGCATTATTTTTTATAGTTCAATAAACATGTTCTTGGAAAGCAAACTCAACATAAGTAAATCATTTTGAAAAAAGGAGCAAGACTCACATTTCATAGATGTTTTGAAGTTGCTGGTAAAGTGTTATATTCTTTGTATTCAAATACACTGCCATCTCAGCAACAACTACAGCAGCACTAACTCCATCCTTGTCAAGGACCATTCTCCCACACAGAAAGCCTGGTGCCAAACACAAGCACAAAAGTTAAGTAAAATAGACACAATTGCAGTTGTAGACAAACAAACTAAAGACAGTGAAACAAACAAAAAAAAAAAAACACACATTTTGTGACACCATTCATTACTGTATTGTTAAATGAATGTGTATACTTTTTCGATAAAAGGAGAACAGCTCAGCTTTTGCATCTTTTGTTTAATATATCCGATTTACAATGGGTCAAAAGTTTCTCCCCTCATTATACCAGATGTCAGCATTTAATTATTAATTCTTTACCTAAAATTCATATATTTTTCTTTCTTTCTTGTCAACAATTTTATACAGAAACTTATGAAATTAGTCTGATGTGTAATACTGGCAGAACATGTTACTGTGTCAAATACTTCACCTCTTGTGATCAGCCACCATCCAGCATAAAAAATATAAATGCGTGCCTAAGTGTAGAATTAGTAGTTCAATGCTGACATCTAGTGGTGCAACTAGTGATTAATAATTCTTAATGTTTCATTAAAACAGGGGCATTTATATCACGCGAGAGTAGTTACTGTAACAAGAATGTGTGTGTAGACATTGCCCTTGCTCTTACTTAAACCTGCCCCATGCTAAACAATTAATTAGCAGTTTTAAAATCTCAGGATATCTTACAATATTAGGTATTTGTACTAGACATGGAAAAAAGGATTACTGTGTACAGGAGATTTGATACTAGATACCGTAGAGTTTATATAATAATAATAATATTAATTAAAATGAATGCTTTAAACAATATTCACACAATTATTTAAATTATGCTTTTTTTTGTATTTTTTTTAAATGAGATAATGTTATGTCCGGTATAAAACTTAAGTTAATGTTTCCGGATTATTTAAATATAATAATAATAATAATAATAATAATAATAATAATAATAATAATAATAGTTATTATTATTATTATTATTATTATTATTATTATTATTATTATTATTATTATTATTATATTTAAATAATCCGGAAACATTAACTTAAGTTTTATACCGGACATAACATTATCTCATTTAAAAAAAATACAAAAAAAAGCATAATTTAAATAATTGTGTGAATATTGTTTAAAGCATTCATTTTAACCCAACAACAATCATTTCAATCATGTCATGCAATTAAAATTTCAAAATGATCAGAGCAATTTATATAGGACCTGAAACTAAAGTACTATACTAAACAAGTTACGTGCTCGAAAATTCTCAGGTTAAGACCACAGTGATAAACATATTAAGTTTACTTAAAACTACTTATAGCAGATTTTGTTATTTTGTTATTATTATATACTTAGTACATCCTTTTAACATTTGACCCTGGTATTATTTTTATAACATCAAAAGGGACTGTAGGAACAAAGACATGTTTGTTGGTGAATCAATATTCTTTTACTGTTGAACTACTAACAACAAAGATATTACATGATCAAGTGAAATATGGTAAATATACTTCAGGCTTTATAGGTATTTGGTTTCAGTATTGCATGTCTACTTACCAATGGACTCCTCGAAGGAAAAAATGACCTCCTTTCCTGTTTTAGCTAACTCGTGGATTTTATTTCCAATCCATTTGAAGCCTGGTAGTGTTTCCTGAGATGGTGAAACGTCAAACAGGACAAATGGAACAGGACACAGGCAGCCTTTCAATCGACAAAAGTGCATACATTTAACAAATACGTATTTAATCTATATATGTTTAATGTTCCTAAAATAACTGCAATTCAGTTAGTCTCTCACAGCTTTTTACCTTTTTTTAACATTACGAAGGGTGCTGGAACTGAACTGTTGGAACTATACATATATAATTGCAGTTATATAACTATGAGTGTGTGCCTTACCAACACAACAATTGGCAGTAATATGGTGAGTAATACAAGAATACACAAGAAATTGAAACAGAGCCAAATGCAGGGCATTGTGCGAGGTGTAAATTTATATGAAAATATACATACACTGAAGGCAATATGCCCCAGTGGATGTGGAAGTTACCCATCATCAGTGGCGGGCGGTCAGGGCCAGCAAAGCCTCCCTGCTTGCCTATCAGAAGCACTGACCTACATTTACAACCTAAATTCTAATATTTGTTCCATTAAATTGTATTAATTTATTCCCAACAGTTTATTCTCTTCATTTCGTTGTGTTTCTCTTGGCTGCACTGATTCCAGTATGTGGATGTTAGATTATATGTCCAATCAGATTTCAGCCTCTATGTGCTGCCATGTCAATCTAATCTGCCCAGAGCCTTCAAAGTCTTCCATCATCTATTTTAGAAATAGCTTTGTTTCTTTAACAAATCAGATTTCAAATTCACCAATATTAGAATATTGTCAGCATTTTTCTGTCCTCTCATTAGTTGGTCAGAGGGAAACTTGTACTGCCAAGTGAATTCATCTGAGTTAGCCTTTTTTATGCCTACGGAGGAAGAGAAATTAATTTGGTTTCGGTCATACTTAAAATACATTTTGGAAAAAAAAGCTAGACATCGTGAGGAGAGGTCGAGCAACCCCGAAGCTAGCTAGCTTGTCTTAGCCTGGAAAAGTACAGTGAGGAAAATAAGTATTTGAACACCCTGCTATTTTGCAAGTTCTCCCACTTAGAAATCATAGAGGGGTCTGAAATTGTCATCGTAGGTGCATGTCCACTGTGAGAGACATAATCTACAAAAATAAAAAATAAAAAATTCCAGAAATCACAATATATGATTTTTAACTATTTATTTGTATGATACAGCTGCAAATAAGTATTTGAACACCTGTCTATCAGCTAGAATTCTGACCCTCAAAGACCTGTTAGTCTGCCTTTAAAATGTCCACCTCCACTACATTTATTATCCTAAATTAGATGCACCTGTTTGAGGTCGTTAGCTGCATAAAGACACCTGTCCACCCCATACAATCAGTAAGAATCCAACTACTAACATGGCCAAGACCAAAGAGCTGTCCAAAGACACTAGAGACAAAATTGTACACCTCCACAAGGCTGGAAAGGGCTACGGGGAAATTGCCAAGCAGCTTGGTGAAAAAAGGTCCACTGTTGGAGCAATCATTAGAAAATGGAAGAAGCTAAACATGACTGTCAATCTCCCTCGGACTGGGGCTCCATGCAAGATCCCACCTCGTGGGGTCTCAGTGATCCTAAGGAAGGTGAGAAATCAGCCCAGAACTAAACGGGAGGAGCTGGTCAATGACCTGAAAAGAGCTGGGACCACCGTTTCCAAGGTTACTGTTGGTAATACACTAAGACGTCATGGTTTGAAATCATGCATGGCACGGAAGGTCCCCCTGCTTAAACCAGCACATGTCCAGGCACGTCTTAAGTTGGCCAATGACCATTTGGAAGATCCAGAGGAGTCATGGGAGAAAGTCACGTGGTCAGATGAGACCAAAATAGAACTTTTGGGTCATAATTCCACTAAACGTGTTTGGAGAAAGAAGAATGATGAGTACCATCCCAAGAAAACCATCCCTACTGTGAAGCATGGGGGTGGTAGCATCATGCTTTGAGGGTGTTTTTCTGCACATGGGACAGGGCGACTGCACTGTATTAAGGAGAGGATGACCGGGGCCATGTATTGCGAGATTTTGGGTGAAGATGGGTCGAGGCTGGGTCTTCCAACATGACAATGACCCGAAGCACACAGCCAGGATAACCAAGGAGTGGCTCTGTAAGAAGCATATCAAGGTTCTGGCATGGCCTAGCCAGTCTCCAGACCTAAACCCAATAAACTCCGTGTTTCTCAGCGACAGCACAGAAACTTGACTGATCTAGAGAAGATCTGTGTGGAGGAGTGGGCCAAAATCCCTCCTGCAGTGTGTGCAAACCTGGTGAAAAACTACAGGAAACGTTTGACCTCTGTAATTGCAAACAAAGGCTACTGTACCAAATATTAACATTGACTTTCTCAGGTGTTCAAATACTTATTTGCAGCTGTATCATACAAATAAATAGTTAAAAAATCATACATTGTGATTTCTGGATTTTTTTTTTTTAGATTATGTCTCTCACAGTGGACATGCTCCTACGATGACAATTTCAGACCCCTCCATGATTTCTAAGTGGGAGAACTTGCAAAATAGCAGGGTGTTCATCTACTTTTTTTCCTCATTGTATTTGTTTATATATATACACAATAACATGACAAAAACATAAAAAATAAATAAAACCTACTCACCAGAGATGCAGACTCATAATTTGCACCGCTCTTTAGAGGCTGTAAGCCAGTGGTACTGCACGTACTCACTGGTCTGGAAGTGGAGAACAAACACTTTCCCAGGCTGAGACAAGCTAGCTAGCTTTTTGGCCGACCTCTCCTCATGATGTCTAGCTTTTTTTTTCCAAAATGTATTTTAAGTATGACCGAAACCAAATCAATTTCTCTTCCTCCATAGGCATAAAAAGGGCTAACTCAAATGTAATTATATATATATATATATATATTAGTGCACAGTTGCGGTTGTAGTGTAGAGGTTTTAAGTCTTAACTGGGTTTCTTGCTTTAGTAAAATGGTATTCACCCTCCATATGTGAAATGTCTCTCTCTCTGTAATGCCACCCAGTGTTATATTGCGTTTTTGTACAGTATTGATGGTTTCTATAATTGCGGCATGATAGTGGTGGTATTAGGAGGTGGATTGAGTCAAGTAAGTCACCACTGAAGGCCCGGGTACCAAATGCATGGCCTGCCACTGCCCATCACACATGGACTCAAGACAAAATTAGAAGGTTTTCTTCATCTCTGACATTAGCTTTACTTTATAGTTTTCACCAACCTCAAATTGGAAGCCCTCCATCTCTGCCATGGTCTTGAGTATTCTGGAGGAGACTGCAGTGGCAAGCATGTAGACGTTCTCAATTTCTGCTGGATCTGGGTGAGTCTCCTTCCAGTTAAATAGCATCCACCAGCCCAGCAATGCAGCCAGCTCATTCCCAGTAAAAACTTTCCAGCTATATCTGCCCCACAAAAATATTGGTATTTGGAAATGTTAGTTTGTTGACTACATGGCTAAAAGTATGTGACCAGCTGCCAATCACACCCATGTGGGTCTTTACCAGACCAGTTAGAAGTGCAAGTATATAGAATGTTTTTGTGTACTGTAGCTTTCATTTTCATCCATCATGACTATGCGCGTATGCACAAAGCAAAGTGCCTTAAAACATGGTCTGCAGGTCGGTATGGAATAATTCGATTGGCCTATACAGAGCCCTTACCTCAGCTTCAATTTGCAAATCCATACTATATAATATTAATAATTATAGGGTTCAGCACCCAAAGTCCTACAAAAAACCAAAGTGACACTCAAATTGAAGGTGCATAATGATGGTTTGTTTCTGGCGAGAGCTTTAAAACTATTGCGTAGGCCAAGCATTCGGTTTTTCAAGGGGACTTATGGACCTCTAATTTATAAGTGTGACTTATAATTTATCAGTATGACTTATAAATTGACACAGAAGCTCTGTCTTCAGGGCCCCCTGACTCTCTGTGCCTGTGCCCTGTAGGCCTATTGGCAAATCCATCCTTACAATAATGTTTAATTGTGGCCTTTCTGTAGGTTCTCTAGGATAAGTTGATGTTATAGATGCTAGTTACATAGATCGGATTAAAAATTTTACTTTGAGCAACTGCTTTGCTTCACTGAAGACCAAATCTTTATGGTTTAATGTCAAGATGAATAGTTTAAATAGATTGGATTAGTAATGAGATATTAAAAGCAGAATTAAGAAGCACAAAATGAAGTATACTATCTATTAGTTGAAATCTTAATTTTCTGTTTGCATGCCTAAATCCAAGAATGACTGACTTGTCACAATGCTCTGCAACAGCCAAACGATCAGCATCAGGGTCTGTTGCCAGCACAATCCTCGCTCCCTCTCTCTCAGCAAGACGAAGAGACAGCTCCTGGAAGTGAATTATTTCAACATGATATTGTAAGATGTGCTATAAATACTAAATCTGGTAAAAAATAGGTTTAATGAAGTAGCATCATATTTATACAGTAACAGGACACTTTGTGACTCGCAGTGGCAACCCCTAACGGGAGCAGCCGAAAGAAGAAGAAGAAAAGGACACTGGACATTATGAAATTTCTGATTTAGCTATATATCAATTTATATTAAAAAAAGGAAAAGTACAGAATGTTATCATTAGTATTTTGGAATGATTGTGTATTGTAATAATTCGAGGTCGACCGATCTGGGTTTTTCTCTGGACGATGACGATATTTCGAGATCACGGCATCCGATGGCCGATATTTGATTCTGATATGTTTGAACGATTTTCTTTATCCCCCTTCTCATAAAATCTAATAGTATTTTAATAAGA
Source organism: Silurus aristotelis (assembly GCF_946808225.1). Taxonomy (NCBI): domain Eukaryota; kingdom Metazoa; phylum Chordata; class Actinopteri; order Siluriformes; family Siluridae; genus Silurus; species Silurus aristotelis. The sequence continues at coordinate 12,970,159 of NC_139581.1, read as the reverse complement.
CGTGATACAAAAAATTGCTTAAATGAAACATTTATATAACTACAGCTGGTTAAAGATTTGCTAAAAATACAGTTCCAAACACTCTTTTTCTCTCTCTAAACACTTACTCTCATTCTCTCTCTAAATCTTCTTCTCACTCTCTCTCCACAAACAGCATCATATTTAACCAATAAAATATATAAAGCTAGATTAAAAAAAGGAATGATAAGAACTTAAATCCCAGGACACGCCAAGCTGAGTGTCGGGCATCGGGGAATGGCAGTGGTTTTTGAGTGTCTGTCATCGTTGTTGTTTTTTCCGCACTGTAGGCCCTAGTTGGACGGCGGCAGCAGTTTTTTGACGATTCTGCATGTTAAGCAGCAGCTGAGCTCGTCGGCAAGAAAGAGAACTCCGAGCTATTTAACTTAGCGAATTAGCACAAGAGAAAAAAATTGGAACGCACTTGTCATTCTTGCTTTTGTCTTTGCAACTTAGCAGACATGATTGGAAAAACTGCACAAATCTGTTAGTGATGATCGCGGCTGGTGGAAACAATGCTTGTTAGCTTTTCCGGTTACCCTGTTTGGATGCGGAATATATTTTATTACTGCCACCTGCTGATATTGGAAACTCATGCAAGCCCAGAACGTACAAAAACGGCTTGGTGTGTCAGATAGGCCTGCTTAACTATCAGTCTAATTTGCAGCACAATCGGCCGATGCCAGTTTTATGGGTACATTTACAGTTGTGATTTTATACTGGCTGAAGTTCCAGAGGTGTCAAAAGTACACACATCATTCACTTAAGTAGGTACAGATGATCATGTTTTGAAATACTTTTCACGTTTTTAACATGGGCATGGATGAATATGAATGCTTTATGCAAATGTATGTTTTTTATTAGTGCTATTATTGCTATGTTTCCACACGGACAGTTAATAAGGTGATACCGAAGAAACTGTACCTCTTCTAACTTTCATACAGACGAAATCAGCACAGAATATTTGTTTTGCGAATTGGTTTAATTAAAAGTAGGCATTTCGGGTTGTTTTATTTATGTGTCTGTGAAGAGAGATGACAGAAACGGCAGACAGCGCACCCTGTTTGTTTTTTTATTTTACAAAAGCTTTTATTTTGTTGTTATTATGAGTGTATACAAATAAAAGTAGATCCTTTATAGATTCGAATGATGTATTGCTTTTATCTGTACAAATCCCATTCGTTTTACCGTTATGAGGAAAAAAATGCCACAAAACATGCCGGTGCATTTGTCGACCCCAAAGTGCATTGCATTTGCCAGATGTGCCCCATATGGTGGATTTTGGTGCTGATTTGAGACTTGCCGCATTAGTAAAACAAATGTTTACTGATTAAAAAAATGATTGTTTCATATCTGAGTATAGAAAGGAAGTCGATAATAAACATGTGTTGCACTGAAGGTTTTTATTTAGCCTTTTTTATATTTATTTATATTTTTTATAAAAAATGGTCAAACAGAAATGTGCGTTTAATTAATCGCACGTCAATAAAAATAACTGCTGTTAAAATGAATTTGCTGACAGCCCTAATTAATATATCAATTTAAAACGAATTTCAAATTGTGTTACTTAATGAATGTATCCAGGCTGAAAATCCACCATATAGAACACAAGCAGAGAAAATATGATGGTCAGGAATGTCTCTGTTCTCAAACATGTTTACATCACTGACTCCCTCCGTCTCATTCCTGTTAACCCCTGACCTTTTGTTGCCATGCTCATTGTATCTAGACTACGTCTGTGGAATTTGCGAGACAGGGAATGATACACCAGTGGTAGATTGAAAAAACGGCACAATAACAGGAAATTGGTGAAATTATCAATATTTTTTCATCTTAACCTAATAGATTAAAACAAATGTAACGAGTCCGTTTTGTATAAAGTATAGATATTTGTGTAAAAAAATTTGAGTGAAAGTAAAAAGTTGTCAGAAAAATAGTGAAGTACTAATACCAAAAGTATTTGTAGCATGATTTTTTTTTTTTTACAGATAGGCTGAGAGACTAAAGCCTTTTACAGATGTTGAGGTGTTAAAACATTTTCTTGTTTACAACTGTATGGTATAATTTATGCTTCTGAATAAATAATTTGTAACTATAAATATCTTATCTTCATTTTATGTTCTCACCAAAATGGACTCTCCCTCTTCAGGGTTAGGGCAGCTGACAGTGGAGAAATTTGGATCTGGATTCATCTGTTCTGGTACAGGGATAGGGGGCAGAAAGCCAAATGCCTGAAATGCCTTCTGGACATAGGCATGTCCAACTCCATGAAAGGATGAATGCACAAACTTCAAAGGAGTCTTTGTGTTGAGCTCTCTACAAATAATAATAATAAAATGAATAATAATAATTAATAACTACATACTACATATAATACCTTTTCTTTTCTTTTAGCAGTGGTGTTAAGCAGTACCTGTGGAAGCAGAGTGTACTCAGCTCCTCCATGTACCAGCAGCAAATGTCTTTCAATGGATCAGTCCTTAATGAGCTGCTCTTAATTAGGTCTTGATTCCAAGAATCAGGCCAGGGCTCTGCATTTTGTTCTATACAACGCAGGATCTCCTTATCATGTGGTGAAGAAATCTGTGCTCCATTCTCCCAGTATACCTGTAAAAATGAATAAATTAATACAAAACCACCTCATACTCTGACCATACACACATTTATAACACATGAATATGCACCATACAAGGAATTGGAATAGCAAAGTTTATATATATAAAAATTAACACACTGACCAGGCATAAATGTATGGCCACTGATCAGGCATGACCACCTGCCTAATATTGTGTTCATCCTCCTTTGGCTGCCAAAACAGTTCTGACCGGTCAAGCATTAACAGCATTAACCTCTTCAGCAATTTGAGCTATAGTAGCTCATCAGTTAGATCAGACCACCCGGACCAGCCTTCACTCCCCACGTGCATCAACAAGTCCGCCCACGACCCTGTCGCCGGTTCACCACTGTTCCTTATTTGGACCACTTTTAATAGATACTGACCACTGCAGACCGGAAAAACCCCACAAGAGCTGCAATGTTTGAGATGCTCTGACCCAGTTGTCTAGCCATCACAATTTGGCCCTTGTCAAACTTGTTTTAATTCTTACACTTGCACATTTTTTCTGCTTCTAACAAATCAACTTGAAAGACAAAATGTTCATTTGCTGTATAAATATATCTCACCCACTAAGAGGTGCTATGATAAAGAGCTAATCAGTGTTATTCACTTCATTATAAAATTATAATGTCATTATGTTATGCCTGGTCAGTGTATTCTTTTTAACAATAAAGTATACTTGTAGTAAATTATACAGTATAGTATATATAGTATAGTAAGATAAAAAACATTAAAAAATTGTGTTTATTGATGTCTTTATAGATAAAATGCTTTTAATACGTTGACGTTGACATTTACTGAGTAAGGACCACAGTTTACCTTGTATCCATTATCCTCCTTTCTGTTGTGAGAGGCAGTGATCATTATACCTGCAGCAGCTCCGTATTTCTTCACAGCATAGGGCTGCCAAGGTTAAATTATTCAGTAAAAGTAAAAATTATAAGTATAAGTATTAAGTAGACTTTGCATTTTACATACAAATCAAAACAAATTTATTTTTAAAACAGTGTCTTACCACAAATGGTGTAGGCACATATGTTGAAAACAGATAAACTGGAATATCCTTGCTGAGCATCACCGCTGCAGTCAAACTTGCAAGCCTGCAAAAAAAAAAAGAAAAAACAGAAACCAATGAAGAAAAAATTAACACAACTATGTTGTAAATTGTGTATTTTGAATTGCACATCCAGCAGTGTTTGATCCCCACATTGCCAATCACTTACATGGAACATTTGTATACTGGCTGTCCGACCAGCCTATGTTGGTTCCTTGCTATGTGTAATGCTATCGAATGTTTTTATGTGTGCATAAGATCATTATTTTAACACTAGCTAGCGATCAAAATAAACAGTCATAATACATCATACTATAAAGTGTTCTTTATAGGTCTGTTCCACAGAAAGTAAGAAACATTCTTTAAAGGCACCACTCACAACCACAGAATCAGAAATTGCAGCTTTGACTAAAGATAACATACTGTTTTATACTTTAAATCCAGCTGACACCAGCTAAATTCATGTGATGCCATTCTAACACTATTTAGCTTTCAGAATTTCTGTATAATCCATTACATAGTTGGCCATTAGAATGACAAAGGTCATATTAATCAGAAATTGCACTGATCAGTTTACTTCTCTACCAAACTGTCCTGAATTAAGTCATGAGTTCTGGCCATTAAAGGGTATTCAAATGTCATTGTGAATAATGCTCAAATTAATAACTATAGCATAAAAAAAAACATAATAAACATAAACTAACACCTATAGTTAAAAAACAGAAAAGTTTGAATGTTTGCATAGTTGCCTACCGTTCACTCGTGCAGCCACTATACTCCTGTGCCCGTGTGTCGTATCCAACCACCAAACCTCTGCTTCTCAGATCAGGGAAACATTTAGTCAAGTATACATACATCCCCTATAATGAAATTTAAAAAGACATTTTAGGTATGCGACATGGATATAAAGAACATTCATATTCAGGCTAAAAAAGGAAAGGTCGAAGATTTACCACATTTTAAAAACACAGTTGACACTATTAATCAAATTTAAAAACAAGAGTGATCCTTCATCAGTGGACACATAAAATAAAAACTATAAAATTAAAATCAGTCAATAAATTTTATGCAAAATGCAAAAATAGAAACTGCAATTATATAGCTTAGATCAAATAGATTTACGTAATGTTAAACTGTACTTTTTGTAAATGATATTGCATTTGTTTGCGCATTAGTTTTTCATTGCATAGAAACCTATTGTATTGGACTGCATACTATATTGCTAAAATATAGCCAGGCATAAAATGTCTGAAACCTATAGACATCACCAGACTTTCTTCCTGCCAAAGCTCCAGACCAATACTATAACTGTATTCAACTCCTTGTATTATACTATTTATGCCTTTAAAGAGTGAAGTAATAACACTATAGTAACAGTTTAAATGTTTTAGAAATGTGCATGTGTCTATGTATTTATGTATATATATAGAACACCCCTCACATTTCAGCAACCATTTTAAAATATCTTCTCAAGGGACAATACTATAAAAATAAAACAGAGATATTTTAGTGTAGTCAATGTGCAACTTGTATAGCAGTACAGATTTACTGTCCTCTTAAAATAACTTAACATACAGCCGTTATTGTGTAAATATCTGGCAACAAAAGTGAGTACACCCTAAGTGATAACAGCTGTACATCCTGTAAATATACAAAGCTACATCCTATTCACCATTTTCATGTTTTTGTCTGTTTGACAGAACCATACAAATTTGAGTATCTTGTATTTAAGCAGTTAAAATTTGGTGCTTTGAGTACAATTCTCTCATACGGGCCACTGGATGTTTAACATGGCACCTTATAGCAAAGAACCCTCTAAGGATTTAGAATTAGATTTGTTGCTCTCCACAAACATGGCCTAGGCTATCAGAAGATCAGCAACGCCCTGAAACTAAGTTACAGTACAGTGACCAGGGTCATACAGAGGTTTTCCAAGATGGGTCCCACTCAGGAACAGGTCTCACAAGGGTCGCTTAAAGAAGTTGAGTCCTCGTTCTGTGCGTCAGGTGCAGAAACTGAGTTAAAAAAACGGACGCATGAGTGCTGCCCGCATTGCTTTAGATGTTGCAGAAGCAGAAGGTCCACTTGTCAGTGCTCAGACCATACACTACACTGCAACAAGTCGGTTTGCATGACCTTCGTCCCAGAAGGAAACCTTTTCTGAAGCTGGCTCAATAGAAAGCCCACAAACAGTTTGCTAACAACAACCTGTTCAAGAGCATGAATTGCTGTAACCATGTCCTGTGGTCTGATGATAAACCTGTTTGGCTTAGATGGTGTCCAGCATGTGTGGTGACGCCCTGGTGAGGAGAACCAAGACAATTACATCTTGCCTACAGTCAAGTATGGTGATGGTAGCATCATGGTCTGGGGCTTCATGAGTGTTGCTGGTACTGGGGAGCTGCAGTTCATTGAGGGAAAAAAACATGGATTCCAACATGTACTTTAACATTCTGATGCAGAACATGATACCCTCCCATTCAGAAACTGGGCCGAACAGCAGTTTTCCAACATGATAACGACCCCAAAATCACCACCAAGGTGACAACTGCCTTACTAAGGATGCTGAAGGTGAAGTTGATGGAGTGGCCAAGTATGTCTCCAGACCTGAACCTTATTGATTACCTGTGGGGTAGCTATGTGATGTCATTATGGTGGAGCGGAAGAGGATCCCAGCAACAACCTGTGCAGCTCTGGTAAATTCCATGCCCAGAAGGATTAAGGCAGTACCCAATGATAATATTTTGTGTGAGCACCATTGTTGACACTTATGTTGAGTTATTTTTAGAGGGCAGTAAATCTGTACTGCATAAAAGCTGCACATTGACTACTCTAAAATATATAAGTTTCATTCTATAGCATTGTTCTTTAAGAAGATATACCAAAATGGTTGCTGAAATGTGAGGGGCGTACTCATTATACATATATAATATGCACATAGCTGATATATATATATATATATATATAAAAACACAGTCTATATGTCTATTTCGAACCTGTGTTGACTGGATAACAGTAAGATCATTCACACGGGAAAATCCAGCACCCATAGCTGCTCTTAGTCCAGCTGTTCCAAAGGTCATCCTTGAGCACAGCCTCCTCCTGAGTTCTTCTACACGAGCTTCCTGGACCAGGCTTTTAATCTGTGCCTGTGTGGCTGCATTCTACCAACAGCATAAAAAGCACATATATCATTTAACAGTTGGTCCTAACAAAAATAGGCTGTTTAGAGGATTTTCTACAATGATAAGTGAATCACTGAACTTATTTCCCTTTTAACCTGAAAACTTCATGCCTACAGTGGGCAACAAAGACATTTTACATAACCTTTGTTTATTATAAAGCTTAGAGCAGAAGGCCAGTAATGTTGGGACTATGAACAGACTGTACAGTAAGAATGTCAAAGCAAAGCTAACAAAATACAGCCAGCTAAAAATAAAATACAGTTGAAATAACAGTGCAGATCTAATATCAGTACATTCAATCAGTTATATATAACCTTGAAGAATATGACCAGGTTTGTGTATTAGTCTCCAGCAAAAAAATAGATACTACAATCTAAGATTAGTTTTAAAGCTTCTCTTTACGGAAAAATTTACTGTTTATTTTTTTTATATTCTCATAAGAAATAATATTATCATAAAAGCCTTAATTGTATAAATAAGACAAATTCCCACAATATCTATTTATGTAACTTAAATGAAATGCAAACTATAAGTCAAGTATAAACAAAGCAAAGCCACAAGAAAAATAAATATGTGGTGGCAGACAGAGATAGAGAGAGAGTCAAAGAGACTGTCACAGAAAGGGGTGGAAGGTTAGCATATTATTTATATTTTCGGCTGTACAAGGTTTGATATAAGTCATTGCGATACTATACTATTGTGTCTATGCTTAGGACCCCTCCAGAGATTTACTTCAAAAATAGAGATATGAGCCCATAATAGACTAAATGTGCAGCTGCTTCTACATCTCAAAGAGCTGCATTGCATATCTCACCTTGGGTCTACATGACATTTAACATGACACAATATGGCTGCAGTACTAAATACAGTATACAGTACTCAACTATTCAGACACTGACTTATACAGTCAGCTATCTTATGTATGTTATGTATGGAACACTCGGCCTGTAGCATGGGGACAGCATGCAAATCTGTTAATAATAATTTAAACAAACAATTTTGCTTTTTCCTCCTGTTTGGTGCAGAATAATAAAATGTGCTTAATCAGATTATATTTATATATTGATTACTCTATTTTCCCTTCATATCAGGCCAATAATAATAATAATAATAATACAAAATGTAATACATTTCTAGTTGTAAATCTTAAACACATTTTAAGAATAAAATCTGAAACTAAATCTCCAATAATCCTCAGGTACAGAAACATGGCGACAGATGACACAAGAGATCACTTGAGCTTATTTGAGTTAAAAAATGTGACAAATTTCAAACAGACTGTAAAAGTTGTGTATGACTATGTGAACATCTAATGAGCATTCCTTTAACAAGACATTTTAATGTCAAAATATAATCTGCACAATTGCAGATTCAAGTACATTCACCGGTTATGTCTGGGGTAACATTAAATTATGGCATGAAAGTTGCAGACAGATCTAGTAGACACCTGTGCTGTCACTTCATTGATTTCAATAAATATAAGTATGTAATGTATGACTAGTTAAATGCTGTTTTCTCAAAAATCCTTTACGCAATTGCTAATAGTTTGCTTGATGACCTAGACCTTCATCTTGCACCCAGTGTGTGTGAATGCATTCATTTAACATCAAATGAGCTGCAGCAGATGTATTCCCATGCAGCAGAATTTAGACTGCAGACTAATTTAAAAGTCTGATGAATAGCCTCCATGTGCATATCAATAATAACCTATTGTGTTGAATTTAGCTGGGGATTAAGAAACAGACGTTTATATTTCAGTGACCGGAAGCCACTTTCACATCAAATTACACCTTTTTTTCAATTATTGAAACCCAAAGAAAGTCTTTGCACATGTATGTGCCATCAGAATTCAAAAGCAGAGCTTTTTTTACTGCAATAAAACAACAGCCAAAAGCCATATAAAAATCCTGGCCCCTGGTGAGAAAGAACATTAATAGAAAGTGACTGATGTCATATACTATATTAGTAAGGCTGACCTTTACATCATCATCAGATGTAATTTCACTGAAATCGAAATGTATTTAAACGTTATAAAAGTTTATAACGTTTATCATGTTTATACTGCATGTATGCAAACATAAAGAATAAAAGTGTATTAGGAGCCTTAGACTGGTACACATTGTACTTTCCTGTACTGTACAGAAAATGCTGCAGACAGCACAAATTCAACACGCACTTCATTTTATTTGAGCTCTTTCAGCTCTTTTGGAGCTCTGAAACTTCATTTCACTCACTTTTATACCAATTATGCTGTGTCATCCCTATAACCCCTGATAACACATGAAAATAAAAATAAAAATTCAATTATAAGCAAACTAGAACACGTTATAAAGGATGCCCACCAAGTCAGACCCAAATCCCTTATCTTATACATGTAATGGGGAAAAAAGAGAAATCAGATAAAAAAAAATATCAGATGAAATCAGATAAAAATCAGATAAAAAATCAACACCAACCTGGTCCCAGATGATCCACTGATTAACCAGTTTGTCTAAAGTGTCATCTCCTGTGCTCACCAGATCATTGGCGTTAGCGTCGACGTCTTTATTTGACCACATGCTGACCAAAAACACAATCAGAAACTAAATGGTGGTCTTCCCAGCCTCCCTTACGCTGAAATGGATGTTAAGGTACCCTGTAGAAGCGCCAGATGGGTTCAGCGATGCGAAATCATTCAGGTAAACATTCCGACAGTCGGTATCTAACAAGCGTGAATACGTTAGCTGAAATTAAATACAGAACCAGCAGCTTGCGGCACGAGATTCTCGGGTAATATCGCGAGAAGATTTTACGAGAAAGCTGCGTTTAAACAGTTTAGCCCAGGGGTGTGTCCGGCTACAGGGCCACATGCGGCACATGATATCTGACTAAAGCCTTCTCTATTCTCTATTCTCTTCTCTATGTCTTCTTTTTAAAGTCGTTTACAAATGAATACTACTACTAATACTACTACTACTAATAAATTATTATTTCTAACGAAGTCTGCAAGATTGCAATAGTGATGGTTTTTAAGCACCACTATTAATAATAATGATAATAATAATAATAATAATAATAATAATAATAATAATAATAATAATAAGGAAAATTGTATCATCATTATCATCATATAATGATAAAAAGAAGTTGCTTTATACCATTGGCAGCCCATGCATGCCATACCTAAGCCTTCAGTGGTGTCCAACCTTGGTGTCATACCATCATTATGATGCTACAGCTATAGAAACCATCAATATTATACAAAACGCAGTATAAGAGAGCATTGCATTAGAGACAGGTATCTGGCAGCAAGAATGCATGCCATTACTAAAGCAAGAAACCCAATGAACACAATTCAACCATTCTCTTTTCACCACCAGCATACATAATCTCTAGCAGAAGCATCATTATCAACCTAATAAAATGACCCTGGGATTTTCCTTTAATTTTCCATGCATTGTTTTCCATAATGCTATAATTCTGTGAAAATGCAGCTGTTTTTGGACGCCTGATAGATGGCCTTAGAATCAGTCACTTGCAATCTAATTGGTTAAAGCAACAACCTTCAAGCAACATGGATTTTACACTACAAGAGCCTGCAGTGCTGACTGTGAAGATGGTATGGCAGATACCTTTGATGGCTGATATAGGATTGAATTGGAAATTTAACCGTAACTTACACTTGTGTATGTTGCTGCAACAAAAAAGCCATGTAATTAACAGACTATTAGAAATGTAATACACATTTAAGGACAAACCATATTAAAACATAAGTGTCAGTGTTTTTCAGTTTAGACCAGCGGAGTAGGACTTGCTGGCCCAGGCAGCCCGCCATTGCTTTATACACATATTAAATAATGAATAAATGTGCTATTAAAATGCAATATCCTGTTAAAAAAACATTTTTGGTAGAAAATATGTTGCTACATATAATATGTTTATACATTTGTGTCACAGAAAACTCACTATGATAAAAATGTCAGTCTTGATAAAGTATTACAATTTTAAAAAACAGACTCTAGCATTATAAATCATCCAACATTTCACATATTCTAACATGTTTTTTTTTTAACAGATACATATTTGCAGGTTGATGGAAATAGTTTGCTGTGAAATAACATAGACATTCTTTATGTGGATTGTCAGTACCCTGGAAAACTCATAACATGTATTATTTTATGTATAATATGTTATAATTGTCTGGTTTCTCTCAAGGTTTCTTCCTTATGCCATCTCGGGGAGTTTTTCCTTGCCACAGTCGCCACCGGCTCGCTCATCAGGGACAAACTTACTTATAAAGAACATATTCATTTTTAATCACAACATTATCTGTGTAAAGCTGCTTTGAGACAATGTTCATTGTTAAAAGCGCTATACAAATAAACCTTTATTGAATTAAATTGAATTATAATACCAATTTAAAATAGTCTATTTGTGTTCTTAGCAAGGGTGCATGATTTAAACTACTGGCATGAAACATATAATTTTTAAGTCAGAATGAATCATGACATCGAATAAATTGTCCCTTTTAGGATGTTTTTAAAAGTTTGTTTATATTTGGCAGCTTTTTTATGCAAGCCACTCAAGAAATATTATGTGAGGATCAATTATCTTTAGGCCACTATTTGATAGCCATTTTTTCACCATTGTTTGTTCTTGATTACGTCTAATCCTGATTTTTTAAAAACTCAAAATGTTAAACTAAGAGCACAAATATTAATATTCTGTATATTTTTTATTTCTTTACTTCTTAATTTTGGGAGAAAATGAAACATTCCTCACCAAAATGACATTAAATGGTCTCCTCAGTTCCCAGATGTATACCGATTGTTGTTAAAAGAAGAGGGATTGCTACGCAGTGGTAAACATGGCCCTGTACCAACGTTTTTTTTAAGCTTGCTGCGGCCATCAAGCTCAAACTGCTTTATTTTTTCCCTCAAAATGGTACATTTTCTCATCTTAAACATTTGATGTTTTTTCTATGTTCATTTGTAAGTAATGTATTGGTTTATGAGATTTGCAAATCATTGCATTCTGCTTTTATTTACATTTTACACAGCATCTTAACTCTTTGATATTGGGGTTGTACATTGTGTACAAAAAACTTTTTTTTTTTTTACAGAACATGTGTTCAATGAACACGTTTTAAGAGGAATGTATTGCGGTTTGACGTTTTAAATACAGCAATGTTTTTCTACATTTGAATGATAAGATTCTGAATTAAATACATTTTTTAAAAAGTGCTTATAAGTGACAAACACAAACAATTGCATTACATTCAGTCGCTATATCTGTGCCAGCAAAATATAAATGTCTAGAGACCATCAAAAACCAGTAACAGCGATTAGCAATGACTATTATATATGAGACATGATAAAAAGCACTGGTTGTACTCTTGTATGTCATATCTATGCGAAGCAAGCTTGCGATCATTTACTGCTAAATATATTGCATCTACTATTACACTATCTCTGCATTTAAAAAATATAATCTTTTAATAATTCAAATTTATTATTGATCTTTATAGTGTAAACATCAAAGAAAAGCTACATGTTTTACCCTGAAGAATTAATTAACTTCTATGATGCAGTCACATTGACCTAAAGTGATTTGTTAAAATATTTAAAAAACAAAAAAAATCTAAAATAATATGCAGCCAATATACACATAATAAAAGACAGACATGATAATGCCTCCTAGACAAACCTATTAAAACTGAAATAAAATAGTTTTACATTCACATGAAAATGTTTAAAATCCATGATTGAATTAACATTTCCACATTAAGGTCCACAGTAAACTTTTCTTCTTTATATGCATATGCAACACAGATAATAGTCTTCTTTCTAATAAAATGCAAATGAATTTTTATATTTGTTTTGTTTAGCCACAACTAAATATAACTGAATATAACTGAATATAACAATAAAAATATTTTTGGTTGAATATTTGCTGATATGCTTATATTCATAGTTGCTCCATATTCATTCATATGCATTTGTGTCACAGGCAAGTCGATGATAAATAAATGCTATTTTCATTACAGCTTTCAGTACTAAAACGGATTGATAATTTGAAATTATGAAATAGTTTGCTGTGACACAACATTATGTATGTGGAATATCAGTACACTGACAAAAACTTATGTACATGTACTTATGATGGCAAGTTAATACAGTCTATCTGTGATATTAGCAGGGGTGCATAATTTATAGTGAAAAAATACATAGTGATCAATTGACATCAGAATGAATCATATCAATATATAAATAACAAAAGTTTTTCAAGCAACTCAAGAAATATTTTGTGGATGAGTATATTTTAGGCCACCCTTATAAGGCAAATTTATTACTAATATTTTTGACGAATTAATGTTTAATCCTGATTCTCTTAAAAACCCAATATTGCAAATTGAGAGCACAAACAGTTAATCTTGTGTATTTGATTATTTCTTGACCTCTAACCCTCTATCTGGTGCATTGTGCACATAATGTAATAGATAAGCTTTCAAGGTGAATTGAGCTCTGTTTAAGAAGTTGTAAAGTAGTCAAATTCCCATTATGAAGATTGTTAAATAAAAGTACTTTGGCATGAGAGGTATGCAGGCATACTACTGCCTTACTAAGGATATTAATGGTTTTTGAGTCACTGAATAACAGTGGCAATGAAAGCTTGCATGGCTATAATTGTGAATTCTATAAAATAATGCATTAGATGCAATGGACAACAAATCAATATTCAGTCTCACTTGGGCCACATTACAACCAAGGCAGATTAAGTCTGGTTTTTAGATGGCCAAAGTTCAAAATAGCAAACATAACAAGCCTGGAAAAAAAAATCCCAGTGGACATAGTTCCCCCTATCCAAGGAACAAAGACCTTGTACCTCTTTGAGCTACTGTATATGGAGTGTATGAGCCTGCATACTTAAGTTTAGAATCAACTATTTTAACTGAGCGTCCAGCTTGTCCACAGTGCATTTAAAAAATGTGCATGTCCACAAATAGTGTAATGTGATACACAGATTTTTTTATTGCAGAATTCATTAATTAAGCATGTCTAAAAAAAAAGCCTAAAAAGCATTGCAGCACTAAAAAGTTAGAGGTATAGAGGTAATTTATAGTCCAACTCTTAAAAATGTAAAGCCCATTCCTGTTTAACTAATTATGATTGTTGTTTCCTATTTATTAAGGGTTGCATTCATCATACCCAAGCGGACTGAATGTTAGACACAATTTGCACAGCATGACAAAAATACATGATATGAGTCCAACTGTTTAAACCAACTGTAGATTGTCACATGCACATGTGCTTACACTGTCAATCCATATGGAAATCCATGGTTCTGTGCAAAATAGTGCACCAAAGGTGAGTAGTCTACCCTGTTCAGTGTATTTTTGTCCTATAAGGACCTCCACATAAATATCAGCCCTTTTTGCAGTTTGAAGAAAGAATCAATGCATTCTCTCTGCTCATCATTCCTAAGGACAAGAATCTTCTTAAAGTTACTGCTGTCCTGTCGTCTACCTTGCTGAACTGATTTTGTAGCGGAGGACAAAGTAGGCAATAAGACGCAAGGAGACAAAGAAGATGCCCAGCACAATGAAGTCCATATACAATTTAGCATTCTCAACATCTAACTCCTTTAAAATAGCCTTGGATTTTTGGAATTGGCATGTCTCATCTTTGTCACAGTGTAGGTCCTCGCGGTCCAGCCCATAGATAGACAAGATAACTCCTTCAAAGCCATACCTGTAAAAATCACAAAACAGCTGTAATAAACAACTGCCAAAAGTTTTATTACATGAACGAATGCATTAACAGACTTACATTTCACAATGATACTTCGAGCGATTAAACTCATACTATTTTTAACACACCTAACCCTAACCCTAACCCTAGTACGAGATCGTAGTAAACCTTGATACAGTATCACCTTAATACACTATTATTGATTAACAAAATATTTAGTGTAATTCACTATATATTGTTAAATAATTATAAATCTAACTACATTATGTATAAAATAATTACACTACTATTACTAAGACTAAGTGCAATACTTCTTACCTGACATAGGAAATGTAAGATATCCACTGGAGGTATTTTGGGATGGTGTCAAAACTGACAAAAAATCCTGAAAATAGCAAAACAGGTATGGCAGTCACTGGCCCTACAAATGTAGCCACCTAAAAATAGAATATTATTAAAAAAAACACTGCATTATTAAATCAGTAATTACCATAAAATTAGAATTAGTCAATAAAAGGAGATCCAAGTTTTGAATCACCTGCAATGATGTAGATGCTGCCCCAATCAAGAGCCCCAAAGACTGTGCCACCAATGATGTCAGCGTGCCCAAAGCCAAGAAGAGGATAAAACGAACAGTGTCTGATGGTTGAGAGGTCATCCAATAAACAATGCTGCAGTATGCCACTGGGAATACAATCTATAAGCCAGAATCAGTAAAAATCACTTATACAGTAGTTACAATTCATTGTTTTAGAGAGTTACAAATTCTTGTAGATCTTCACAAACATGTTTGTTTTTCTTAAAACTATAAGTAATAACAACAGTAATAATAATATCAATGCTAATAATAATAATAATAATAATAATAATAATAATGATACCAATAATAAACTGCTGTATAAAAAATATTTTAACAGCTCATGTTCACAAATGTTGTACCCATTAGTAAATATTGGTTTTAGAGAAAAGCACATCCTGCTTATATAATGCTACTGCTGGTTTTTCCAAAATTGGAGCACCCTTCTCTGACCCTTGTAAATCCCCTCTGAGCTTCAATAACATGTTAGTGCCATGGTTTTCGTTCTTATTGCACCATGAAAATGTCAAGTTTATCCAACCTTTCAACAACTACAGGAACTACAATGTTATAGCCATCATTTGTCAACTATCAGACATTTCTAAAAGTAACATAACTAAGACATGTTACCTGGAATGGGACATCTGCCATAGTCTTTGCTAGATAGTACGCCTTCAGGCTGTACCAGTAATTTAAGTGTTCTCTTAAAAAGACACCCATCTCCAGAGGGACTAGGATTGAAAATACAAAAGAAAATTGAGGATTTTTATAATTTTCTTTTTATTATTATTAGACAAGAATGAGACTATACAATATACTGTTAAGGAAATAATTTTGCAGATTGAGAATATGTAGATCTAAAAATACATTATATATATCAATTAACATTACTCATGATACAAAAACATCAATGCTGTTTGAAATAAAGTTTAATGACTATGTTTTCAGACATGCAAGTAAAAGGAAATATACCGTTAAACAAACAAACAAACAAACAAATAAGAAATAAAAGAAAGAAAGAAAGAAAGAAAGAAAGAAAGAAAGAAAGAAAGAAAGAAAGAAAGAAAGAAAGAAAGAAGGAAAGAAAGAAAGAAAGAAAGAAAGAAAGAAAGAAAGAAAGAAAGAAAGAAAGAAAGAAAGAAAGAAAGAAAGAAAGAAAGATGTTTTTTTTTGCTATTTAATGAACTCACAAGTTAGCACAGTGGGCATCAGCGCAGCAAACATAAGGAAGAGCATAGAGAAAAATAGAAAACCAGAGTTGCTGAGAACTTTCTTGGCCTCATTTCCAATGCCAAGGTACAGAAGCCCTATCAGGAGCCCAATTCCAATATGAGAGGTGATGCGCAAGTGGGTTAACACCTAGTAAAAAAAAATATATATTGTATGATTTTTTCATATATTATGCAAGAGTGATTAATAGAAATTGCAATATGAAAAGTATAATATTATGGAATATAATATTATATTATAAAGCCTCTATTTGAACATACAGATTAATCAGAGTCTATTCTCATAAGTATGCTTCTACTCTCCTGTACTGATTTCATCTGTTTAAGTATAACTATTTAAAGAAATGGTATGCTTATTTAATAAAATAAGTTAATTAAGAGATATACTATAACACATTGTATGTTTTATATATTGCACATCTTTTGCAAGTATAATCTTCCTGGTGAGTGCTAAAATAAAGAGTTGATTTAAAAGGGCATTTTTTGACTTAGGTAGTCAATAGTGTATATAGTGAATAGTGTATATTCACCTGTTGGAAGGTAACATAAAGAAAGCTTAACTGTTGGAATTCATTTATATATAAAAATTTTGCCATTGTTTTAAAAAATGCAAAAATATATATGCTTACATCAGGCACAGTTATTGTCTATTTAATAACTAACAGCATGCTTAAGTTTATAGCCTTGTGCACTCTGCTCACGACAATTAGGGCTCTGTTTCTGGACTGATTTTTATTTATTTAATTAAATTGCCTGATTTATTAGCTAGAAATATTAAATGTTAAAGATTGAATCAATATGAAATGGTCTTTGTTCAAATATTATGTGTTACTACATTTATGCAGTGATCAGCAATTATGTTTACCGAATCCCTCATGATGCTAAGAAACGTTCTTCTAAAGAGGATACAGAACTGGGTCTGACAACTGGCGGAGAAGCTATGACAACCTTCAGTGGAAGAGGAGTCCTAGAGAAGAAAAAAAAAAAAGATTTTTCTCATATAGCAAAAAATAACACAATTATTATTTAAATGAGCTTGCATTAGCCCATTTGTTTAGTTAAACTGATTATTAGTTCCAGACTAAAAGTTTTATTGCATTTTATAGGAACAGCATTGTGTGTACCTCATCAGATGGTTTATGCCAGAAGAAGGAGTTTAGAGCTCCATCACCATTCATCTCACTTTTGTAATCTTTCTCACCCTTGCCCTCATTGACAGCTTTCACCAACTGAGGCATATGGTTACCATAGTCTCCAGAGGCCACCTCCATTACTGAGGGAAAATAGATCATATATACTACTAACCATCTTTTTCAGCATGTGGAACACACACAACATGCACTGTTTAAAATGTGGCATGACCTCAATACTAAAGATTATACTTACTGAAATCAGCAGGGTTGTGATATGTAGGGCAGTTAAGGCCATGCTCCCTTAGATACGGGATTAGGTTTGATACTTTTCCCTGATAAATGCACTGACCTTGGCTCAGAACATAAAGCTGTAAAACAATTTAAAAACAGCTGTCAAATTGTGAGATAAAGTTGTTTTTCATGTCACTGCATCAGGCATTTAACTTTATCAGAATGGGCATCTTGTACTATGTTACTACCATCGTCCCTTTTGTTTGTGTTGCTTAGAAGCCTAAAGAACTGGAGGAGAAATCGGGCAGGGGGGTGAGGGAGGCTTCTGTCTTATTTTTTTTCACAGATTGCCTAGTAAGCCAGAACTGCCAATACTGATAGAATGCTAAAGGAATTTACTAACTTATAGAATACTAACTTATAGAATAATACTATTATATTGTTTTATGTTATTACAACCTCACTTCTACATTACAAGCTACACATCTACTACTTACTGTCAAAGTCTCTATAGCTTACTTTGTCAAAGAGCTCAAAAACTTTGGCACTGGGCTGGTGAATTGTGCAAATAATTGTTCGACCTCCTTGAGCCAGAGCTTTCATCAGTGAGACCACCTGGAAACAGGAGGAGCTATCCAGTCCACTGAAAACGCCAGAAGCAGTCAGAAGCAGCTTTTCTATTTCTAAAGATCAGTCATCAGTTTTGCAGTATTCATTCATAAACTACACAGAACATGGCACAAAAACACACACACATACACACGCATGTACACTATATGGACAAAAGTATTGGGACACCTGACTTTTCCAGCTATATGTGATTCTTCTCCAAACTGATAACACAAAGTTGGAAACACACAATTGTATAGATTGTCTCTGGACAATGCAATAGCATAAAATTTTCCTTGACTTAAACTAGAAGGCCTAAGCGAGCTACCTGAAGATATGGGTTACAGCAGTTGCAGTAGAAGAGCTCATCCTACATTAGTACCTGACTTTACTAAACTATACTTGTAAAAGTGAATGAGCAGAAATCTCCACAACTACACTCCAAAATCTAGTGAATCTTCACAGATAAGTGGAGGTTAATATAACAAATGGGTAATAAATGTAGAATGGGATGTTCAAAAAGCACATACAAATTATGGTCATATGTCCACACACCTTTGTCTATAAAGTGTATAAAAAAAAAGCTGTGGTCATATTTGTTGTTTTTCTCTTTTGCTATTTCAAAATATAAGGCTATTACATATTATAAGTGAGTGTTTCTTAGGGAATTCACCTTGTGGGCTCATCAAAAAACATGACTGGTGGGTTGTTGACAAGTTCTAAGGCAATGGCCAAGCGTTTCCTTTGGCCTCCAGAGAGGTTTGATGTGCGGGTTTTAGCACATTCCATTAAGCCAAGTGCTGTCAAGATCTCACTCACCTACAGAAAAATCATTCTTTAGGAATGTAGAACAGTTAGCTTTGGGCCACTAATTTGACTCCGCAAGCTGTGCTGTAACTATGCTGATATTTAGTATCACAATACTATTTTCATTACAAAAATCATAGTTACACATTAGATTTTATACTTCAAAATCACAGGAAGAAAATCTAAATCAAAGAGATCACAGAAATAATCCAATATAATAAATAGAGTTCTATGCTCTTAATTCCAGTTCTATCATCAGACAACACAGTTAATGTGTAAAGAGTTTTTATTTCTTACCATCTCTCTCCTACCCTCCTCCTTTTCCTGGAGTTTCAGATTAGCTGACACCTGAGGCAGATTTCAGAGGCTTTTTAACAACAAACCATCATTTGATTTGGTAATCTATGGTTCACTATGGTTTACTTTCTCTTGCTTCTGTGAAATACCAATTAAGGTCTCCAACCCCTATATCTTCAACCATAGAGAGCTAAATGGTAGCTACCCAGCATGTGGCACAAATAGTTTTAAATATAGACATTCTGCAAGAAACTATGTTCTTTGATTTGGTTTTCTTCACATATACAATAAATGTGAGACAAGCAGCTGCATACAAAGATTTTCACAGAAAGCACACTAAGATTTCAGTAGCTCCTTACCATCATGGCCTCCTGGACCGTCAGATGTGGTAGAAGCATGTCATCTTGCATAATGTAACAAGACACTTTCCTAAAGGACCTCAGATCTCTGGGTTGCCTATTTATCAAGATATTTCCTTTCATGCCTGTTTCCCTAAAAGATAAAGCATATATTATTTGGACCATATAATATCTTAATTCAAACGCAACTTGTTTTATTTTAAATAAAAATTTGCAGTGATATTAATCTATGCAGTGAAGAACAAAGTATTCTTTGATCACGTATTTTCCTTTACGTTTATCCTTTAAAAAAAATTAACACATGACACACACAGAGATATATAATTAACTCTTGATAATCCATTCAGAAAAGAGAATTTACAAAGCTAAAATGGTTCTGCTGTTCTTTGTTCTAATATTCACAAAGCCGCAGAGAACATTTTCCCCACATCTGCATACATAAAACACATAAAGCATATGGTGAATAGGCTTGTGTGTATATGTGTGTGTGAGATGTGGATTTGTTGTGTTCACCTATATCCTGCCAAGATATTCATGAGTGTTGACTTTCCTGCTCCTGAGGGCCCCATGATGGCCACTAGACCTCCACTGGTAAAGTTGCCAGAGATGCCTCTCAGCAAGGTCTTGTAACCTAAGAATGAAGAGAACAGGCCAGTGAGTACCTGTGAGAATCATTTCCCAGAGATTACAGCAGAATGTTGGTTTTCCCCCAATGTCAGACTCTACCTGAATAAAAACATATTCACCTATCACTTCCTACTTACATAAGTGGCTCTTTGTGCATGTGGTGAATGGAAGCATTTGTTATACACCCTTTGTGTTTCTTAAATTTTTTTGCATGATTGCCTTTTTTCCTAAAGAATAATGATCATTCCCACTTGTCATATGACCCCTGCATTTCCCCCTCTAGTTCTACTAATCCAGTTACTTTTGTCCAATTTAACAAAGCAGTCTGAATTTGATCCAAGGTGTTGAGTGCTGAGTCATTTCTAAAGACTTTTCTGAAATGTACATTTTCTGTACTCTGTATTTGCATGGGTTTTTAAAATGTACATTGTATGTATGCATGCATATTTACAGTATGTATGTTGCTCGTAGCATTATGAATAGACTGGTTTCAATTTCCATATACAGTGAATTTTAAAATGACATGCAGTTGGTGGGAAAAATTCCAATAGTGCTATGATAAATTATTACTCTTCTCATTAACATTCTGCCATTCAAACTGTATTTTTTTCTGTAAAACTGTATTTCAAACTGCTAATATAGTTGATTTCAGTGGCTGCAAAATTAATTGGATTTGTACTCTCAATCCTTACAAGCAATGCACAAATATCTCTGACCTTCGCTGTCCTGTTTAGTGTGGGATTCCAATCCTACCTGCTAAAGAAGGTGGGTTTGAACATTCATAATCTTACATCACCATACACAACAACTATGCAGTAAAACAGAACATACGTGGGCAGTCTCAGTAGCTACCAGCAGCATGTTATATGTAATAAACAGTGGAGTGGTGTTTGTGCAGAAGGGCTACATTAAGAAGAATCACCTTGAAAACCCTGCAATACCAGAGTCTGTGCTTTTATAGTACTATTGTATTGTATAGTTAAAGCATTGAGGTGTGTTGTACCACTGCAAAACACAGAACATTCCAACATAACTTATATAGACATTATTGTTTACAAAAGTCAATGAAAACTTTTTTGGATGAGTTATTAAACATACTTGCACTCTTTGGTTGGACATTCTAATGTTAAAGTCAAACTGGCACAGGTATTTCTCTCCTATTTATGGCATCTGGTTCCCTTTACCACACTTTTATTAATTCTGGCCCCAACTGAGGTCTGATCCCAACTCCAAGTCTCACAAATGAATAGAAAAAGTGAAAACATTTGTCACATATGCTTGTTGTGTCACTGATCAGCACTTCCAGCTCTTAAATCATTATTTTCTCTCAGAAATACACTTAAAAAAGGGGAATCAGCTTGTGCTGAAAAAAGCTAGATTATGTAGACCAAAGATGTTGGGATCAGAGGTGGACAGTAACAAGGTACATGTAATTCTTTACCGTATCTACTGTACTTTAGTTTTTTTTATGTATCTGTACTTTAATGAAGTATTTGGGGAGACTTTAACTTTAACTTCACTACATTTCAAATTCAAATATGTTACTTTTTACTGAACTACATTTTGCAAAATCGGTCGTTCCTTCTTATTTATGAGTCGATAAAAAAACTTAACTTGTACAGCACCCGGCAAAGCCACCAATCAGGGTAAAGCATGCGCTCTGTTTTGAATTTGCTTTGATGGCTGCTTTGTGGTATCTACTAAGCACAAACATACAGTTTAGCATCAGTTCAACAGCAAGCAGAATATTTTGCAGGTAACAAATAATGGGAGAACCTCCTGATTCTAACTTGCCAAAACACCTGTGGCCTTATTTGCGCTTTTATTTTTTTTTTAAGTAGTTGAAACTCACGCACACACACACACACACACACACACAACTGTGTGACTGATCTGTACAACCCGGACTCAAACACACAATTGTACTCATTTCACACATCCATGTCTTCAGCACCACTCATATTACATCACTTCATTACTTCAAACTGTTTGCATGCCATTTTTGCAATTTTTTTTTTGGATTGCCTATTGCTTTTTCGCACAATGTTTTGTTTACATTTTTGTTACTTACAATGTTCACTTTACGTCTACCGCAGTGTGCAATATACAACAGGTTTACTGGTGGCGCTATTTTGTGTTTTGTGTATTTGTCTTACACTGTCTTGTGTTGTCTTACACTGTCCTGTATTGTCTTGCACTGTCTTGTGTTGTCTTTGTACTTCGTCCACCACTGGTTGGGATGCTACATTTAGTGCTGTATATTACTTAACTTTGTGACCATTAAAACCATTTTGTTCTAGGTACCTTTAACAGAAGCATGAAAGCAATTTTTGGAAAATATACTTTAAAGGACGAATGAGGGCTTACAGAGTGTAGGCTTACAGAATATATCGCCTTTAAAAGTCTTGTTACTGATATTTATCTCTTTTTCTTAATCCAACAACATCACATTATACATCCGAAGAACTAACCCCCTGAACATAAGGCTGAAACCTGGAGCAATTTTAGAGCAACATTTAGCATGTTTGCATTTGCAAAAAAACAAAATGTTTGTTGAAAAACTAATCTTTATCTGACTGTATTATAAAAGGCACATGCCACAAAATATCACACTTCAGGCAATTAAACATCAAGTTACCTAGCAACCAAAAAGGCCTTCCTACACATCACTCTGTTCTGTTCTTATTTCCATATGTGCTAATAGTTTCATCCTAATTGGAGAAGCCCAGCCCAATCTCTGTGCTCATAACCAGGGTTAATAGAGTTTGTTGACCGACAGTTACCAACTGAGCTGAGAGCACGGATCAGGGTCGCTGACAATACTGTTGCCAGATCTCACTTTCCACTAAGTATGGATTACAAAGATTTGTTAGACAGCTTAAAGGCATTGGATACAGTTGCAGTCAGTTAGGGATGAAGAACCAGTAAAGGACAGATGTCTTAGATGTTTTGGACCAAATCAAGAACCCATCAATATTATTTCCATATAGTTCTATGTACATGTATTCACTCTGTTTTATGTACATATTGTCATAGTGTATTCTAGCTACAGTACAACAGGATCAGCCTGATTCACTCTATAATCATTACCTAATGAAAGGACATGTTGAACATGCTGCCATTTCTGACAGTTTTTGTTCAAGCTCTATAGTTGCCCTGGGGCATCATGCCTAATGTTCAGGCAGTACTTTCACACTGGCTTTCAGGAAGAAAGAGTTTAAATTTGATTGATAGCCATCTATGAATGGTAAAGAAGAGACAAACTGTATAGCCAGTTCTGTGAGCTAACCAGTCACCGGGACACATTCATGAATATTTTAAAACAGCACAATTGTGTACAAAGTAATAGTATGACTCTACATACAGTATATCTGAACAAGACCCGAAATACAGCAAATTATGTACTATTTTCATCTATTCTCCTGAGGTTTTAGCTACTACTTGCTAAGACTTCACTGTCACCTCACAGTTTTTGTAATGTTTTAAACATGGCCTGATTTTCTTTGTGCTATACCGCCATGTATACTCTCCTGCTTAGCCACTCACTAGGGCTGTAAATCAGTTCCGCTAGATGTCTTTGTAAGCTACATTTACCGCATTACTTACTTCATAAAAAAAACAGTATGTACTAACAAACAGACATCCAAGTGACCTATATGTCCATAACTAAATCATTGTAACCCCTCATCCTGTAGCAGCCACTGTTTGCAGGTGTTATGTTTAAAAATAGATTTAATGAAAGGGGCATAAATAATCATGACAAACTACATATCATTTTAAAAGTCTAAGCCTCAATGCATGTTAGTGTACTAGCAAAAATGGCAACAGGCTTCCCTAATATGTTATCATATATAGACCATTAGCATATATTAGATGTTAGCATATATAGACCATTATTTTGCATTGCTGCCTATAAAGCTGCATGTATAAAAGCAGGTAAATTATTGTATGGGCCAGGTGCTAGGCAAGCAATACTTGGTTGGCAACAGGATTCATGTAGTTCAAGTAAAAAAATAAATACAAATGAACTTGCTTACTGATTATTGTAAGCTCAGAGCATACTTTCAACTTTCAAGAAGTGCAAACATTATGTTACATTTCAACCTTCTCCAGGTTCTGTGGTTCACAAAGTAAATAAATAAATAAATCACTTTTAAAAGAGTACTATATTATGCATTCAAATGTAATGCGTGAAAGTAATGAACAGTAAAAGTTTAAAAATACTCTGATAAACTACAGATGCTTGAAAAATATACTTAAACAGAGAAATAAAAAAATAAAAAAATTTCCTGTTCACCACTGCTTTTTGATTAGTACATACTGCAAGATCACACCACCCAAACTGGATTATGGATTTGTACATAAAATGACAATGAACAACAAATTATCACACAAAGCCCAGTTCAGCTTTTCAAAAACAAATAAATAAATAACTTTTATCCTACTCTTCCAGCTGATTCATAACTGGCATTACAAATATGTACTACATGTGATGTCAAGATTAACAATTTAACATGTAGATTTATGCATTTGCCACTGATGGAGCGTTGATTACTAGTATTGTTTGATGGTTGTTGTTGTTGTTTGATGATTACTAGTATTGTTTGATGGTTGTATGATAAATTGATTGATACAGTCAGAATGATGTCAACTTTATTTTTACAGAAAAGTTTTTGCACTCACATTCCAGTGGGCAAATTCAGTTCATGCAAATAATGATTCAATATTCAAACTATTAACAAAAATTTTTTTAATATGTAGAAAAAATGTGATGTTTTCAATTAATGATTTAAGGCAAAGTTAAGTCAAGCCTTTGATTTTATTCATGAAATCTTACAATACCTTTCTTTCTCCACCATGGTCCCTCACAAACTGAGTATGAGAGGTCTTTGAATTCAATGTTGACCGCTGGTCTGCGTGGCAGGTATGAGAAGCGCTGTGCCTCTGTTAGGCTGTTCTCCACTTTTTTCAGGTGTGCATGTAACAGTGGGGTCTCTTGGCTGCCAGTCTGATTGGTCATTACATCATCAATGGAAACACATACTGTCCTGGTGTCAAGCATGAGATCAGGAGGTCCGTTGGCGTTCTGAGATAACATAATGAAAAGGTAAAGAAAAGAAACATAATGACAAGGTAAAAAAAAAACAGCTTCTATTATACAGAGAAAATAATTGTTCTGTACTACTACTATAATATTTCTCCTATATTCAGTATGACTACATAAGCATTATGCGTCACATTGTTTGTGAAGCCTTTAATTTTGCCATTAATAGCGGGTAAACAATTTTTAAAATCATTCTCCCTTATTTTGCGATTCAGGTGTGTGCAGTAATCGTGTTGAACACTATCAGGGAACTGTGGATGGCTGAACGCAAAGAGACGTGCAGGTGTCTAATCCCTGTCCCTCTGGTCACAGAAGACATATGGGGTTACTATCAGCCAAAGCTTCTCTGTGGTTCAGCAGAAGGAAAACATCCAGGCTATTGCTTATGCTCGAATAAATTTCATGTTTAGATGTTTATTTGAAAACACTCTACTGCCATCTCTAAAAGCAGATGTGTTGTCTTTTTTCTGCTTATAGTATATACCAATTAAGTGAAGACATAATTTACAGTGGAAATGAAAAAGAAACTTAGTAAAATGGATTGGTTCAGGGTGTAAGTGGACACTAATAACTTTGGGAGCTTTTATATACACTTGTTAAAGTACTATTCTGTTGTATAATTACTTTAAATCATAAAATTATATATATTTAATAAATCAATTTTGTAACACTATACTAATTCCTGCGCATTTTATTCTACAAGGTGCACTGTTGTTCTTTATTTCTAGTGTCAGAGGAGGTAACTCAAGTTCATTTGCTAGAGACACAATCGAACAGCTACTGTTTCACCGGTTCAGGTATCTTACAGTGGTTCCCATCAGACGGTCTGATCTAACCACAAATAAACAGCCACAGAAATGAAAACTGGTTGTTTTTCTTACCATTATGATCGAGTTGGTCACAGTAGTATTGCTGACTGAGAAAGCTGCCATGAGATATGCCATTCCTCCCAAGCGCACCCCTGAGTAACTGGCTGGGTGGGAAGAAATCTCGCGCATTGATCCCTCAGCGCGCGCGCTCTCCCTCACTTTCTCACGCGCTCTGTTTACAACCTGAGGCTCGCGCTTAAAGCAATGACGTCACTTAGTATGGCTCGGTTGAGGTTGACACATTTGTTGCAAGCGACAAAGTTTGCTGTGGCATCATCATCATCATCGTCGTCATAATCATTATGATTGTCATAATCATCGTCATCATCTTCATAATAATCATCATCTTCTTCATCATCATCATTATCTTTATTGTTATAATAATAATCATCATCGTCGTCGTTGTCATCATCAACATCACCACCATTATCATCATTTTTATTATCATCATCATCATCTACATGCCATTATCATAATTTTCATCATCATCATCATCATCATCTACATGCATCTACATAATTTCTATTCAGTAAATTATCAGACTATGCTTATTAGGACTGTGTTGATGGTTCTGTTTTCCAGCTTAAAATACAGAATTTTACGGCTGGACTTATACAATTTTATCTTTAAAATGTACAATTCCTAAGCTAACAGTAAATATAAATAATTTCTCCCTAAACCTAAATTTGTATCCTAATTTCCAGATGCTGTTCTTTGAGATCTTAACATGAAACTAAATCTAATCCTAAAACAGCATTCACTCTTCTGTACATCCTTTTTAGTTGTTTTACATTACATTTGTCTCTGCATATACCTAAGGAATCATGTCAGTGTTTAATCACAGAGGAAACCAGATTTACAGACTGCATATGACATTAAAAAATCTTAAACCACTGACTTAAGAGTTATTATGCTGATTTTGAAATAAAGCAAAGATTTGCATTAGGTTGTGATTAAATTAGAGCAGCTCAGTTCATGCCCTGTGTATCGTATTCTCACTATCATCTTCCCCACATTTCCTTTGTTTGTATCCTTTTCTCCTGTTTCAGTTTCCTTCCTCATGGGTTGTAAAGTATTAAATGTTTGCTCAGCATTTTATAAACCAGTTTGCATTAGTTTTTCTTTTGACTTTTATTTGTATATGGGTGTGTTTCATGAACCAGTTCTGAAAGCAGTCTGGTGTAATGGCAGTGATGATTAGATTAACACTATTAAACTCAAATTACAAACTTGCAGTCTTCCGCTAAGTTTTGCATGTTACAAATGACATACACTTATTGAATTTTAAAGCTGGTGTGACACACAACATTTTTAGATGAATACAGTAATAAGTTGAATTACTGCCAATGTAATAGCATTTGTTAAAATGAAATATAAAATACATCCAGACTATTAACCTTCTATCAACTAGAGTACATTTCAGTAATAGTACTATTTTTCAGTCTCATTGGCTGAACAATATTTTATCTCATGATTCCATTTATTTTAATAAAAATGCTCATTATTTGTTCATTTAGTATTAAGGTTGTTGGACCAAGCTGGCAATTCAGGATGAGGTGAATAATATTCTCCTCCTCCTCATCATTATCCTGTACTGTATGACGTATTGCTAAATAAAATACAGTATGATTAGTTATGTTACACCTCAGCGGTAACTATGGTGTTATTCATGATATTTCATGATTATATTGAGATGCCGATATATCAGTTGCTCAGATGTGTCCTTTTGTCTTGTGTGTGAAACATGTTTGTCTGTAACTCTTGGTCTGTAGAGCTATCTGCAGGCTGAGTGATTTGATAGCATAAATGAGCAGGTGTATGTAATAAAGTGGTCGCTGTGTGCATAAACCAGAGGCGCACAATCTTTTTCCTATAAAAGGCTAAGAAAATCAAACTTGATTGAGTTTGTCTGGGTCAAAAATTAATTTTGCATTGTATTAAAATTAAATAAATATTGTATTGAAATTAAAATTTGTATTGAAATTATACAAAGAGAAACTATTTATTGTACAGTAGAGTTTAATGACTATTCAGTGACCTTTAATGAGAGTCAAAATGCTGGTCCTTAGTTTTCAAAAGTTTTTTCCAAATAGCATATTTTCCCCCTTTTTTTCCTCTCTTCTCATATATGGCATGGCAGGCCAAATTAAACATCACTACAGGCCAACTTTGCCTGCATGCCTTTATTTAGGCATCTCTGGTCTAAACCATTTACAGGTTGTTGCAAGACAAAATATGGAAATGATAAAGGAGGTAAATTGCAACCTGTGCATCTGATTAATTAGCTTGTACATCCAGTGTTATATTCTGATACATGCTGATAACTTAACACATTTAATAGACATGATTAGTTATTGGTCTAATAAACCCACTTCACACTGGACTTAGTGTAATGTGGTTGTGCGTTTAACCTACCAATAGATTTTATAAACCAAACACAACTCCAAATACTACATTAAACGTCTTTGTTAAACTGGTTGATAGGTTCCTGTTTATTCGAGATCCACTGATTTTAAGTGTTAAATTGTTTTAGTAATTGGTAATCTATAAAGATGTAGACATGTTATTAATCTTCTTTTATCGGCTTCTCCCATCCTCGAGAACTCTGCTTGTGTCGGACATGAATTATTTTTTTTTTTTTATTGAATTTTAACTTAACTTATAACTATACATGCGTTTCTGGCATAACAAACAAGCAAAAAAATCATTAGTCCATTTAACATTTTGCATTTTATCAACCAATTACAAAACCTCCAGAAGGTTGACAACTTTGAGTGTATAAAGCTAACATTGCAAACTATTCATCATTTATATCCTCCTTTTAACAAGAATGCAAACATATTTCGATCTTTATCTGCTTGCCCAAAAATTCAGTATCACTGCATTTACTTTTGATTGCACACATCTAAGATTCTTATCAGTAATTATTAAAAGAAAATATATAACAAAATGATCTGACCTACAAAAGCAATTGTATAAAAGATGAAAAAATGTCTTCTTTTGTTATTTTCTTACTTGGACTTTAATATCTGTTTCATTTCGGCCAGCATTGTAGTGGATCAGAGTGGATTACAGGAATACATGGCATGAGGCAGAATGACACCCTGAATGGGATTCATTACATGAATGAAACCATACATGGGATTTTTAAATATACCCTTTATTATCATAATTATCATCTACTTTTGATTGTTGATATTATTATTAAATAATTTTCATAAGTATATTAATAATGAGGAACATAGTGACCTATGTTCTACTAATGTATTTTTGATCAAATTATTTGCACCGAATATATGCAAATATATATATTTTTTATAATATCAAAAAATCATACAAAAAATTCATGATTAACTCTGCCATATAACCACTATTATGTTTTCCAACCTTGTTTACATGTAGGGGGTATCTGGTCACAAGGGACTGCATGTGCCTCTTTTGCTGTTGCTGTGGAATCTGAAACTTTTTTGCTGACGAAGCCTCTCTCTTCCACCACAGCAGCACCACTGCATGTTTATTAGGTTTAACAGTAGAAACTTAATATTTACTTTAAACTAAATGTTTAAACAGTTTAACACAAAAACAGTGAATATTAAGCAAAGAAAAAAATCAGACAGTATATGATGTTCAAAAAGAATCATGTAAAATGTATGTAGAATTGTTTTACCATATGTAATGACTATTTATATTGTCTAATCCGTAGAGCAGATTGACATGAAGCCCCAGGGTGGCTAATTATAATTACTTAATGCATCAACATATATTTAATTTCTGTCCTCTTTACTCACAAGGCTTTTGTGTATATTGAAACATGTTCCTTTTGTAAATGCAATGTTCTTTTTTTTCTGCAGTTTTGCAAATTTCATTTTCTAAATAAAATATAGGACTGAAGTTATTACTAAGCCTCTCCCACCCCTCCCACCCCTCCCATTTATGGGTGTAATAGTGTATAAATGACACCTGAAACACCAGAATGCCAGAGATTGTACATTTTGGCTAAAGATCATGAAAACATTGGGATTGATCATCTTCACGATGTTGCTACTTTCAGCTTGTGAGGGCATAAGATCATTTTTATTCATTAAATGATCAGATGATGCTTATTAGGACTGGGTAAAATAATTTTATGTTTTTATTAATACATTGCTTGCATAAAATGTGTGATTGTTGTTTTCCAGCTTGCAATACAGATTTTCACAGCTGGAAATGTGGCTATCGAGGGCTTTGCCGAAAGCACTGCTATGCCCAAGAATACATGGTGGGACACCATGGCTGCCCTCGCAGATACAGGTACTACACATTCAGTATTTAAAAGGTTTGAGATGTCTTCTAAAAACAATTTACAATTCCTAAACTTACAGTAAATAGGTTTACTAATAATTTCTCCCTAAACCTAAATTTGTATCCTAAACAGACTCAAAATTTTTTCCATTTCTCATTTCCAGATGCTGTGCATTAAGATCTTAACATCGAACAACTATTCCTTAAACATCATTCACTCCTCTGTACATCCTTTTTAGTTGTTTTACATTACATTTCTCTGCTTATACCTAATGAATCATGTCAGTGTTTAATCACAGAGAAAAACAGATTTACAGACTGCATATGACATTAAAGTCTTAGACAACTGACTTAAGAGTTATTATGCTGATTTTGAAATAAAACAAAGATTTGAATTTGGTTGTGATTAAATTGGAGCAGCTCAGCTCATGCCCTGTATTTCACAACACATAATAGTTCAGCAACAAAGCCGGCTAAAACAATGACCAAACAAAATATTATTTGGTCCCGGATATCATATTCTCACCATCATCTTTCCCACATTTCCTTTGTTTGTATCCCTTTCACCTTTTTCAGGTTAGTTCCTCATGGGTTGTCAAGTAATAAATGTTTGCTCTGCATTTTATGTACCAGGTTGTATTATTTTTTTCTTTTGTCGTTTTTTGTGTGTTTTATGAACCATTTCTGAAAGCAGTCTGGCATTATGTCAGTCTGCTGCTAACTTTTGCATGTTACAAACGACAACCACTGATTGCATTTTAAAGCTATTTGGTGTGACATATACATCATCTTTTTTTAAAGAATAAAATTAATTTTAGGTGAATACAGTAATAAGTTGAATTACTGCCAATGTAATAGCATTTGTTAAAATACAATATAAAATACATCCAGACTATTAACCTTCTATAAACTAGAGTACATTGCAGTGATAATATTTATTTCTGTCTCATAGGCTGAACAATATTTTATCACATGATTCCATTTATTTTAATAAGAAATCGTTCATTTAGTATTAAGGATGTCAGAAAAAAGCTGGCAATTCAGGGTGAGGTGAATAATATTAATTAATAAACCAATCATGTGTATAACTAAACCCATAAAACAAAACTTTCAAAGTTTATGGCAATAAACGTTGAAAACTAAGGATTATGAGAAAACATTTCATGGTATTTATGCATTTCAGACTACTAATTGTTACACACACACACACACACACACACACACACACACACACACACACACACACACACACACACACACACACACACACACACACACACACACACACACACACACACACACACACACACACAGAAAATGCCATTTTACAAGATACCAGTAGAAGGAGGGAAGATCTGTATTGGCTGTATTGGTGACATCTATCAACAATTTACAAAAATAAGACAAGAGTATAAGATGAAGCTAACAGCTAAATAGTATTTTTTAGAATATTTCTTTATTTATTATATATCCTGTTAAAAGTTATGACAGACTTTTTAAAGTTTAGAATTAATTGTGGGTCCTGGGGTATGCTGTAAACAACTTTTTCTTTTAAAATTTTTAAATAATGTTTTAATAATGCTATAATAATTTATTAATAATAATAATAATGCTAATAAACTGTCTAATAAAATCTAATAAAAAACAACAGTAATGAGAATGAAAGCACAGTAAAAAATATATATATAAAAAAGACGAGCTGTTTATTTATTTGTATGCTTTTTTCTTTTTTGGAAAACAGCAACACAACAATACCTAAAGCAGCGGATTTAATGACAGACTGCAGCTATTCTGTAACTAGCATTCAAATAAAAACTGTATCCAGATGTACAAGTCTATATTATAATATAATAAAAAAACATTTTTGATTATTATTTGGTTGAGAATAAAATAAACAAAAGCCAAAACCTTGGCTGTGTGTCACAATCTGGGCTCTTTTATACCTAAAGGTTCTCACTCAACAATGTGTCAGTTTATCTGTTGTCTCTCCAACACAAAACCCATCGAGACTACACACACAGTTTGTATGAATATAACTTAAATAGATATCAGAATGATCACTATTTGACCTGTGAAGCAATAAAATGAAAATAATTCACAATTCTAACTTCAGCTGTTGGAGTAAACAGTCTTTCAGATGTTTAGGGGGGAAAATAAGATCCAAGAAATTGACACCAATCATTTTAATGATTCTTAAGCAAAACAATATATATTGTATGAGAGGGGAAGGAAAAAAAAAAAAGAATAAAAGAAAAATAATTTTTACTTTAATTGAATTCTAGGATGTCAATACTGGAACAAAACCGTGCTATACTTGATGCTGCTTATGAAAAACATTTCAATATTTAACTCTCACATGTTTCCTATCGTGAGGATCAGGTAATCATCAAATGAAACCAGTGAAAAACATTTTACTTTACTTTCACACAAAAATGCTGAACTGAGGCATTTACTCTAACTGCACCTTCTGGTAGAAACATTGTGATGCCAATTGAAAACAGTTATGACAATTGTTAAACAAATTTAGTAACTGAAGACTAATGTTTGATATTACATCACACCTTCACCCCAAATCGGTGTGTGGTAGGGCTTTGCTGGCACAATGAGTTTCTGTTCAAATTTACTTGGTTTTCTTCTCCATTGCCAATGTATCATGAAGCTTTGACACACACTTTTCATAATGGTCCATCACCAATGTTCCCTCTCCATCAAAGAATGTACTGACTGACTTTGTGAACTCAGTCGACCTAAATTGCTTGGTTTTTCCATCTCTAAATGTTGCTTTCAGTGTGTACTTATCATCAAACCTGTAAAAAGATTTCCAAGAGTTTAATCATTTGGTACACATTCCCAAATAAGAAACTAATTCTTGAACGAGACCAAAAAAAAAGAAAAGAAAGAAAGACCAACCTTTTAAGGCTTGATGAAAGCTGCCAGGTGTGATCCGGGTCCATTCCAGTTGGGTCTTTCTGGACGGCCATAAGAAAGATGTTTTTCTCTTTGTACGAGGTATACAAGGTTAAAATGCCCATCATTATGAAATATGTGTAAAATTATTAAGGAAACAACAGTAAAAGTTTTGAATCTGGACAATATAAAAAAAAAGGATAAATTAATTGCATAATGCAGAACAAAACTGCACTTTTCAATTCTGTTAAAAATAAAAAAGCATTATATGTAAAAAAGCTGCAAAGCTGGACCAAAAGTGAATAAGTAACACTGTAAATATATCTGATAAAGCAGTGAAGGATATGAAATGACACAGCATGCTAGGACTGGTTTAGACTCTGGGAAAGGGTGCAGGTAATCCCAAATTAAGGCTACAATGGCAAAAAGGCAGGAGATGGTGCAAATGAAAAGACGCCCATCTACAAGGTTGTAGTTCTCGACGTAACCGTACTTTTCGATGAGTACCTATAAGAAAGAAATGACAGCAGGTCAAGCATGACTGAAACTATTAAATGCAAAGACAGTTCCAAAAAATAAAAAAAAGTTGCACCTGCCTTTTTCGCTGCATCGTCAAGAGAATTCTTCACAGCTGCACCGTCCCATTTGTCAATCTTGACAGGTTTTTCATCAATTTTCCACTGAAATCATGCAAGTATTCACATGAGATTTTCCAGCAGAGTTGTACAATTTAATATATGAAAAAATGCATCATTTATCCCAATTTTAAGTTCGTTTATACCAACCTATATCCACGAAACAGCACACACTTTAACATACTAAATGAAGTGCCAGGCATCACATAGAACATATGACATGACTGATTTTATCAAATGCATCATGCATCTACCTTTTTTTTTTTTTTTTTTTTTTTAAGAAAATTTAAGTGTCAAAGAAAATATTTTAATCTATCAGTTTTAATTGAATTAGATATCCTGGTGTGGGATTTTCTACCAATAAGGCTTATATGAGTACACAGTTAAACCGCTATTTCATTAGAGAGAGAAGCGCGCGCGCCATCTGGCATGTATTTTCCCACAGATCAAAACTTCCTACACGCTTTAAATCTAGTTATAATGCGCACGTGCCTATGAATTACTCGGGTCAGATTGACTCCTTTGTGTGTGCTGATAAAATAAAAAGGTTTATTTTCAAGAACGCCAATGTTTTTCTTACACGCTTCCGTTTTAAACCGCTAGCTGTTAGCACGCTCACGGCCACTGCACATCACTCTGCCCTCACAAACACACAATGTAATAAAAGAAAAAAGATGTCTAGGATTAGATCAACGTTTAAAAGCCGTAACAAGTTTTCAGTCGAACTTTGAAACGTAATAATCAACTCTTACTTTTTGTAGAAGACCATTCTTTCCATTCTTTGCAGCCATCTTCTCTTCCTGGTCCTCTGTATGACCTGGCTCACTCTGATTGGCTGAAAGCTCGTCGGCCACGCACACAGCGTGTGGCTCGGGCTGCCTGATTTCCGCCTGCAGCAGGTTACCAGAAATGCACCGTTCCGGTTGCTTATATATTTTTTACATTCTTCTACAAGCTTTCGTACGCATTTTGTCTTCGATGAGACAAGTTCAAACTCAAACTCAAATGACAGAGTTGGACTCTGTGGCCTTACAGTTTTTACAGTTCTCAGCATGTTTGGAATCACATATCCGTGTGAGCAACTTTACTGATAAAAAAAACGCACAAAAGCACACACGGAAGTGGGTCTCAAAGATGCACACCT
Organism: Silurus aristotelis; assembly: GCF_946808225.1. NCBI lineage: Eukaryota > Metazoa > Chordata > Actinopteri > Siluriformes > Siluridae > Silurus > Silurus aristotelis. Next base: position 12,934,746 of record NC_139581.1, on the reverse strand, counting down.
TCACATATTTTTATAAAGCACTAAATCTAACCCTCAAATAGACTAAACTAACAACCAAGAAACGACACGATGTGCATAAGAACGTACTGCTTTTACTTCCTGTCTTTTTTTTTTACACAATATTTTGGATACTGTCTTCTTGTTCATTACACGTTGACTATTTAATTTTTAATTCCTCTATGAGTATGACATCACCGTTTTTAAACTATATAGGCTCAACTGCTATTTCTTTTTAGGTGCACTAATATCTACACATATTGGCCATTTACTAGAAACACCACCACCACTTACAGTTGAAAAATCTTTTTTTTTTTTTTTTGTTAGACTGCTGATCCTCTGAACACTGGACTTTTCATGCACTCACTGTAGTGAGATTTGCAACCTAATGTTGCCTTTTGCTACTACAACACATACATCAATGTTTGACTTCTCAAGCGTTCGGAGATGCTTTTCTGCGCACCACACTTATAAAAAGTGTGGTTATTTTGGTCACCATTCATGCCAAACTGGACATTTATTTATTGACTTTGTTGTTGTTAACAAGCAAATGCAGAGGAAACCCACACAGATAAGCAAGAAAATAGTATTTTATTTGGTATTTATAATTTGTTTACCTCATTATTCATTATTTATGTCCATATGTTCCCATCTTTCTGGAAACAATTGTTTGTGCAAACAAAAATTGTAAAATTGTCAATTTGTGAACTTCAATATGCAACAAACTTTACCTGAACATGACTGCTAATCATTAACATTGTAATGTAGTCTAATAGTGTTAAACCGAACCGAAAAACATAATTGCATGACCCAAAAGGTCACATTATTTGAATATTATCCAAAAACAAAAAGAAGAAAAATTACAAAAGAAAAATGCTTGCATTTGGTCCCATTATTCACACGATTTTCAAATGCAATTTAAACATGCATGGGAAATGCATTCGAAAGGCTTATCCATTACCCTCTCTGCATATATCCACATCATTATATATTCAAACCTTTATTTTTAAAGATTATTAAGATCTGATACAGTACTGAAAAAATGTAGACTGTGTTTCCGGAAATAAGCATAAAAGAAAAAATTTGATTAGATGAAACAATTTGGCATATGAATAAAACCCTTAAAAAAATTCAAATAAGTCTACAGTGATTTAATGCATTATATGTATGCTCATTTAAGCATATAGTGCAATATGTTCCCTTAAAGTTCAAGCTGGCCAGACCTTTGCAAAACTGTAAAATAAATCGTCAAACTCTAACAGAAGAAGATACGAAAAATGCACACTGTGCAAACCCGGTGCAGACATCCAACTGTGTATGTGACAAATAAATGTAGAATTTGACAAGGGGCAATCTTTGAATATAAATAAATTTGGAGATAAAGTTAAAAAAATAAAAATAAATTCCAAGCAAGATAAGACATGAACACTGTTTACAAGTAAATGTAGCAAGTTGAGTAATGTAAAGCATTTATAGTGCCATCCAAATCAATTTTATTTAAGACAAGTACTGTAGGAGACTATTGGGCAGAAATACATGCTTTTGATTATTCAGAGTGAACTGTCAAACTCAGCATATTTCTTAGTATTTATGTTTAATGCCCCAGAAGAATCAGTCCTACAGAAATTGTCTGGTTGTTGATTAGGTAGTGCCAAGTTTAAAGAAAAAATAGTAAGAGCAAATATTCTGCAATCATTTCATCTAAGAAAAGAGCAGTTATTTGGTATAATATAGATATAACATGGGGAAAAAATGAAATGACAAGCATAAACCTAGTTGTCCCATTAAGTAAGATCATTCCAAACATATCAGCATTCTCTGTCCTACAAATAAGGACAAACAGATCAATAAATTGAAATAAAACTTTAATTAAAATGTTTTATCCTTCTGGAAATCCTTCCTGACCTGCGTGGATTACGAGCTACTCTACCATCTACACAAATCCACGAACGTAGAGGATATTTATCAGAACTCGTCCTATGTCTTTCGAGCTCCTGGCCTTCTTTGTCAAACTGTCTTTGTAGCTTTAGTGCCAGTTCTCTGTCCATTCTTTCCTGATGGATCCGTTCAACGTGTAAATCATTTTGTCTATACTGTATTTCACAGCTATCACAGCTTTCTATCTTGGAAAGTTTTTTCCTCTTAGTCTCTTCCAAATGTTTGGTCTTCTGGCTCCTCTTCTTGCCCCTTCTTGAGGTAGGTCTCTTGTGTACACAATTTCTTACAGTGGGCTCATTCTTTAAGTCCTGAAGGTCGACTTTACCATGATTATGACTTACTGCAATATGTTTGTCCAGTATGGGCGATTTCAAGTTTTCCATTCCCCCTGAAGGTGAACAGTGTGGCTCACACACACCGCATTGCTTATGAGTATCAGAATTACAAAGTGTGATCTGTGTAGGAGCAGCTGTGGACTGTGAGAAATCATCTTTGATACACTGATCAAAAATCAACTGCCGCTTATTTCGCAGTAAAGGCTTTTCCCTCTGCTTTCTAGAGAAGTCTGCATTGGCAGTACAAGTGCAATGTTGTCCAGGCAAGTCTTTCTCCATGGGACCACAGTTACAGGATTTGTTCTCTTGGTCTTCTTCAGAGCTCCGTGTAAAGCTGTAATCGTCTACCACTGGACTGGTTATGGTCCCCTTGGACATGAACTTGACACGCTGCCGATCTAGCTCAACCTGCTTCCACTTCTGAAGGATGCTAGGGCTAGCTTCATAACTGGTGTTTTTCTGCAGACCATGGGTCAGGTTCCTGGGTGTGGATTTTACTATGGTGGGTTCCATTAACCGGCCATCAGGGAGTCTCTTTGGTGGTGTGCACGGTGAACAAACGATGGGCTTGAAGTGGTTCAGCTCCTCCGAGATGCTGTCATTGCTCTCTGGGCTGACAGACCGCTCAGGTTTAGTGTGAGGCACTAAAGAGGGGGGAGAAGCCAAAATGGAACGCCAGTGTTGCCGCTTGTCAAGGGGAAGAACCGGTGCTGAGAAGGAACGACTGTTCTCAGAGGAAAGAAGTATTCCAGCATTGAAACTATGACAGACACTAGCCTATAGTGAAGGAAAACATAGGGATTTTTGTTATAAGAACACCACAGATTGATAATATACAATTCTGCCTATGAATAGCATAAACTGAATCACAGCATGACAAGAATTGGTGCTAAAATAATTTTGCAGGTGATCAGTCATACTTTTTCTTGTAAAGAAAGGTGAGATTGAACAACTTTTCTCCCTCCTTCATCGGAATCAGTACAACTTTGGCTCCTTTGTACATTGATGTTGAACGAACTGTAAGAACTAAAAAGCATGGGGATATTAAGATTTATTTCCACACACCATGTAAGACATTGTAGTATAATGCAGAAATTTTGTAATGAATTGTGTTTACCTTCTGCATAAAGCTGGGGAAACCCTTGATCTGCGCACAAATGCTGATGCATGTCTGGTTCTCATTCTTATCGGTTCTTCATTCTCAGAGTCTGACAACACCCCTAAAGACTAAAAAATACAACTATTTGTAATGAATGTTTTTGTTTTCAATAGAGCATGACTGATGAATCAACTGAGCATTTATACTGCTCTATTAAAAACGTTGAACTACTAAATACTAAAAAGTATTGACTTCTATACATTCTGCTCCATTTAGTATTTAAGATAACGGTTTCAATTTTCATCTCTAGCAACTGCTTTGGAAGAAGAAGAGAAAAAAAACGAACATACGGTATTCTGAGAATTTTGCAGTCCACAGTCCCCTTTTTTACGGCAAGGAACTTTTTTTATTCGCTCTTCAGTTTCTTCATGATTCATCACCTGGAAGCACAATGGTTTTACAGTCACTTTGGTGATATTTTAATGTGGGTTTTCATATGCATGTTATGTAACCTATAACTCACTCATCTAGCCATGATATTTATGATATCCATGATATATACACAACACATTGTACTTGTACATGTGTAATGGCAAAGTTGTATCTAATCTAATATTTGTCAGCTTATGATTCTAGACGTCAACTAACCTTATTCTTCTGTTTATCATACTCGTGCCGCATTTCTCCAGGCTTACATATCTGTATAGGTGAACAGAAAACATCTGTGGAAGACATGACAGTAAAACACATTAGAGCCTTTCTGTGACACAAAGATATGAAGACATAACACTGATTTACTTTTTGCAACAACCATGTCTTTTGTGTTTAATGTTTGTTGTTTTTGTGGGGGTTGTTTTAGGTTCCTCCTAAATATTCTCTTCAAAGACGCATCCCCACAAACACAGACTAATCTGACTATTGTGCAAGAAAGAGAGCTTTCAAAGCTGACAAGCAAGTAGAAAACACCTACACATTACTTTTACACAGATTACAGAGAGAATGCCTGAATTTCTTAGAGTGTACCACATAGATTACTGCAAAGTGTAGAAATGTCTCTAATTTAATAATGCATCGCAAAAATAACTAGCAAACAAAATATTCAAAAAAATGTGTCACCAAACTTTGATACAGTTTCAACAAAATAGAATTCAAATATGCTTAAGAAAAAAACCCACAGAATTTCATATATATCCAAATAAATTATTATTTAATCACAAAAATTCAATGAATTGTTAAGGCTTTTTAAGTCTAAAGTCAAATGCATTTCTAAACTGGGCAGAAATGCATATAGTGCTCAAGTAACTAAGAATGTGTGCGTATGTGGGCAAAAAAGGAGTTTTGACATTGTTGTTGCATAGAGTTTAAAAGTACGATTAAGAGGAAAGGCTAAGTAGTATAATTTCAGCAGTGAGGCCTGTAAGCCTGCTGCAGGCCTCTGCTCAGGTTTCTGCTGAAGTGACAGATTATTGTGCTGTTGTGTTTAATGGCCCTGAGGAAGCGCGTGCGCGGGTGTACAGTAAACAGGAGGAGAAACGGCGGCGTGTAACGTGAGGGACGTTAATTAGATCTGTCTGACCATAAAACTAGGTAGATCATCTACCCTAGAACATCCAGCACACACACCAGTGCACTGTAACCGACTCTGAACTACAGTGGGCTGAGTGTTTACAAACATGTTCCATGGTCCTCCATTACAAATAAACAAAACAATAAAAAAAAAAACTATTTAGCAATAATTGCATAATTGTAGTAGTCTTAATATTATAACCGATAAGGAATGTTTATTATCGTTATTTCAGTCATTCATAAAACAACTACCGCTTTACATATAAACAATTTAACCCGATACTTCAGATTCGACTCTTTCATTTGACTCGACGAACTGGGGAGTCGATTCTTTTCTTCAGCCCTAAATGAAATCATTCCGTTTCAAGTTGCGTGTTCAAAAAGTAATTTCACTGACGAATGTATTTCTCGCACAAACAGTTTTATCATTTATGCCAATACTTTTTTTAGTTTAATTAAAAAAAAAGGCTTGTTTATCTACATCACCTTCTGAAGCCATCACACGGGCCCTCTGCTCTAATCTCTGGCCGCATTTTTCCGGGTAAGTTTGTCGCACCATTTCCCACAGCTCGGTGTTGACGAGGCTTTTCTCTCGGGACTGTTTATTTCGGGCCCAGCTGGACACACGAAGCCGGCACAACGGGCAGCACAGCCCGCTACACTCCACCGTCCGCTTAAAGCAATGCAGGCAAACCGAGTGTCTACACGGCATAGTCACGGGTTCCAGCAGGATCTCCAAACAAACCGGACACCGAGCTTCCTCCAGGGTCAGACAGCGCACATGACGGTGAGTAGGAACAGCTTCAGGCCTCGCTTTAGCCCGCGGCCCGAGTCCGCTGACAGACCCGGCGCACCCCGCCGCCGCCATTTTCAGTTGCTTATTCCACTTTGAAAACTAACCACGCCCTCTTTTGCTCCAGAGGACTAGCAAGCCACCCCTTCTTTTGCATCAGAGGACTAACAAACCACGCCTTCTTTTGCATCAGATGACCTTTAAACCACGCCTTCTTTTGCATCAGATGACGAACAAACCACGCCTTCTTTGCGTCAGAGGACTATCAAACCACGCCTTTTTTTATCGGAGTTCTAAACAATTCACACACCCCTTTTGCATCTGGTCGACTAAACCAGTCCCGCCCCCTTTAACATCAACGGGACTGAATACGCCGAGCTTTCAGTTCTGTCTGTTAACTACAGACTTTCACTTGTTCAGCCCGAGTCCAGTTTATTCCTACAAACATTTTTAAAACCCAGGTCGAATTTGAAGGTTAAATTTGAAGGTTAAATTGTCACGTTCATTGGTTTCACAGGCTATTTTCTATATGTTTCCTTTAAATATTTTGGAAATGAGGATTAATAAAAAAAAAAAAAGGTGTACAATTTGCAGATCTTTAAGAGCACCAAATACCTTGGTGTTCATTTGGCGGAAAACCTCACATCGACACTTAACACCAGCTCCATCACCAATCTTGACCACGTTCTACAAAGGGACCATTGAGAGCATCCTTAGCATCTGCATCACTGCCTGGTTTGGGAACGGCACCGTCTCGGATCACAAGACCCTACAGAGGATAGTGAGGACAGCTGAGAAGATCATCGTAGTCTCTCTCCCCTCCATCATGGACATTTACACCACACGCTGCATCCGCAAAGCCAACAGCATTGTGGACGACCCCACACACCCGTCACACACACTCTTCACCCTCCTGCCATCAGGGAAGCGGTTCCGAAGCATTCGGGCCGTCACATCCAAACTGTGAAACAGTTTCTTCCCTCAAGCCATCAGGCTTCTCAACACAGAAATGAACTTTTTTTTTGATTGCTGCTATTGTTCTTTTGCACAACATTTTGTTTACATTTTTGTTACTTACAATGTTCACTTTGCTCTTTTACACACCACAGAGTGCAATATACAACAGGTTTACTGGTGGTGCTTTTTTGTGTTTTGTGTATTTGTCTTACACTGTCTTGTGTTGTCTTTGCACTGTTTGCACCAGGTTGCACACAATGCACTTTATGTGGTGAGGAAACTGGTCCTTGGCCCTGTGTTTTCTGTGATTGTTGTTGTATGTAGCACCAGGGTTCAGGAGGAACGTTGTTTAATTTCACTGTGTAATGCGTCAGCTATATATGGTTGAAATGACAATAAAAGCTTCTTGACTTGACTCTTGACTTGATATAGCAAAATCTTTCTTCAAACTGAGTAACATTCTTCAGAAGTTAAGTCAGGGCACATATAAATGAAACTGAGTTTATGTGATGTTGCATAAATAGGTTTAGGTTCACAAACTGTGGGATAATTTAGTTATGGGACTCTCAGGCACTGTACTTTAAAAGCAGGGTCAATTTCATATCCAGAGTTCAGTGTTTTATCGTTCATACTTGCTATCTAACACGCAATTCCCTATAGATTTAAATTTCTTTTATAATTTAATCGTTTTATTTTTGCTTCACAGTTTACACAAGTTTTTAGTGCATTGTCCTGCAGAGGCTCATCCCTGTCGCTGGTTTCATACAAGTATTTAGTAATAATAATTTAGAAACATAAGCTCCGGACCAATAGATGGCACTATACCACGAAGCTTGCGAAGAAAACGTCACCAAAAGTGAGAGAGAAATAAAGAAGGCGCGCCCATCATTTCATCCCCGCACATTCGATAGTGGCGAATCTATGGTAACAATACTAAAAAAAAAAGAAAAAAAAAAAGATAAAAATGTGTTGATCTGGTTTTTATGTATGCCAACTAAAAGTGTGATAGTTTAAAAAACGATTTTCCCAATGTAACTAATACGAAGAGTCGTACGGAAACTGCGTTTGAGAAAGAGTAGCTATTTTGCCTCTTGCTATTTGTTTTGGCTCTTTGGCAAAAGTCGTTATGTACTTTTGCGTTGAGCGTTTTGATTTTGATGTATTTTCACTAGTAGGATTTATATATAACGAAGTGAGAATGGATTAAACTGAGCAGGTAACGAAATTCAAAGAAAATCTTTATCATTATTAAACTAAGAGTAATGATTATTGTATGCAGCTTAACAGAGCGCCGTCTGTAGTGAAGTTCTCTTCTTATGTTATTTATGATACGATATTTTTAATATTTAATATATATGGCTTATAGTGGATATTACAATAATATCCAGTTTCAGACAGACTGTAATTGTTGGTTTGCGATTTAATTAGAAGTATTTGGACCAGTAGTTTTGACCTTCAAGTTTATGCCTGTCTATCCACTAGGTGGCGCTGATGTTCTGAACACATGACTGGGTCAGTCTCAGTGCTCTGCGTTTTCCTGAACATTACATTTGAGTATTTGTTTGCTTTGGTTTTATTTAAGCACATTTGATTTAATGCGAGAAGTGAAATTAAATGGTAACACAAGTGTTCGGTTAACAAACCGCGTTACCTGCGATTTTCTGCATCGGTTACAGTGTGTTGAGTTTCTACATCTTCAGTGAATGTAAACAATTAAAGCCTTACGTTATGTGAACATTTTTCAAATCGAGTGAATGTTTACACAAGTTTGATTACACTGAATTTGTTATGTAATCACAACTGTACTGATATTCATTATAACCTCACAATTGTAAGAAAATGACTGCATTTATACAACGGCTCTATAAACAAAACAATTAATATTAACGTTGTCCTTCACCCTCGCTTTTTGGACTCGCAGCTAAAAATGACCATCCAAAATGTTAACAGCTCCAGACAGGATATCTTTGGAAAGAAGACACTTTGGGCTTATAAGTTATAGAAGATAAAGTGCTGGGATATACATTACCTGCATTGAATAATTTTTTTTTTATTTAATACATGAAATCAATACTGGAGCAATCCAAAAAAAGTACTGGGTTGAATTCCACATGTCTCGTGAGGTTATATTTCACATTTTATAACGATGTCATGACATGAGATTCCTAGAAACATTTGTCTGAGATTATGTCTGATCCTTTTCTTCTCTCCCCCTGTTTGAGAGCCACCTGCTAGACTCAGGTGGCAATTCATACAGTCTGCATTAAAATGTATGGCTCAGGCTTTTGTTATACATGTTTGGCTATTGATATTGATTTGGCATTTTTATTGATGGCCAGGTAGCCACACAAGCTATTGTTTTACAGTCATGCCCATTCATATTGATGTCCAGCCATTTGAATGGACAGGAGTGTGCCCAACAATACACACACACACTTTTCAGGCATTTCTCTTATACAAACAAACGGACCATAAATCGTATACCATCGTATAAAATTGTAAAGGGAGATATATTGTAACTCACAGATGTAAAATAGGCTCAGATTTTCCATCCCCATGAAGATCACCAGGTCGCTGTTGTTACTTCTCCCCCGAGAATATTTTCCTCATCGCTGTTTTGTGCAAATCTCAGAACAAAACAACTTTTGCGACTGTCCATTTTTTGTGTTTTTTTCTTTTTGTAAACAAAGCCTAGTTAGCACAAGGTGGAAACATCTGTTTGTGCAGAATAGTGTGTGTGTGTGTGTGTGTGTGTGTGTGTGTGTGTGTGTGTGTGTGTGTGTGTGTGTGTGTGTGTGTGTTTATATATATATATATTATATCGTTAGAATCCTGCGCTCATTGGCTACATTTTCCATCAATCATGTCACTAACACACCTGCACAGATAGTAGAAGCTCAGGGCCAAGATACATGGCTATACATACTATGACTTGTTTTTAGTGGGTGGTCTGATTAGTTTAGTAACACAATATTCTACCAGCCCTATTAATTGTTTTTTCTATTGTTAAACATTAACAGCTCCAAACAATGGGATATCGGCCGCGCTGACACAAAGCTGAAGGTTAAAAGCTTTTTAACTGACATTCAGACTCATGTTCGCTGATGGTGTATCTAACTGTACTGTGGTAATGTTTCTTGGTTAGAAATTTTATGTAGGAAACACAGACAAATTGGGAAATTTACTGTTGAATTAGCAAAAAAAGGTTATGTATAAAGACTGATCGCTCAGCTTACTAAGGCTAGCATGTTAAGAGAACAAAAATAAACAAAAAAGTTGTAGATCTGATGTAAAGATGCATATAATTATTTTTTTATTTAATTTTTTATGAAACATTATATTATCAGGTCAGACAGCAGAAGGTGGAGGTCTGCAAGTCTAATATCATGATGTCGCCTGGAAAACCCACAGTCAAAATTGTGAACTTGGGAAGAGTTGCTTACCACAGTGCCTTACAGATCCAGCAACAATATATCAGACAACATTTTGATTCTTCGAGCCAAACTCCAAACACACTACTCTTGTGTGAACATGATCCTGTTTATACAACTGGCATTCGGAGAGCCCCGTATCCTGCTAAAGAGGAGCAGAGACTCAAGGATTTGGGTGCAGAATTCTTTCGGACAAATCGTGGAGGCCTTATAACCTTTCATGGGCCAGGACAGATGGTTTGTTATCCTATTCTTAACCTGGGCTGCTTTAAGAAGAGTGTGAGGTGGTATGTGCATAAACTGGAAGAAACCGTGATTACGATGTGTGGCAAGTTTGGAATTAAAGCCTCCACCTCACCAGACACTGGTGTCTGGGTTGGAAATAACAAAATATGTGCAATTGGTAATTGTGTTTCTATTTTTAATTTTCTGTTGTTTTACACAGAAGTGTATTAAGTTCAAACCTATTTAAATAATTGTAATCTGCCTATATATTTTCAGGTATTCACTGTGGTAGATACATCACTTCTCATGGTTTGGGACTGAACTGTAACACTGACATGACCTGGTTTGATCACATTGTGCCATGTGGAATTAGGGGAAAAGGAGTCACCTCACTGAACCAAGAGCTCGGCCGGGATGTCACGATTGAAGAGGCAGCTCCAGTGTTACTACAGGCTTTTAGTGAACAGTTCAACTGCACTCTGTGTAAAGCTGACTTCCTGCAGAATCAATGAAGGCTTTTGTTTTCATATAAAACAGACTTTTAACTAATAAATACTGTTTGTCTTTTCCCTCTTGGCTAAACCTAATAAAATGTTATCGTTTCTGCCAAACCATAATGACTTATATGTTCACATGCTCATATGTATGTATGAGTGGACATAATACCTTTTGATGCTGTTATGCTATGTGTGAGTATTAATTGTTCTGCATATCAACATGTACACAATATAGGCAGTTATACAGGGATATCTTGTTTTATTAACTGACTAACTAACAGCCTCAAAACACTTGATTTGCACCTAAAAACTTTTTAAACCGTATTCTTGAACTTGAACTGCTTCTGAAGCAGCAGGACATGGAAAATGATTTTCTTTTTGCCTGATTGTTGTTTGTGTATATTGCGATATACCAGCATGGTGTATGAGACATATGACATACTGTCGAATAGCAATCAGGATGTTAAATCATCCAATCTTTCATTCATTCGTTTGTCTTCAGTTTGCCAAAGTTTATTTCGATTTGGAAACATTGGGTCCTGAAATCCTTTATACCATTAGACATTACAACATTCATTCATTAGTAAGCGGTTTCTTCTGGTCAGGTTTGCAGTGAAATAGTGGAAACCTACAGTCTTCCCTGTAGTCGGTGTCCCTGCATTAGTCTATTTTGTTAAAGACCATTAAAAAGTTGTTTTTATTTCTATTTAAATAATCAAGGTATTGATTTGCCAAGTGTATTTTTGCCCAAGAGATCCTTGAGAATGGATCTTCACAAAATGCTAAAAAAAAAAACAACCTGAATGTTTCTTATGGTGCCCTTGTCATTCCATTATTTGTTTTTATTCTGAAGCTAAACGTTTTGAGACTTATTACTGTTATTAAAGGTTACAACCGCATATATGCCTTTTTTTAATATTTGGAGCTTCGAGGACATAAAAATTTTTTCCACCTGGTTCTTCACCATCATTCCTATGTGTTTGGTCCTTAATATTTTTATTCCTATTTTTATTCCTATTGGATTTCTGGATATAAATTAACAAATTCATTGAAATTTATTTCAAAGTGTTACCAATACCTCTGAAATACACTGGCTGTCCAAAAAAAAAAAAAAAGTCACCACCTGGATTTAAGTATGAAAATAGGTAAGAGCCTCCGATTGGATAATTACTGCATTGATGATTACGTTTTAGCTGGCAACAAGTTATTTAAGCATAACTGATGCAGTAAGCAGCTTCTCATTACTTAAATGTCGGAGGACACGTTCTGTGGTTGTGGAAAATATGTTAATCTTTTTTCAGAAGGGTCAAATTATTGGCATGCATCAAGCAAAGAAAACATCTAAGCAGATTGCTGAAACTACTGAAATTGTGTTAAGAACTGTCCAACAAATTATTATTAAAAACTGGAAGGACAGTGGGGAACCATCATCTTCGAGGGAGAAATGTGGTCAGAAAAAAATCTGGAATGATTGTGATCAGGGATCACTTAAACATTTGGTGAAATCAAATTGTAAGCAACATTAGAACTCATGGCTATGTTTAATAGTAAAAATAGTAGTGTTCTGATGAGTCCAGATTTACCCTGTTCCAAAGTGAATGTAGAATAAGCAACTAAAGGTTTTTTAGCATAGACTTTTACTTTCTCCATTTGTTCTTGTGATGCACTCTTTTATAAGCTGTAATTATAGCTGCCGTAGCTCTTGGTCATGGTTGTGCTTTATGTAAGCATGATTAATTCTCTGTCAGGCGTGTTGAAATGACATCTCTGACGAGTGACCAGCCATGACTTATTGGTCTGATTTTATCATGGTTGCTGCTGCTGTGGTGCAGAATAAACAAGCAGCAAAAACCTCAGGACTTGGTTCCATTACACATTCCATCATTTTTCAAGGATATGTGACGTCAAAGAAAACAACCAAACCAGAGACTGCCCCCTAAAACAGCATATAACCTTTACTGATATAATAAACAGGAAATATAAAAACTATTCTATAGTTATATAAATAAATGTCAAATGTATACCTGAAAAGCAGTACAAATTATAGTATTTTTTGTTATATTTGTTTCTAGTGTAATTGCATGTTCTTGCATAATCTGAGGCAACATGCATGTTGAAAGGAAGCATAATATATACTTAAGCTTCGACATGTTTAAAGATGATGTCATATCCTTCTAAAGAGAACATGCACTTGGTACCAGACAAACATTATTAGCATTTACAGACTGTCACCACTTGGTGGTGGTGTTCTAAAACACACGTTTGTCCAAATTTGAAATTGCACCATCACTTAATTTATATTCAAAAGGCACTGTTCCCCCAGCATGAATAAAAACTCATTTTGGTGTTTTCAAAAAGGTAAAGGGCCTCATACATTAAACATATTCCCTAACAGGCAGAATATTTGTTTTTAAAGTGTACTTTGTAGGTTTTTGCATTTTACAAATATCTAAACAGAAGCTGACATTATGTGCATAATGAAGCCTAGAAAAAGAAGAAATTGTGTCATCAAAATATTTATGTGTTTTGAACATCTCATTCTCCAGATTGTTCCTTGCTGTTGTGAATTAATTAAAGTCGATTTTGGAGCAGGATTATTGGTTTTGCCCTTCAGCCACTAGAGCAATAGTAATGTCAGTCTGCTATCGGGTGATGAGGCCTAAGGCAAAGTCAGCATTCCAGTTAATCCCACAGTTTCAGTGGGGTGGAGGTCTGGGCTCTGTGCAAGTCACTTAAATTTCTTCCAGGCCATATTTGGTAAACCTTCTCTCTATGTCTTCTCTTTGTGCATAAGGAAAATGTCATGCAGGATCATAATGGACAGGTTTGAGCCTCTTGTTTCTAGTCAAGAGAAATAGTAATGTTATGGCATATAAGGACATTCTGTACAATTCAGTGTTTCTAATTTTGTGGCAACAGTTTTGATAAAAGCAGTCAAATGTCCACAAACATTTGACCACATAGTTTAGATGCTATTGGTGCAAATCACTTGCTAATGATGATGCCCTACTAAATCACAATGTCTGGGTCATGGTATAAATATATTTTGCCTTATTGTAAAACTGACATTATACCACAATTTCAGTCACCATACTCTAACAACATATAAGTACTCTCCAGAAATGTTATCACTACTACTAACCTTCCTGGTATTGTACAATAGCAGAATTATAACTTTGATGACTAACCAGAACTTCCCAAATCCTCAATATATAGGCAGCAGGCACCTTCAACTTTTAGGATGCATTCGCAAAAAGGAAGATAAGGTGCTAAATGATAATAGTAAAAAAATTAATAATAATAGAGGTATAGTTAATACATTTCATACACTGACAGCATCTAGTTACCGCATATATAAATAGCCTCCAGCTAACCAGAATCACACAAGAATGACCTGCTTTACTTTTTTGTGTTAAAGGAAAATGCATGCTCCACCACAACTATCCTGATGCAGTGGCCGTCAGTAGTTTGACAGGAGAATCCCATGGGGATTTGAGGTGGATGAGTGGAAAAAACGATCAAGAATGAACCTTTACATTTATATGCATGTGAATGGCAAGATTTACTGACAGAGTGGTGACAGTCTTGCACAAGTGATATAGGGTTTCTTACACACTCACACATATGCATAAACAAATTCACGTGTATAATAATAATGATATAGCTGCTGTATGAGATCAGCATTTAGCTTTTATCCCTCTCATCCCTGAGAGGTGCTGTGTAAGTGAACTATTCTACCTGAAGCATGTCCCATTTTTTGGATCATTTACTCACTTTCATTAATTGAGTACTTTATTTATTTATTGATTACTTTATTCGTTTGTTCCTTTATTCAATAATCTTCAATAACTGGCATTTTGGTCACAAGGGGGAATTATTTGCTTAATGGCCATGACAGGGCACCATGCACACTTACCGTAATTTCCGGACTATGAAGCGCACCCAAATATAAGCCGCACCCACTGAATTTGACAAAGATTTTTATTTTGAACATAAAGCCGCACCTGTCTATAAGTCGCAGGTGTCTACACTGAAACTAATGAACTTTACACAGGCTTCAACGAAAGACAGTGTCTATTACATGACTTGTATCTAAACAGTTGCCTACCAAGAAAGTCATTGTTTACTGTCTTCCTCCTTCCTTTCACAACAATTTCTCTCAAGAGTTTTTCTTCTGGCATCGTCATGCGTTTAAAAATCACCATCGGTGAAGCTTTTCTCCCGATGCCGTGCAGCTCAGAACACAGGTGAAGTGCATTTTTTCATGTCCGGTTGTTTTCAGCGTGACGAATGATTCGCATTTCCTGTAGACAGTCCGAGTGAGCGGCAGGTCAAACGTCAGAGGAACCTCATCCATATTTATGATGTGGTGCGGCCCGATTCAGTGAGAGCGCATCTGATTTAATATAAAGACTTTCATTGGTTCATCTTAACCCGTTCAGCAATTTCATTAGTTTAATGTAATGGGGCTCAGTTTTTTTGGCATGAAGCTTGGGAAACC
Organism: Silurus aristotelis; assembly: GCF_946808225.1. Lineage (NCBI taxonomy): Eukaryota > Metazoa > Chordata > Actinopteri > Siluriformes > Siluridae > Silurus > Silurus aristotelis. The sequence goes on along the minus strand of NC_139581.1, from coordinate 12,919,407 downwards.
GGGAAAAACCCAGGAAAAATTCATAAATTAGCCGCTTCGTTGTTTAAGCCGCGGGGTTCAAAGCGTGGGGAAAAAAGTAGCGGCTTATAGTCTGGAAAATACGGTATATGCAAACTTTTGCTTGTTTAAGACAGGGCACCATTTTGTCCTAAGGGTTTATATAATGCAGAAACTACTACTACTGCAAACTGTATTGACATTTCAGAGTCTATGTTATTTAATAGCTATATCTAGCATACATATTTTAGGAATAGCATATCATTTTACTTAAGCTCATAAACATTTCCACATTTACAGTTAGTAAGATTTAAGATCTCTGTTTAAGATTTCTGTATTTTCCAATGGTAGTTATAAATCCAGGGATTGAGGGCTAATTCGATATTTCAAATAGTGAGGGGTGATCTGCCAAGCCTTACCCCCTTTTGCAATGACTTATGTTAAAATAGTCTGTAAAGCATATATGCTTTAAAAATAATAAAATCTTAATGTCTTACATTTTAACATTGCAGACTCACTTGCTTTTATCTCCACAGGGAAATTCCAGACTGGCTGGGTGGTCTATTGCTTATTATGCTATTCTCCTAAAATGTCTGTAACATGGGAAATTAAAATAGCTATTTGCTACTCATACAATAAAAGGTACCTGCGACTATTGCATAGTACGGTATTGCATCGTGTTGTACATTTTTTTCTGTCGAGGAAGAGGAGGGGATAGAACACAAAAATAAAACAAACATGTATTTCTATATGTTTGAGTTTCCCAAACTGTTACAGCAATGAAACCTTCAGGTTAGAGTAAGCAATATTCTGTTTTTTTAGGTGAGGAAAGTATTACTCATGTATTGTAGGTCATCTTACCACCACATGTGATGACAACACCAGTTAAGGTAAGTGTGCGCTCTAATGATTTGGATCTGTTCCATGACTCCAGGTGTCCTTTCTATTGCATCAGTCTTTTGCCTGCTGTACGAGGTGACGTTTGTGAGATGTTAGTACCCGAGCAGTCAGCCGTGGGATTAAGGTTCTGGTTGGCCTGGGTCCAGTAATTGGACTGTTGCAACTAAATCCAGTGATGGCCTGAGTTGAACAGACTGTCAATCAAAGCAGCTGGCCTGTAGGTTTGATATTTGAGCAGACAGGCAGAGACTGTGAAGTGTAGAATTAGGAAGCAGGCCAAACATGTCAGACACCTCACGAATTCACTGTGAAAATAATTTTAAAATTAGTTAAAACTAAAGATGCCTATTCTAATAAGTTGTCAAGACAAGATGTCCCAGAGAAATTAACTTAATACACTTTATCTATTGTTTTTGAAGAATAAATATGTTTACCAGTAAAACATGTATCAAGGTTAATTAAGGCTAAACTTTCTTTTGGCTTCTCCCATTAGGGGTCGCCACAGCGGATCATCCATAATTATAATTGGCATGTGTGATTTGGCACATGTTTTTACGCTGGATGCCCTTCCTATTGCAACCCTTCCCATTTATCCGGGCTTGGGACCGGCACTAAGAGTGCACTGGCTTGTGCAACCCTAATGGCTGGGGTTGGTTCCCTAACTGGGGATTGAACCCGGGCCACAGCGGTGAGAGCGCTGCATCCTAACCACTAGACCTCCAGGGAACTCTAGGTTAATTAATGCTACATTGTCCAAAAAATGCTGAAGAAACATAAATTTAGAAATCAGAAGTTGGTCTGACCTTTAGCTTATCAGAGCAGAAGTTGTTTGATATGAGGTATAAAATATGTGTTTTAAAAGAAACTGAACTATTTGCAGATTTGCCATTGTGTAAAGAAAAACACAAGGTAGATGCATCATGCTGCTCTTGCTGAAAGTTTCTGTCTTGTTTCTCTCCACAGTTTGTGAACTGAGGACAATCGATTGCATGCTCTGTACCAGACACCGTGAGGACAAGAAACAGGTACAACAGAGATAGGTTTGCCCTCAGAGAGTTTCAATGTGTACAGGAAAGTTAAGAAAGAGAATGTTTCCCTTCTAAAAGTATTCTGTGACACATCCAGAAAAAACTAAATTAGAAAGTTGATTTCTTTGAAGTTACATTTCTGTGGAGATATATTTAATAAATATTTTGAATGGTGTAGATTCTTCCATAAATGATATAGTAAGAGGTATTCAGTATTTAGATAAGAGGTGATCTTGGTCTATGAGAGTAGTATGCACAGTTTTCATGCTTTGTTACAATTGTGATTTGGTTATTTAAATTTAAATTGTCATTGGCTTACTCAAATAAAATAAGTAACTCAGCTAATAAAGTTAGACCCAAATGTAGCACATAATGTTTTATTTAACCGAAGGGATGTGCCACCGATACCCATTTCCAAGCTCTAGTTAGTGAGTTACTAAACACAAGATGAGACTGAGACTGTCCATATGCACAGCCACTCTCACCACTCTCATGTAATTTTGCAGTCTTGCCATTGTGTTTACCTTTACCTTTACTTTATTTTTTTGACTGCTGGTTTAAATTCCTCTTGACCACTTCCCTCAAAATCCCTCTAAAATACATTAATTCTAATCACAATGCAAATAAACTCAAAACAAGTATATGTATGTATAGAGGAAATCATCAGGGCTGGTTATGAAAATATTTTTTGAGTATTGTTCCAGCATGATACAGCCTTCTGTGCAAGTGAGGCCCAATAAGACATAATTTGCCAAGATTGTTGAAGAAAAACTCTAGTGACATTTAAAGATCCCTCACCCTACGGAACACCTTTAAGTTCAATTGGAAAGTTAACTGCGCAACAGACTTCCTCTACTAATTAATGCTTTTTTTTATATGAATAGGCACAAGGCACACTCCAAAACCAAGTGGAAATACCTTCCCAGAGGAGGTTATTATAAAATCAAAGGTGGACTACATCTGGGATTGGATGTTTAATGAGCTGATATTGTTAATCAGCCCACATGAATTTGGCCATACAGTATAGTGTTGGTTGTAGGCATCACAGGTAACAATGCTATTATACTATATCAATTAGAATTACATAATAAGTGCAAGCAAACACTTTTTAAATCTTAAAAAAAGAAAAGATTTAACAACAGAAATACATTGTCTAAACATAACAAGATAGCACATGCCATTTTTAGATCTGAAGGTGTAAGAAGGCAAGTAAAGCAGAAAGCAGGATTTTGGATAGTAATTTGATTTAATATTGTAGTCAGTATACACTATACAGTATTTATAAAATAGTAGTATAACATTAGTTGTTATAGATACTGGAGAAAGCTAGTGAAATAAAGTGTCTGTTTTGGACCACCTCATTTCCTGGCAGCAGCAGTAAACTGGTGCATTTTTCTCATTGGCTCAATTAAGTTAATTGGCAGTCCTTTGAAAACGGGTGTCTAGTAACATTATCATGAAGGATTACAGTGTGTGGCAGAGATGAATTGAGTGTATTCCAGTAAAGCAGGGAAGAGGACATAGTGCACTTGAGCTAAATACATTTTTGTTATGGGCTGACCTCTATTTAGAATAAAAGCTAGCCAAAAGTCCTCGAGTCCATCTGAGGCAGAAAATACTTTCAGGACATTTAAGAACAAAGATGGGATGGCAGGAAATTACACAAATTTGTCTTTGCTTTTCCTTCAGAATTTCTAAGCACCAATCTGTTTGGTGGTTGAGGATATTTAAAAGATAGGCTGGAACATACATTCTTTTAAGTTCCATAAATGTATTCCATTTTCTTTCACTTTGATATTTCTATAATGTAATGTATTGTTTCTACTGCTTCATAGCTTCTTTTAAATGGATATAATCCTTTTTTTTACATTAGCATTATCCACAATCCATCCACTTTGTGTCCTCTGTGTCACCCTTGTCTGTCATACAATGATACGTAAAAGCGCCTCAGTTCAAAAGGAAAAAAGCAACATGCAGCAAAGGTTAACATATATTGTTCGCTACTAATGTTACACATCCCTTTTAAATTTAAGACAATGCTCTTTTGATTGAGGCACATTTTACCACAGACATGCAAGAGGAAAGCAGTAGATGGATGTGAAATGAAATGGTGTTACTGATTTAGTGAGCTGTGAGAAAAGCTAATGTAATTTCTCCATTCAGTGCTTTAGTATCATGGGAAATCAAGGCCTCTTGCCTCAATGCATACTTTAGCAAAGAATATTGCCATTGCACTCAGATCTGCATTCTGAAGCCAAGACAAAATACTTGCATCTTTGCCTCAAACATAAAAAAATGTCAGTACAGGCTTGATTGGCAAGACTGGCATTGATTGTTGTTTTTTTTGTTTAATTAGAAAACCAATTACTAATCATGCTGTGAATTGCAGCAGGAGACTTCAAAGATCATCTTCAAGAATCTAATGGTTATTGACCTAAAAGTTCAACTGAGAGCACAAGACAACAATAACATAAACATTTTCATGCAATCTGAGCACATTAACCTATGTGATCACCCAAGCACCTTGTTTATATCTGTAGTGCATCTCAGAATACTTCCTACTGATGCCTGCCCTTTTCTGCTTTTTAGGACATTCCCTGCAGGGGCTGATGTGTTTTAATATGCAATTGAGCAATATATTTTCTTCTGTAAAGTCTGTAAAGCATTGAATAATGATGATATTTATGCCTTTGCACCTATCAATCTCCACTTACTGTGGCTTTTGATATGTTTAATAATATAACTATCAATGTGCAGTGTAGAATTTTCTATTAAATTCATATATTTGACTTTAGAAACACATTATAAAAAAAGAACTAATCTGAACCCCAAAAAAAGCAGAGATACACGCCTTACACGGTTCCATTGTTTACAGCAGACGTAGGCTGATATTTAAAGATAAAGCCAACCTCAGAGTTAGTTGTTATATCAGCTCACACTGAATGTATTATACACCTAAACACACCTCAGTAAGGTGGGATGTGGAAAGAGTGTGAATGAACAGCCTTTCTGAGAGCTAGGTGAGAAATAGATGAGAAAATCACTTAGCTCATACCAGTGTTAGTGTTAAAGGTTATTCTACAAGTTAAAAAACTGTAACCAAGCTGCACCGTAAATAGCTGGATCCAGATCCTTTATGTGGAATTTGTTTCCATTGTAAAGAAACTTAAAAAAAAATACATGTGTACATAATAATCCAACTCATTTGCATATAGTATAAATAATTAATAATAAAAACATTAAAGAGCAAAGAAGGTTAAAACGAAATAAAAGAGATCAATCCAATGCATTTTTTTCTACGATTTATAACTAATTATTAGTGGACATATGTTTTAGGTAGGGATGCACCGAATATTCGGCCACCGAAAAAACGCGGCCGAAACAGTTTGTTGTGATGACGCAAACAGAAACCGCTGCCTGCACGTGCATGTCTAAAACAACATGTCTGCGGTGTGGATGTGTTTCAGTTTATCTGAGAAAGACCCACAGATAGCGATGTGCAAAACATGTAATGCCGAAATTTCGTCTGTAAAAACTTTCTCCACTTCGGGTTTAATTTATCAGCTGAAATCCAAACATCCCGATCGCTATGCTGAATATGAGAGAAACGCGGCACAGAAAAGCAAAACCCCTCTGAGCATGCGCACTCCGTCTGTGGTGGACGTTTTTGAAAAGGCAGGAAGTTTCCCAGTGATATTGTTGTATTGTTGTATCTTTAAGCAGTTGCACTTGTTCTAAATGCACTTTGTTTTTATGAAAGAACATATTTAATTTTACAACCTTTCAGCAGGCCAAAGGGCCTGTATATTATTATTTAATGTACACATGAGTGCATTTAAGTTAAACATTTAAGACTAAATTTTAATTAATTTTATCCTGTGCATTGTTGCAATGTGCTATAAATAAATATTTTCATAATTTGTAATTGATTTATTCTTTGAAACTTTAATATTTAATTTATGCAATTGAAATGCCTTGATTTTAGTAAGTTTAGTACACAATCATTGCCATAAAGGCAATGGTAATAATAATTGGCATAATTTCTTTCGGTGTTTCGGTTTTTGGCCTTGCACCGAATTTTCATTTCGGTGCATCCCTAGTTTTAGGTGATATAGAGTAAAGGATCTGGAATTGAATCCCTGATTATAATTGCTATCCAAATATTTAATATACTAAATGCATTTTTTAATTGTAACCAATGTGTCCCTGGTATAGTGTCTTTCACAAATGTTACCACCAGCAATATAATATTTTAAATTGTGTACAGTACCAGAACAGTCCCTTAAATTGACAGAGTGGCCTATGAAACTGAGTTATGTAATGAAAGTGAATAAGGATGTCTGCAATGAATGTAAATAAATGTTGGTAAATGTAAAATGTATTGTTAAAAAAAGAACTTGCTTAATAATATGTTAATCACTAATTAATTATGCATCTATTAATTTTTTACACTTATACACCTGATCATTTGTCTGCAAAACTGGCTAGACCTGCAGTGATGTAATTTTTAAGAAAGTACCAAACAAAAGTAATTTTCTTTGTTAGGTAAGGGGTTCCTGTATAAGAGTTCAGTGGGACACAAGCAGATTAGTTATGTCAACACAACCAAGGTAGGGCATAATGAAAGCAATTTTCTACACGTATACACTTTCTAATGTCAGGCTTGCTAATGTGTGGCTTGTGCAAATGCAATAAGAGATTTTAGTTTACTAAGCCAACAAAGCCTGAGGAAGTGCCTAAATAAATCTGAGTTCGGTATAGTAATTGAAAGGATTTGAAATACCATCTTTCTGTATTTTCAGCCATAACATTAAAAACAGTGACAGGCAACTTGAATAACACTGATTATCTTGTTACACTGGCACCTGTCAAGGGGTGGGAGATAAGGCTTAGGAAATAGAAAGATGAAAAATGGGCAAACATTAGGATCTGAGCAACACTGACAGGGGCCGAATTATAATAGCTAGATTGGTTAAAGCACCTCCAAAAACAGCAGGTCTTGTGTTATGCAGTAGTTAATATTTATGAAAATTGATTGGTCAATGGAAAGACAGTTGGCAGAATATTACAGGAAGAAAAGGACACATTTCAAGACCATGTAATTCAACACATTTCAGATGACACCAGACAAATAGGGCAAACGTACATAAAATTTGAATAATCCGGTTATAACTGTTTTGCTGCTGAATCATACCAGTGTGTATGCATTTAAATTATAATTCTATTGAAGCATGCCTATTTTGCACTTACCATCATTGTAAGCTTTGTTAAAAATTTGTTTGTAATTAGTTAAAGCATCTTAATTTTAAGTTATTTCTTGTCACCATAGTTTTTAAAATGACTTCTTGCAATTAATTTTCTTTTCAAGACTGCCATTCCTTGAAAACTCCTATTTTCTCTGAAGACAAATCTTCCCTCCAAGCACTTATCTGCTGATAATACCTCAACCTAGAAAATGACTCTGCCACCTGAGGACTCTCAGTGGCCTTGATACACTGCAATAACAGCCTGTTCACACACAGTGTGCCAAGTATAAAACAGGTCATACCTGAGATGCATCCTTGAGAGGAAAAGCTGCGTAGAGTAGAAGTGCATTAGCAGTAACTGTAGTGGAACTTAAGCCTGAAAGAAAGAAAACCAATATATGTGAGGAAAGGTTGACATATAAAGTTATGAGGTCAACAAGAATGAAAAAGAAGGCTCAGAAAATATATCAATGAGATACTAAAGAGGAATTTTACTATTCAGGTGCTGTGTGAAAAAAGTAATAAAAATATATAATGGAGGAAGATTAAGGAAATAAAAAGAAGCAGTATATTGCAATATTTATTGACTAGTTTTACACAGATACATAGATTCATATAATTTTTTTATTATTATGCTCATTAGAACATTATAAATTATTAAAAAGATTGCATCCTCTTAATTAGATATTAATGAGGAATCGGATGCACTGCTTATTCAACGTGTTTGAATAACTTTGTGCAAGGAGGCTTCAGCACATGAATATTTAATGAAACAATAATTGCTGTTCTCTGTAGGAATCAGTCTCTCTATTGTCCAAGTGACTACTCTTCATGACATGTACATTTTTTTCTATCATAATTGGTAGTTCTATTTTAAGTAGTCTATATATCCAAGGTGTGATTATTTTTTAGAAAATTCATGTTTACAGACTCAACAGTGAGCAAAACAGGTCGCTTACATCCTGAATTGGTAGATTTCCAAAGATAAATCTTACACCTACTGCTGTGTTAGCAATCTGTCTCGCACCTAAAAGCAGTCGGAGAGTTGCAGCAAGGTTATGCTGCATAGTATTTGGGGTCATAGCTGATCGAATGCCTTTGTCTCTGGGGAAATGATAACCCTCTGGAACTGGTTAGTGCTTAATTAATTTCACTGCCACCGTGCCTGTAAATGAATTGGACAGTTTTGTCAGACAGAGGGCATAGCTCAGTGGCATAGTGCCAGTAACCAGTGAAACCTGCCTACTCTGCCTCTGCTATGCTGCATATCATTGTCTTAACATTTCCAGTACAACAGTTAGCTTGTCTTGTGTCCAAATACCCATGAAACTCAATATCAAGATTGGCTCATAAGTGCAAACCTATGGGCACATAGAATGGAAGGTGGTAATAAATTTTGTATGTGATCAAACATGGAATTATTACAATACCTAGCAATTTAAACAACTAAAATTTAGTTATCAGAATGTCTCCAAAAATTCCTACAGTTCCTTATTCTAGATTGATTAATCACAAAATATGAAGAGTTAAGTGATTTATTTTTTATATCCGGTGAGAGATCAATGTCGAACATTTACCTGGACACAAGAAAAGGGCAGAATGCTGTGTGCATGTCCAGAAAGCAGTAAGGGACATGTCAGACTAGATTAAGTTTGCAAGGTCTCTGAGCAACAGCCTTTATTAGATTTCCCTCCACTATAATGGACTATGCTTTCACAAGCCAGGTTTTACTTACCACAAAACGCTGTATTCTGTTGAGTAAGAAGAGAGAAAGCACCAGAACTGTCTAGGAAAAGCTGAATCATTTTAATGTGCATTGAAGTATATTTGGCTAAAAAAATTAAAAATAAAAAGCTAGATAGATAAACCAATTACAATTTATCTGATAAAATTAATTATATACTACATTTAAAATATGTGGCTTTACAATACAGTGTATTTACCAGTTGGATACTTTATCATTATCATTTTTTGCATATTATAAATATTTTAGAGTAGATGACATTAATATAAAGCTCCATATTATATAAAAAAATGTTGCTTTCAGGATTATGACCTGTTTATGTCTTCTCTTTATCGGTAACTTTTTTTGTTCACACAAATGTCTAACAGCAACTGCCAAAATGATGATCTGTCAAAAAGGTAATTTCTGGAAGTTAGATTTGCCTATCTTATGACAGGCCATCCAATTAAGTCCCCACACGATACACCCGTCATTTCACAATGCAGCCTACCTCTACTTCTTTATCTGTAGATGCAGTAGCGTTAAATCCTCCCTGCTATTTAAAGTGTGTGCTATATTTAAAAGCATTAGGCTAACATTGCATTATAGAAGATTGTGGAGATTAATATTTTATTTTCAATAAGTAACCAATATGCAACATGAATAATGACCTACATTCTCACTTAGTCCCTCTTGAGGAAACCTTAACTGTTTAAGGTTTTAAGTAGAAAGTCTAACCCTTAAATAGCCATTTTTATGTGTGTAAAATATAAAGAAATAAACCACTTTGTCATGTAAATGAAACCTTTAACAAAATAAATAATGAACCAAAGAAAATGATATTTTCATTTTACACAGCTTATAAATGATTACAGTTATTTACAGTTTTTTGGGTTGTTCTTGTTACATTTCCAGCTTTACTTTTGTGGCCATCATCCGGTTGCCTCTGACCACAATTTATGTCTCTAGAAACATTTACAATTTACAATTTTGATGAGAAATGGTCTGCTTATGTCTTTCCTTTATTTGGTTGCCTGAAATTTTGACAGCAATCACCAAGATGATGTTCTGTCAAGAGGGTAATCTATGGAAGTTTTGCCTGTCTTTTGACAGGATGTCCAGTTCCCCATAAGACAAATGTCAATTCACAATGCGGCTAACTACCGCTGTCTCTTCCACTGTGTCTGTAAATGTAGTGACTTTAAATCCTCTATGCTTTCTGGACTGTTCTATTGTGCTCTATATTTGAAAGAATTAGGCTTCAAAAGGGTGACAGAATGACCTAATTAAGTGTCCTAGTTAATGCAGAAAATGACTTTTCCACACTTTACTCATTTTACTGAAGTTTATAGGGACACATTAGGGTGAGCACCCTCTAATTTTCCTTGATGATTATCTGAGACACATTTTCGAATTGCTAATTATAAATTATTTTAATTAAGCAGCCCTACTGCAATCTACTATTGAAGCTGCATCACACGAGGAAGCCTTTGCTGAACCCAATGTTCTGGAACTGACTGGGGTATCTGAAAATTTAAATTGACTAGAGAAATTGATTTTTGCTCTAATTTACTGTGAGGGGTAGCATGTCAAGTCTTTATCTCCTTCAGGACTTCATAGTTATCAGTGGTGGACATGACAATGATGTGTTGCCATCTAAGAAATCAAGAAGTCTCTGAGGCATTAACTGGATTCACCTATTAACTAGTGGGACATAAAAATATGACACAAAGTGCTGGACTAGCCTGAGGGATCGCAGACTAATACAAGCAGGAAGGTGAAAGCCAAAATCTTTTCTATCAGTGTAGTCACTCTCAGTGTGACAGGCAGGGAGCTCAGCAGCATAATTAAAAGGCCATGCCCACAGTCTTTAAGTAGGTGAATGGTGGCGAGACTAGGCTGCAGTGCCTCATGAAATGTTAAACATGTCTGACTTCACAATTTATTTTCTCTCAGCCATGTATTTCCCTTAGGAATAAGATTTTACAATAATGTCCACTGAATAGATAGTTTACTGTAATACCAAACAGTTCGCAAGTTTAAGCTGAAAGGTTTAAATAGTGCAGTAGATGATATTTTTATTTTAAACAAATTTGTTTCTGCTTTTATTTTATTTTATCTCTCCTTCACACTTTTGTGGACACTATCAGTTTAATTTATGCCTTAAAGACGTTTAATGTTCATACATTTTGAAAGGTGAAAAAACACTTAAAATTTGTGAAAATTACTAAACTAAATAATTTTTTTTTTTATTTGGTATAATTTGAGCCTTTCAATCTATTTAAAAGACTTTGAGGACGTATGACCAACACCAGTGCAATATACAGTTTTTAGAAATGAAAGGAAGCATGGAATTAATTTATTTATTGCTTTATGAGGTACAATTCAATTCAATAAATTTTTATTTGTATAGCGCTTTTAACAATGAACATTGTCTCAAAGCAGCTTTACACAGAAAATGTGGTGACAAAATGAATAAGATGTTCTTCATAAGTGTAAGTTTGTCCCTACTGAGCAAGCTGTGACTGTGGCAAGGAAAAACTCCCCGTACAAGCACAGGATTTTAAAACATGAGCTCTGCTCTCACTTCTGGTGATGCCCTTGAAACAAAATGCATTAATCAAGACATTTTTCTCTTCCTCTGGCACTTCTGCAAGTCAGTGAAACTGAGAAATCGATAAATTGTGTTACTTTCCTCTTATCAGCGAAGTGAATTGCTATATTGAGCTTTTAACAACAGGCTGTGTGAAAAAGGAAACCAGTCTCTGAAATAAGGCATTCATTAATGAAGGTTTTTAGCAACATGATCTTTAGTCATGCAAAAAGAAATATTAAATATTTGTATCATTGTATTGTATGAAATTATAAATAAAAAAAATATAGAGAATTTATAAAGGTTTATGATACTGACAACTTGATTGATATAGGATTTCAATTGTTTACTGACACATTTGTCTTGAAGTGATTACTACTCTGTACCCACACAAAACACTCTTTCATTTGGCCCTCCTACTCTTCTTCAGTTCCTCTAAAGGTGCCTTAAGCCCCATGTGCAACAGTGGGGGCTGGATATGTGTAAGCGGCAAAAGATAATAGAAACTGTACATAAGAAAAGTGGGCTCTGATTTTTGCTCCCACTACTTAGAGTTTTTTGTGTACCAAAGCAGAGGCGTATGTGTTAGCAGATTAAAAGTAGGAGGTAAGGAAAAATACATATTTATCTTCCTACACAAAAACTCTCAGAGAGTACACGAGGAAGATAAAGAGTAAAATAGTGTAAGAAAGAGTGGCATTTGCAATCAGGCCAACAAGTGGCCAAATGTGCTGGTATTTTTTAAATGCAATATATTGTGATGAATCTGATTAAAAAAAGAAAAAAATTAAAAGCAAGTGATTCGATAGGCAATTTTCTCATACTATGTGTTAATCCAACATTCAGAATTTTTTCTTAAAATCTATTGCTTTACACTTGTAGTGCACCTTGTAACATTCTATTTCATATATATTCTATATATTAAAATATTATGTACTCTTAATTTCTTTCTTTGTACCTAACACAGCACCATATTTTCTATTTTAGGGCTTAGAAATCTAATGCTACACTTGTGGCAGGGCATGTTTCATTTAGCAATGTTTTCATATGTTGGAAAATATGTCTGTAGTTGATTGGTATGGATAGAAATGCTACTTAACATTTTTGGAGTGTGAACAGTAATTAATCTTATAACTTTTAATAAGAGCACCCAAAATGTCTTCTCACTTTTTATTTGTCACTATGGAAACCTGCCATTAAAAGTGGGACTTTAGTAATGAAAGAGAAGGAAATGTATTATTGCAATGAAGAATTAAAATTGAAATTTGAAACTCTTAATAAAGAATTTATATTGCAAACATTGTCTTTATCGTCTAGTCACTTATTCTATGATAAAGTATGCACTTAATCTTTATGTAATCAATTTATTTTAATGTGCTGTATTTTAAAGATTAGTTGTATCCTCATGTGACAGCTTATTTATGCAAATACTTTTTGCATTGTATTTTCTTAAAGGCTAACTCCACCTCATTTGCTCATTCTGCTCACTGCTAAGTTGCTATATTTTTTAAACCTCAATATTAAGGCTGGAGTCTCGGTATTGCGAGTCCACAAACAGTTTGATACATACTTCTGCACTGTAAAATCTACAAACCATTTATTGTGCATAGTCTTTTAGTAGTCTTTTTAATAGTCTTTTACCAGGAAATAAACCTACAGTATATACTTATATATCCATTCATAATTCACTAGAAATATAATAAATTACTAGTTTGTATCTAAGAACTGTTTTATAGTTTTAAACAGTAGTGAGATTTATATTTATTGGGACAGGTATTTCATGCTTACATTGCCCTACGTAGGCTTAGGGACTCAGATATACAGTAAACTGACTGACTAGGTGAAAATGTACAGTATGTGTAAGAATTTAAAGCTGACTCTGCACTGAGATATGATATGTACATTGTATTACTGCAGCATGGAGTCACATTTTTTTCAAAGCATAGCATTCTACAATATAGAGAAACAAATAATATACTTAGCATCTGTTACAGCCACACCAATATTGTGTACAATAAAGCATGCATGCTTCAATTTTAATATTAGAACTTTGTATTTATATATAAGTGTAAAATGCTCTATTTTCATGAGCATAGTGACTTGTTTTTGAAATTGCAATAGTACCATTTGAAGCACCAGGACACTGCTTAAACCATGTCCAGGAATTAGGTATACAAAATTGAATATATCTGTCATGTTGGCAGATCATGTAGCAGCAGAGGCATAATCACATTGTAATTATTATAGCCTGGTGATCACTGTTGTGGCATAATAGTTTCAATCTGTCAGGAGAATAATACAGAAAAACAGTGTGATTCCATCAGGAGGTCTAAATGAACACTTTTACTGCCACACAATTACCAGAGATAGGAAATAATGACAAGCTGTGGAATACATGACCTATAAAAAGCAAAAGGAAAATGATCTTTCCTTCCCTCCCATAGCATACCTTTCTATTGTTGTGAACAACACATGTCTATGCCTGAAGTTAACGATATATTAAGTTGAATTAAGAACCATCATTACGATTTTGTGTTCTGGATAGTTCTTTTGAGCTATTTTCTTTCAGTGAGGTCACCCTCTCATGACCACTAATTTTCTTCATCTTTACCCAGCCATGGAGGGCAGGGTGAGCATGGTGACCATAGCAACAAGCTTGTTAAATATAACTCAACACATGTGAACACAGTGGCTTCACATTTGGTAATTTAGCTAGATGTTTTTTGTGATTATTCTATTTCTGGTAATGGGACTTTGCCTCTCTAGACAACCATCAGTTAGTCTGTCATGTACATGTAGATCATAAAAAAATGTATGTTATAACTTGGTACATAATACATATTCATGTAATAATGTCATGTTTGATCTGTTAAGCTGGAATTTAATTATATAAAGGCTTAAAAATTATAGAATTAATTTCTACATTTGTGTTTTTACTATTTAAAATGCACGTAACTTAAAAAAACATGACTCGAGAATGCCTGCTAATCAACAAATATATAATTTACATTGACAAAAAGATTAAGATGGAATTCAATGTAAACTCTATTCATTTATGCTCAGTATGTACAAGACATGACTTTGTAATTTCACCAAAGCCATACATGTTGTGTATTGAGGTAAAATGTCAGTCTCTGCTATACTGGATTAAAGATTTGGTTACCTTGAGTTGAGAATCTCACTGACTGAAAATAATAAATGTACATGAACTTGGCAGATCTGCACAAACTTTCAAACTTTGCATATATGTTTATATATATGAGATGCGTCAATACATGCCCTATCAATATATTGATGTGTGCTGCATAGGTTACTATTTCTCATGTGTGTGCTATGCCTATTAAATGCCTATTTAGATCTAAAATCATGAAAGGGTCTTTATACCTTTTTTTATATGAACTGACATGTAATCATCCACAAGAAAAAGCCCCTTTGTTCTTATGCATTCAGGGGCTCTGCCAGCAAGACAGAGATTGCACCTTGAAATCATGGCAGACCAGCACTGAAATACCAAGATAAAAGAGAGATATGCCTATATTAACTTTTTTTTTTTTTTCTTTCAGTATTTCTAGTGCTTCATTTAACTTTCTCAGTCAGCATGAGGACAACTGAAAGCGCACTATGTTAATTTTCCAGTGAGACGCATATGGTAATTGGATTGTTTTCGAAGCCAAAAAGAGATTCAATAGACAAGTAGATAGAAAGAGTCTTTCCTGTGTGGCTGGATAGCAGCGCAGAGCAGCACAGTTATATAATTACCCAGTGACATTTAGCTAATTTAAAATTAGAAATTTAGAAAAAAATTAGAAATCATTAGAAAAGAAATTTTTATGATTTATACATTTAGCAAAAACCCACTATGCTAAATATGGTTTTAAACTATGGTTGATGGAGCTAGACAGGCTGGGTTGACCTTTTCAGAAACTGTTGATCTCCTGGGAATTTTATACATAATACACTCTAAAGTTTACACAGAATGGTGTAAAAAACAAAAAACATTCAGTCAGTGAGTGAGTGAGTGGTAATTCCTTGTCGATAAGAGAGGTCAGAGAAAAATTAGTTTGAACTGGCAAGATGTAGTAACTCAAATACGAATCACTCTTTATTACTACAGTGTACAGAAATGTATTTCTGCATCAAAATTTGTGGTGAAAGGTCTTAAACAGCAAGCAGAAGAACATATGGGTGCCAAGAACACAACAGTTGAGAATTAAGGGGGAAATAAAGACTTCAGCTGTCCAGTCATGGTGAGTCAGTGGTAAAAAAGGATTTTTGTAGGGGGAGGACATTATGAACAATGTTAAACTATTCCACAATTTTGAGCAGCACCAATTACAGTTTGGTCACTAGTAGGTAATAACAGTGATGGACAGTAAATGTACTTCCGTCCTGTATTTAAGTAGCTTTTTAGCATATCTGTACTTTACTGAAGTATTTCCATTTAGGGCATGGAAATTCCCCTTTTACATTAACTTCATTACATTTCAAAGTCAAATCTCTTACTGGATAAAATTGAATTAAATCTTAACTGGTTAAGCACACAGCAAGCCACCAATCAGAGTAGAGTGTTTTGTTTCCCGTTTGGTGGACTTTACTACAAACATACAGTACAGCATCAGTTCAACAGCAAGCAGAACATTTTGAGAGTTGTAAATGATGGAAGAAACTCCTGACCCTAACTTGCCACAACACCCATTGCCTTATTTGCATGATATTTTTGAAGTAGTTGAAAAGAAGGTTTTGGGCGCATAATAATTTTAATGGATATAAATCAGTGTTTGAATCATTAATATTATTCTATTAATAGATTGGTGTGCTGAGAGTATGATTAGAGTCTTTTTATGTAAACTTAGTTGCTCAAGAATAGTCTTAAAAAATGATAATAGCTAAAATATGGGCTAAAATATACCCATTACAATGTTGTGCTTGAAATTATGAACATCAGAACTTTTGTGCTCCTGCACAAACCTATATTTACTGAATTTTGTCACTGTGGAATTTTGAACATAAAGATATTAAAACTTCATTTTTCAGATGATTAGCTGGTGCACACTGAGCTTTGGATGTGACCCAGGGCTATAGCAACATTCTTGCCTGACAACTGATAAGCTGTCAGTTTCTGAATTATTAAAACATTTGAATGATATTTTTTACTGTCCTTGTCATTGCCCATAGTTCAAGCAAATGCAGTTTGCCAGCAGTCTTCACAGTCATATTTTTGTACATTAATTAAAAAAAATAGGTTTTTTTTGTTAAACAATCAGGACTAGTGGTAATGCAACTTGCATATAAAAAGTCTGATAAAAAAAACCTTTGTCAACAGTGATTGTTATTACCACAGTGGATAATTCAGCAAATATTAAATGCTTAAGCAAATTGCTCACTTAAAAATGTTCCATTTTCCATGCTGCAGTGGGATTTGTATGTGGCGTACGGATCACTTTGACAGACAAGGAAAGATGGTTCAATCAAGAATAATCTTGGGGTCAGGAAAGTTCTCAAACCTTTGAAATATGACATTTTAAAAATTAGTTAAGGGGGTTTTAATGGAAGAAATCACTAAAGAAAGGTGAGGAGCCAATACTGCAATTGACAGGTGCATTTCTGTACCACAGTTTCTGTACTATTGACTAAGAACTACAAGTGAAACTCTGACTAAGAAAATTGCAATTAAAATACAATTAAATGTTTACACAAGAGTCTAGGAGATTCATCAATTTTGAAATTCAATATTTTGGTATACACTTTGGCCTGAATAAAAAGCCCTAAAAACCCCCACTACATGTCCTATAGAAATCCAAGCTTTATATGTGTAATGTATATATATTGTAAATAAATAGTAAGTAAAATGGCAGACACCGCTAATGTTGCTGAGCTGATTTAAGAAATCTTTTAATGCTCTCATCAGCACACAAAATGTAAAATCATAAGTCAGGGAGCAAAAACAGGTCCTGCCTTATACTCACTTAAACAGAATAAAACACGGTGTACAGTCCTCTCAAAACCTATTGGAACAGCAATTCCATTTTTTTCTTTTTTTACTACACACAAGGTTATACATTTAGGTTTGACATTTCAGGTTTTACATCCAAATACTTACATATAAATGTGTTAAGCAACTAAGAACATTTTTAATGTGACAAAAGTATTGGAACAGATTTGGTGGTGATTGTAAAACCAGAGTAATAAAGCATAAAATATATGCTTTATAAATGTCCATTGGAAATTAAGATGTTTATCTCTGCATTGTGTATCAACTCTCCATAACAAGTGTTTCAGGACCTTTTATCACCTACAGAAAAAAATCTATTTTGTATACAGTGTCTATACAGATGCACCTTGTTTTCAGAATGCATTACTTATCCTAATGAGTGTGTAACTGTAGGTATGTCCTGACCAGGGACTCAATGGTCCATGGAAAGACTCTGGATCCACTTCAATGTTGACCAGAATAATTGGTTATTGAGTTATTCAGACTGAATAAATGCCAATAAAAAGAAAAGGGCAACAGTGGATATTCTAGGCCAAAGGTGTGCCACAATCAGTATATGTGCCCCAGTAACATTTTGCATATATCAATAATGTTAAATTGGCCCATACAGTAGAGATTTTATTTTGCATTATTGGATGGCCTCCATATTAACCTAGTACCTAAGAAAAAAATAAAAGGACCAAAATTCTAAGATTTTTCTCAGCAGTGTATAAAAGCTCATGAACATTCATATTCAAATTAATTATGAGTATGGCAGATGTGAATGTATTATGTTAATAATTATTTTTGTGCTGTATAGCAAGAAAGAATATATCAGTACACAAGATTTTTTATATATATTTTGTATATTTATTTATTTATTTGTATTTTTGTATATTTGTATTATTTGAGGTTTGGTAATATATGCAGTAAGTAATACATAGTAAACTAATTAGTCTAGACAGAGAAAATAATTTACATTTATGGCATTTGGCAGACACCCTTATCCAGAGAGATCTTTTTCTTATTTACATAACTGAGCAGCTATGGGTTTAAGGGCCTTGCTCAGGGAACAAATAACTGTAAGGTTAACAAGAATTCACAACTTCAGTCATGAAGAAAAAGGTTTGAAAAATTTTTCCCAACACACCATATTCAGGTCCTGAAAGGCTGCTTAGTTCACTGTCAAGATTTTGAGGATTGTTAGGATTCATAGGAATCTTGGAACCGTGCACTGATGTACACATATTGCTAAATAAAAAAATGCATCCTCATTAAATCTTTATTAAATGTTTTATTAATTAGTTTTTGTTACCGTAATATGAATACCACAAATAAAATGTATTTTAAAGTTTAGTTTAATTATTAATGCTCTTATGACACCGACCTTTGCACCAGGCTTCCTTTAAGCCTCTAGCAAAATATGATTGGATCCACTATCTCCAAGGTATAGAGATGACATGTATTAAAGCTCTTCTTTGTCCTCGCACATGGGGTCGAATGGAGTTATGAATGTCACTTGCTGTTTTCAAACAAATACAAGAAAAAAATTCTAATCTTGATTTAACATTATGTTTATATCATTTTCTTTTCATACTGTACTGTAGTTTGATGGTGTTGTTAATTCCTGACCTAGTGAACTACAGCATTGTATGAGAATAATGTAAGTCGTAAGTCATTTTGGAGAAGGGCATCTGCTAAATGCCATAAATGTAAATATGATTAATGAGATAGTTATTCATATTTTATTTAAATAAAAAAAATTACTACTGACAATGTATTGCTTGCTTCTAAATAATTTATTAATGAACATTTATCAGGTCACTAATAGTCCACCAACAATATTATTACATTGTGTTCTGACAAGGTTTTCTTTTTTTAAATATAAGTAGTTATTATTATTATTATTATTATTATTATTATTATTATTATTATTATGACTTATTCTGATCTATCTGATCACTAGTTATGGTCACAATTGGGCTCTGTGCTCTACATTCAGCTTATCATTCTTCTATGGCCTGGCACTGAGAGAGTATACTACTCCATCTCATCCATGGCTGTCTCCCTGAAGGCTAAGGAAAGAATATTATCTGTCTGTGCCATGGGGAAGCAGGCACATTGTCTAGGACAGCATGGTTATTAGCAAAGGATGATAGAGGACTGGCACAGGCTAGATTAAGTTTTAAAGTGGCCCGTGAGCTGCAGGCTGTGCAACTTGATAAACGCAGCAAGATTGGAGAGAGAGAGAGATCGGGAGTGATGGTGATAGGAAAGTCAAAGAGAGGCAAACCTAAACAGATTTAAAATTTGAGTATGGATTTAATTGAGTTTCATTTTTGCAATTTGTGGATCTTTCCCAGGCGATGATTTTGAGTAAGAGTGAGAGAGTTGCATAAGTTAGAGCTATTTATCTTGCTTGTCCTGATCTTTTGTTTGCTCACTGCTCATGGTTCAGCAGACAATAAAACATATACATATGATGTGATGCTAAACGTTTGGTGCTCTGTTTGGATAACAAAGTCTCATTTTATTGCCTTAATTCCTCATGATCACTACCATAAAATTAAATCTATAGGATATAATCATTTATTTACATTCTATTTAATGCTTTGCATACATATTCCCCTTTTGAATCTTTTTATATTTAATGCAGTTTCAACCTGAAACTGAAATAGACTTCAATAGGTCAATATTATTTGGACAATATGTCTAACAGTCTAAGGTGCAAAGGTTGAAATGTAAAGCATTTTTGTATTCAAGACACAGATTGAGCCTCTCGTAGTCAAAATTTTGTTTTTCTTTTTGTTGTTTTGTTTTTCAATACTTGCAATATACGCCTTCATGTATAGTGAAGCACGAAAAGTGCTACAGATGCTACTACCAAAATATTTTTGTTTTCCAACATGTTGTTTTCCTGATGTAATAATGCTGGGTTTCCATGTTTTTTTCCATAGATTTTGGTCAAAAGAAAAGCCAAAATTATGAAAGGAATGCAATTTTTACAAGATTTCATATGGCACTATTGTCTGTACAGGAATTCTTTATGTTACCACAAAAAAGTGGAAATGTGTAGACTTTCTAGGTTCTCTGAGTTATGGCTCTGTCCAGATCCATCAGAGTTGTACTTGGCCTTTTATTTACTGATGTCCTTATTACCAGTGTCTTATATTTGGCATATTGCCGTCTCTAGCAGAGGCACACATACCATATTCTTTCCAGTTTTTAATTATAGATTTGATTTTGCTTTGCAGCATGTTCAAAGTGGGTTTAATATTTCTTTTTTTTATAACTATCCCTTACTAACACTTTTCCAGTCTTGTGATTATTTGGTCTTCAGGATGCTATGAGTTTAAATATTGTATGTTCTTAAACAATGTCTGGGGCCTTCCAGGAACATATGTATTTATATTAAGACCATGTTACATTTCATCTACACAAAGATAAACTCCATTTAACTAATAACGTATGTCTATTAGTAACTTGCTCTGCCAAAAACAATTTAAGAACTCAACAGCAGTAGGGATTAATATTTATGCAAGACAGCATACACACATTGCAAAAAAAAAAAGATATTTCTCACTAGCAAATATCTTTAGGATTCTAAAATATTTTTGCAATAGTCATCAGTATGCTGTAGCTTCATTCTCAATAATTCAGATTTCTCATATGATGCAATGTATTTTTCAGCTTTATAAACAATTTGTGTAACAAAATGTGTGGTTTCACACCACATTTTCTATCCTAAACAATTCTAGTAACAATAAATGTGCAAAAAGACTATTACAAATGACTAATTCTGTGCATGAAAGTGAAATTCGTTATTTGCCTCATTTGCTAACATAATTAATCATCTTACTACTCCATATTCTTTACTCTCATTACTGCATACCTTGCCTATTAGTTTCCCTATAATAGCTATATGATACATCGTGAATAATATGATTTAAAACAAATGGCTAAATAAGAAGGAAAGAATGTTCACAGTGTAGATGTGGTCTTACCTAAATGATAATGATCCTACAAGCACATCAGTACATGACTTTCTCTACACTTTATTTAGGCAGCTGAGTTCAGAGAAAGTTTAGTATCATTTCTGTTTCCATAAACAGCATCCATGAAGGATTCAGCACATTCAGTTATTCGAAATCTCAGACTTAATGCAGAAGTAGGGAGATTTTTAGAGATGCATATGGATTTCATGCATTTCGAACAATCTTTTAAAAATGTTTATGGTCTAAATGCTTTTTTCTTCTTGTTTGAGGTCCTTTGCCATGTAATATTTACAATATCATCAGAAAGAAGCTAAAATAATAATAAAATCATGCTTATCATGTAGTCAGTACTTTAAAAGTTGTACATTAATTATTTTATTTTTGTGTTTTTAGTGGGTGCTAAATTGCAGCCACTGAATCAGGGGTTTCACACTTTCTCAACACTGCCCCAAAGCTGTTACAGTGAATGCATGAAAGTATATATTGGTTTAAGATGTTCATTTTATTCATTTTTCTTCTCGGCTTAATCTAGCCAAGTAGTATGGAAAATGCATGAGCTTCATTTTTTATTTGTAGAGAATATGAAAATGTAATTCAATCTTAATTTCAGCTTTTACATAATTCAACAGACTACCCTAAAAGACATTTTTCTTACACACAGCCTACATATTCAGCTGTACACATGTGCAGATTTTTCAGAAGCTTTCAGGGGTGTATCTCCCAGAATCATCCTGAATTTAATTAGATCAATCAATACATGTGCCAATTCTATTCTGGCTGTCAGGGTTTAAATTTACTGAAAAACACACTGGTACTCTGTATCTGTAAATAGTAATTATGTGTATGTAATTTATGTTTTGATAAAAATCCATGGCACCAGGTGGTGCTGATAGAACCAATTATGATATCAGTATAAGCTCCCTGATTAGGTTAGTGAATGTAGAAAAAAGGTAGATAATGGATCAAAACCTAATATGTGTTGAAGACTTATTTGTGAAAAATACAGTATATATTTAAATGTTTAGGATTATGAAGTCTTTATCACCTAAGATTTAAAAATTAAGAACATGTATGAGTACTTTTTTATATTTTCAATTGTCTACTTAATCAATTTGAAAAGAAAATTTAAAAGACCTTCAGATATTTAAAATGTTTAAGTTTGCCCATCTAGGGCTTGTAAATAAATGAAAAATTACTTTAATTAATTTATTAAGAATGAAGAAATCATTATTTTAAAATAAATATCATTATTTTAATGCAATGAATGTAATAGGTACAGTATGATAAATTTAGATAATCTTTTATTGAAATAAAACTTTCTGACATGTTCTCACGATCCACTTGATAAGGAACACATTTACACCTGCTCATTCAAAACAAATGGGATGTTCTTTTCCAAAATATTCTAAACCGCCAGTCAGGTGAAACATCCAAATGTGGAAAATATGATCTCAGTGACTCTGAACATGTAATGCCTTTTGATGCTAATTTGAGTATTTTCCGTTGATCTCCTTGGATATACCCACTGTCAAGACCAAATTTGTAACGTTTCAGTGTCATGATTGTGGTATGAAAAAAATTCTGTATTATCTAGGATGTTTGCTTATGATCACCCTTAATTAAACTGCTAGGTCTGGTGTTTAAAACTGAAATGGCTCAGTTTAACATCTTACAGCCACCATAGATTTTGTATGAACTACTTTACGGGAGAAAGTGTGGTACTGCAGAATAGAAAATCTACTGAGGCAGCATTCAGAAGCCATAGATCTTTAATCATGCCAAGGTCGCCCCCCTCCTCTGCAGTTTTACTCTACTCACATCTGCTGAAAATAGAATCGTGTTTATAGCTACAGCATGTCAGTAAACACTTTTAACATATTTTTGTTGCAGCATGGATTTACTTATTGTTATGTTAATCATGTTCATATGTTATGAATAAATATGTGATTATATCATACAATATATAATACAATAGTATAATTATTATATAATATAAATATAAATAAAGTTTATCATTACTTTAATGAATGTGCATTGAATATCTGAATGACTCGAATATGTTTTAAATTGTGTGGGTGATAGAGTTGCCATGACAACAGGAAAGCTTTCTCAAATAATGAAAGAGAACTAACTCGGGACCTGTAATACATGAAGTACGTCATTATTATTAAATGTAAAAAGTATAATAATATGAGCAGCAAATGTGGAACAATTTGTCTGATTATATTTAAATGGTTGTGAAATAACAATTTGGTGGAAAAAACATTCAAAATATTCAGAAAGAACAAGCAACAGATTTGTCAAATCACAACACACCCCGAGGTCAAAGGTTTATATGCATGTGTCTGAGCATGTAGTGGTTGCCTAAGCAACAATGTCTCACTTCAATTCATATTGAATATACTGCTTAATTAATATTCATTTTCTCAAGGAGCCTTTTATATATAGGCAATTCACTAAAAGCTCACTATGTGTAGTGCTGTCATGAGAAACATTACATTTGTTTAACATCGCATAAATGTTCAACAGCTAGCAGAAAAAAACTCCAAATGTACTTGGAATTAAATAGAATCAAATAAATTTGATTAAATATCATTATAAATGTCCTATACACAAGGATACTCCTCAAACATTACCACTGATAAACATTTTAAAAAATCACCCGTGTAATATTTTACAAGCTTTCCACAATGTGACCATTTTTTATTTGAATTATACTTGACACTAATATATTGCTTGTAATTAAACACTGGAGACAGAAATTTGTTATGATTAATACATTTCATTTTATTATTGAGAGTTTTGAATAAAATGTTATATAGCACACCTAATATTATATATATATATATATATATATATATATATATATATATATATATATATATATATATATATATATATATATATATATATATATATATATATATATATATATTCATTGTACATATGCTTGCATCTATAGATATATATATATATATATATATATATATATATATATATATATATATATATATATATATATATATATATATATATATATATATATATATATAACAGAGAGGAAAATAAGTATTTGAACACCCTGCTATTTTGCAAGTTCTCCCACTTAGAAATCATGGAGGGGTCTAAAATTGTCCTCGTAGGTGCATGTCCACTGTGAGAGACATAATCTAAAAAAAAAAATCCAGAAATCACAATATATGATTTTTAAACTATTTATTTGTATTATACCGCTGCAAATAAGTATTTGAACACCTGAGAAAGTCAATGTTAATATTTGGTACAGTAGCCTTTGTTTGCAATTACAGAGGTCAAACTGTAGTTTTTCACCAGGTTTGCACACACTGCAGAAGGGATTTTTGCCCACTCCTCCACACAGATCTTCTCTAGATCAGTCAGGTTTCTGGCCTGACGCTGAGAAACACGGAGTTTGAGCTCCCTCCAAAGATTCTCTATTAGGTTTAGGTCTGGAGACTGGCTAGGCCACGCCAGAACCTTGATATGCTTCTTACAGAGCCAATCCTTGGTTATCCTGGCTGTGTGCTTCGGGTCATTGTCATGTTGGAAGACCCAGCCTCGACCCATCTTCAATGCTTTAACTGAGGGAAGGAGGTTGTTCCCCAAAATCTTGCAATACATGGCCCCGGTCATCCTCTCCTTAATACAGTGCAGTCGCCCTGTCCCATGTGCAGAAAAACACCCCCAAAGCATGATGCTACCACCCCCGTGCTTCACAGTAGGGATGGTGTTCTTGGGATGGTACTCATCATTCCTCTTCCTCCAAACACGTTTAGTGGAATTATGACCCAAAAGTTCTATTTTGGTCTCATCTGACCACATGACTTTCTCCCATGACTCCTCTGGATCATCCAAATGGTCATTGGCAAACTTAAGACGTGCCTGGACATGTGCTGGTTTAAGCAGGGGAACCTTCCATGCCATGCATGATTTCAAACCATGACGTCTTAGTGTATTACCAACAGTAACCTTGAGAACGGTGGTCCCAGCTCTTTTCAGGTCATTGACCAGCTCCTCCCATTTAGTTCTGGGCTGATTTCTCACCTTCCTTAGGATCATTGAGACCCCATGAGGTGAGATCTTGCATGGAGCCCCAGTCCGAGGGAGATTGACAGTCATGTTTAGCTTCTTCCATTTTTTAATGATTGCTTCAACAGTGGAGGTGTACAATTTTGTCTCTAGTGTCTTTGGACAGCTCTTTGGTCTTGGCCATGTTAGTAGTTGGATTCTTACTGATTGTATGGGGTGGACAGGTGTCTTTATGCAGCTAACGACCTCAAACAGGTGCATCTAATTTAGGATAATAAATGTAGTGGAGGTGGACATTTTAAAGGTAGACTAACAGGTCTTTGAGGGTCAGAATTCTAGCTGATAGACAGGTGTTCAAATACTTATTTGCAGCTGTATCATACAAATAAATAGATTAAAAATCATATATTGTGATTTCTGGATTTTCTTATGTCTCTCACAGTGGACATGCACCTACGATGACAATTTCAGACCCCTCCATGATTTCTTAATGGGAGAACTTGCAAAATAGCAGGGTGTTTAAATACTTGTTTTCCTCACTGTATATGTATGCTACAAATTTATCTGCACTATTTTGCAATTCTGTTAGATGCCAAACTGCACTATACAATGACAATAAAGTTGTATCTATCTATCTATCTATCTATCTATCTATCTATCTATCTATCTATCTATCTATCTATCTATCTATCTATCTATCTATCTATCTATCTATCTATCTATCTATCTATCTATCTATCTATCTATCGTAGTTTAGTTTAGGAGCCACACAAGACACATCACATGTCACCTACTTGTCTACAGTGGAAGACTTTCCTGTATTGGCGTATATCATTTCTCTGCATACTGCAACATGTTGTCAGATAATTTGTTTTCCATTTTGGGGTGATCTGATTAGCTGTGTGTGGACACGCCTCTGCACTGCTCTGCTGACAAGCAGTGTAATTGGCTCATCTGGAAACTGCACAGCAGATGATTTAAGCGAAAAGTGGTGAGCAAATAATTTGTAATGCAGACAAAACCCTGAAAAACAATGCTCAACACAATGAACCCTTATCCAGATGTATGGCATGTTATGCACAGTATGGATGGTTCTTAATCTGCCATATTTGCAACTGAACAAAACATTATTTTTCAGCTTTTTTCTTTAGATGTACTTTACATCTATATCTACACACATAGATCCACACTGAAGAAAATAGTTATGCTCTGTGTCACCCATCACTGTATTACTGTGAGGAATTGTCACTTTAGTGGCAACAGCATATGTTTGACTTGTATGTCATCAATCATCTGTGAAACGCAACTGCTTTAGTGAGCCACATGTCAACAGGCAATCTGAATAAGGCTGGCTGCAGACCCATTTAATTATTGTAGGCTAAAAAAAATACAGACAAATATCCAAAGCTGTGAGCATAGAAAGTGTTAAAATGACCAAAACTGTGAAAATGTTAAAAGTATTGGATATGCATTTGCTAGATATGCTGCCAGCTGATCACCGTGTAGAAACTCAGTATGACTCACAAATTACCATATGGCGAGGTTGTATAAGTGGCATAGAAGTTTACACTGATGGATACAATAAGAAAAAATTGTGTACAGTATCTTAATCAATAAATTTGACACGATTTACCTGGGCAACAAAAGGTGCTATGAAGGAGCCATGAAATTCTGATCTTTTATCATAAGTTCACCTTTTGATCTCAAATGTCTTTACACTATAGGAAAAAAACGAACTGATGGAGATTGCATTCCAGTACTTGTATTTGACCACCAAATCGTTTTCAGTCACAATACTCTTGGTGATTTATTGTGTAATATATATGGTAATTTGCTTAACACATGTCTTTCTTGCTTCTATTAAGGTAAACAAGTCTGCCTAAAATATTTTGATGACATTTATGTTTTTTTACTTGAGATTCTGCTGGAGGCATGTGTTGTTTCACACTATGTCAAAATACTAATTTTGTGGGTCAGCTTGTGGGCCAAACCCAATTAAAGAACGTTCTTTGGGAATTAATTTTGTTTTGGGTTTTTTTGGGATTAAGTGCATTTAAGTGCAAAGTGCAGTGCAGAGTGCTTAGCACATATAAGCAGCCCAAACCTGTAATTCAATTTATGTTTAATGGAAGAAAAAGCATTATGTCTTAGTTGCTTACTGAAACCTTGTAGGGTGAAATAGAACTCCCAGAATATTATTTATAGTTTAGACTTAGCATTAAAATATTTCTTTTGCTGTGTCAAGATTTTCACCTTGTATAGTAATGTAGTTAATGCATGCATTTGCATTTGTAATGTGGTCATTTTGTGAATGGTTTTCTAAATCTGACACTGAAACCCTTGGGCCCTAACTGAACGAGATATATATGTGTTGACTATGGGCTTGTACAGTCAATAAGGCCAACAACTGCGTCAGGTTATATCTCACAGGTTGTATCTCTCTCATAATGAGGGAATGAACCAGTCAGTGCAAAACAGACTCCAACTTCAAGGGGATTGTCTGGCTCACATCCTGTACAAATGCCTCACTCAGTGCCTGCCTCTCAGTTGCACATTGCAACAAACAAGCAAGCTAACAAGCTCATTATTTTAGCTGCAAGCCGCTGTACAAACTCAGGTCTCTTTCATATCTTCTTTATTTATAGACTTACCTATTCCTTTAAAAAAAACACTGTCAATTATACTTAGGTAATCATGATGCGTTTGAAGCCTTACAGTTTTCCGAGTTCTTGAAAGCTGACAGATGATTTCAATGATCTGCAATTGCCTGACCCTGGGATAAAGGGCTTGGGTAAATGGTGAAGCTGCAGCTCACATCCCTTGCTGATTTTGAACATTAAACACAGTGATGCCTCTTCATCCTCAGTTTCAAAATGTCTCTATTATAAAGAAGACCACACTCACACAGTTCCATGCAAACCGATAATAAATTGTTCATTGAGATGCTGGTGAACATTGCAGATCTGTTCCTTATACACCAACAGCAAAAAACATATAGACTGCTCCAAAACTGGAAACAACAGCACAGAAAAAGTCAATTGCATGAATGTATAATGTCTATACCTGTCAAAAATTATGTTCCTCTCTCTTTCTCTCTCTCTCTCTCTCTCTCTCTCTCTCTCTCTCTCTCTCTCTCTCTCTCTCTTCTCATTCTTTGCCACATAGGCTATCCAAAAGATTTGAGCCTTCCAGCCATTCACCGAAGCTCGCTCAGAACACTTCACATAGTGTCAGATACCCACAAGAGCTACATAAAATGCACACCACTCTCTTCTTTACTACTTTTTTTTTCCGTCCAGGTGAAAAAAAATTACAGTCCAACCGTTTAAACTACTTTGACACGTTTTCTTTGTTCACACTTCTCGACTATTTTGCACCTCCAATTAAGCATCCTTGGAGTGAAAATAAACATTACAAGTATATTACTAATTTTCACACTGAATGCAATGATACACACATTGGAAATTAATTTAAATTCACACAGCTTGACTGAACTTTTTAAAAGCTTGTTCTAAATTGGCAGGTTTATGAAACACACTGAGGTACAAAGCTGGGTTACATGAGATTTTTGCATAAAAATGTAATATAATTCATAACAAATTCTGCCTCGCACATAACGCAGCACAAATCTATGTCACTTCACTTTGTGTTGTATGAATGACAGACTTTATTCTAGATGAAACCTTTTTAAATAAATCTATAGATGTCTACACAGGGCTTATTAAGGGCTTGTATATGTAAATTAACATTATCCCTTAGAAAAGAGTTACAAGATATTTAGAATTATTTGAATCTTAAGACTCCATTTAAAATCATTTGCATGGTCACTTAGCAATACCTTTACTTTAATATCATAAAAATCCTGCAGAACATAATTAATAAATGTAGGATTTTGATTTTTTTTTACAGTCCTTGCACAATAATAGGAAAATAAGCAGCACTGTGTTTTTTTTAATGTCATTCATAACAAATGAATATGCTCTAAAAGGCTGACATTTGTACAGAGATTAGTGGAGAAGTAATCAGTTCCCCAATGGTTTCTGTCAGATTATTTTGCAAGAAGGACTGACAGTTCATTCTGTGTGTAAATAACTTACATGTAATAAATGTATATATTACAATAATACACACACACACACACACACACACACATACACACACACACACACACACACACACATATATATATATATATATATATATATATATATATATATATATATATATATATATATATATATATATATATATATATATATATATATATAAATGTATTTATTATTATTATTTTTTAAAAGCATATATATATATGCTTTTTTATTCTTTTGGCGACAGTTGCTCTTCTTTTATGGGTATAAATTTAAGTCAGTTTGCTTAATTGTGAAAAAGTGGTGTGAAAAATGTTTGCCCCTTCCTGATTCTTATTGTTTTGCATGTTTGTCACACTTTAATGTTTCAGATCATCAAACTAATTTAAATATTAGTAAAAGATAACACAAGTGAACACAACATGGTTTTTAAATGAAGGTTTTTATTATTGAGGGAAAACAAAATGCAAAACTACATGGCCGTGTGAAAAAGTGTTTGCCCCCCTGTTAAAATTGAGTTTAATTTCTTTAGCCACAACCAGGCCTGATTACTGCCACGCCTGTTCACAATCAAGAAATCTCTTGAATAGGACCTGCCTTACAAAGTGAAGTAGACCAAAAGATCCTCAAAAGACATCATGCTGAGATCCAAAGAAATTCAGAAACAAATGAGAAAGAAAGTAATTGAGATCTATTAGTCTGGTAAAGGGTATAAAGTCTTTTCTAAAGCTTTGGGACTCCAGTGAACCACAGTGAGAGCCATTTTCACAAATGGCAAAAACATGGAACAGTGAAGAACCTTCCCAGGAGTGGCCGGCTGACCAAAAGCACCCCAAGAGCACAGCGACGACTCATCCAAGAGGTCACAAAAGAACTCAAAAGAGGTCCTCCAAAGAACTGCAGGCCTCACTTGCCTCAGTCAGTATTCTTGACTCCATCATAAGAAAGAGACTGAGCAAAAATGCTCACCAAAACTGCTGATAAGCAAAAAGAACATAAAGGCTTGTCTCAGTTTTGCAGGAAAACATCTTGATGATCCCCAAGACTTTTGGGAAAATACTCTGTGGGCTGACGAGACAAAAGTTTAACTTCTTGGAAGGTGTGTGTCCCATTTCATCTAGCGTAAAAGTAACACTGCATTTTAGAAAAAGAACATCATACCAACATCCTAGACCTTCTTACAGTTACAGTATCTAATCAGCCAGCCATGGTGTCAGTAAACCAATGCATAAAATCATGCTGATACAGGTCAAAAGCTTACGTTCCGTGTCTGGGTGGATGTATACCAGATGACTGATAGATAGATAGATAGATAGATAGATAGATAGATAGATAGATAGATAGATAGATAGATAGATAGATAGATAGATAGATAGATAGATAGATAGATAGATAGATAGATAGATAGATAGATAGATAGATAGATAGATAGATAGATAGATAGAGGCAAAATTAAAACCTTCAACACAACACATTATTTCACAACATCTATTTTTTATTCAAAAATAAATAATTTACTCAGATATAAAAGAATCTCCACTGAAATCAAATTTTATTTGGAGTATTTACAAGAGTATTTTTAAAAGAGCTGCCCTGTCATCTGAAACGGTAAACAGGCTTGTCCTTTTGAGCCACTGGCTCACTGCAAAACAAGAAAGGTAACGAGAACATGTGTTTTTTCTATGTTCTTTTTTCCATGTGTTTAATAGACATGAACAAGTTCTTTGAAAAACATGTCCACCATTTTTGAAATGATAGATATTTTTAATGCTTTATGTTTAGGGTGGTTTCAGTCATTGTAAACAGGCTTGTATAAGTAAATTGATCAGTGCAAAGAAAGAGAATTAATAGGAACCTGGTATTTCTATGTTATTTTCTCATGTTTTAAATATACATGAACAAGTTCTTTGAAAAACATCTATGACCTTTGAAACATGTCTAATATTTATGCGCTATGTTGAGCATAATAATATTAATAATAATAATAAGAAGAAGAAGAAGAAGAAGAAGAAGAAGAAGAAGAATACTAAGAAATTAAACTAATGACACTATTCACTTATTATAAATATACATTTGCATACTGAGAATTCATATTGATTAGAGTATTAAAAACTTGAAAAGTATTTATTAAATGTGCGATTAAGTTATAATTTTATATATATACTGTATATATATATATATATATATATATATATATATATATATATATATATAAATAAAAAAACTTTATTTTAGAATTAAGTTTATAGCCTGTTACTGGTATATTGCCTGCTCTTGAGGTATTTTTAGATGCTTTGAACATCTATTCCTGACACCAGTGAGACATCCTGTTGGCACGTTCTTTGTATCCACACTCTAGAAAGTGCAATTTATTTTTTATTTTTTTTAATTATCAGCAGGAGCTAAATTAGCAGGAGCTGAGCCATCATGGCATACTGGTGTTAATAAAGATGTTACAGTTTCAGACTGCCATAGAGTAAAATGCTTTTATTTTATTATAAATTGCACACCTCCCCACTGTCATGTTCAGGGTCAGGCATGTACTCTATAATTAATTATAAAAAGCTAATTTGGTTCTTTTTTTAGTTTAACTTTACAATATTATGCATCTCTGGCGGAAAGAAATGAGCAAGTATTTTACTATTTTGGTGTGGCTCTGATCCTTAAATCTTAAATTAAAGAACTAAATATTGCATGTGAATAGATAGTAAATTATTAAGGCTGATAATTCGCAAAAGGTCTGTTTAAATGTATAAAACACATATGAAAAATAGAATTATGTTCAAACATAATTTGATTTGCATATTATACAATAATACATACACACACACACACATATATATATATATATATATATATATATATATATATATATATATATATATATATATATATATATATATATATATATATATATATATATATATATATATACAATATACAATAATACTTTCTGATTTGAATCTGACCAGATGCACATTTGTACACGTGGTAAAACCAGCATGCAATTCAAACCTAATATGGACAGAATTGTTATGTTTAAACAGGACCAGATTTTACATTTTATAGCGCATTTGGGAAAGTAGACCTAGTTTTCAAAGATTTTTATTCAAATCTGCAACTGCCTGTTGTTAATAAATCAAATTCGCTTCAAATTCATGATCAGAAAAGAAGTGCGAGAGCTATATTCTTATTATTGTTTAGTACCATACATCTGTATTCCCATTTTCCAGCCACCATTGGTGGAAACATTGAATAAAATCTTGTTTTACACTCGACCAGGAGTGAAGGACAAGTAGTCAATCAACAATCTTTAAGCAATGTGGAAATACACTTCAGGATGCTGTGCTGTGTCATGTAATTATATCAAAGTTTGCAAAGTTTTTATAAAAAAAAAATCTAACAATTTATGTCACAGCATAACTTTTTATTTGTGCTGTAAAGCTATTCTAATTGTACTATTTAGACTCTCCAGCTGTCAGCATGTGGTTTTGCAAACAGTTGTGGCTGTCATGGACAAAATGCTGGGCAAACTGCAGAGTACATTATTATGACAGCTACATTTGACAACAGTGCAAATAGGCATATGTGGATTGTGCCCCATTTTCTCAAACTATTCCATAAGGAATTCCTAAAATATCATGTAGTCTTTTTTTAAGTCCTTAATTCAGGTGGCGTGATGGTGAAATCATTTATTCAACCAATTAAACATATAGCATATGGTTTTGTCAGTAGAGTTTATGATTTATATTTAGCTTTAATTAAAAATGTCCTAAATGAATTTTATTGCACTATAATCTCAGGAACATGAAATTGTTACATGCAGTGGCATGACAAATTATATCATACATTCTCACCATGCTCTTAACTTAATGTCAGTTGTGCAAACAGTTGTGCAAAATCTTACTTTCATATCCAGTAATTAAAACAACAAAACAAAAGCTGCAGCCGGGTATCAGATTTCTAGAGTAGTGTTACATCTCCAAAATGAATGGTGTTTATTATTTACACATACTGCATCTGTGTACAGATTTTTTTTTCTATCAGCCTCTTACATCACCCTGCATCCCATCAGGCCTGAGGGAGGTCTTTTATGTAGAAGCAGAATGCAGGCAATGGAACAAGTCAATTTAAGCAAAGTCAATGATGAGAAATCTGATTTGCATTGAACTGGTTGCATTGGCAAAGAGTGCTAAATGTTTATCTAAAAACTGGTCATATTGCATTTGCACAGTGAAAGTGTCATTAAAAAAAAATAAAAATAAAAAATTAGTTTTTATGAACCATATGAAAAGAGAAATGAGACTGAATAATTACATTAATTTATAAGTCTCAACCCAGGACTGGCTCTTAATTTAAACGAGTTAATATCTTATACAACATTGCAAGATGAAGAGGGTACACACTTATTTGTGATACCATAAAAAGCTGGGCAAATGCAGTGAGCCACAAAATGACGTCATAACTGAATGTCCTAGTTTTAACAAACATGACAAACCTTTGCTTTAAAGGCCCCTATACTTGCTCTGCATTTATAATGTGAGAAGAAGGAAGTTTTTATGTTGAGTTAGACCTAAACCATGCATGTGGTTATTTTTTATTATATATTTTATAACTTTGTTATAAGTTAATGTATTGTTAGATTTTATAAAAAGATTTATGTTACTTCAAAACAAAAATTTAAGTTACTACACATTTTAAAGGATTTCTCATTAGTGTGAGGCACATTGTACAAGTGTATAGTGCACCTAGACCATGATATGTCTGACTGTGGATATGTGCTTTTGTTGCATTTTATAATTCATTTTCCCAGAGGAAAGGATGACACTTTGAGCTATTATTTCTAAGCCCTATAATGAACTCCATAGAATGGCATTGTGCAACATGCCTCGGGACACTCCTGACACATTGCAGTAGTAATTGTTATAGCACTTGTATGAAAAAGTTAATAAAATGAAGCCTTTCTAACAGTCTATATTAGAAAATATAGAAAGCAAGCAAGATGAAGCACTTAACTGTTTAACAAAGAACCTTGGCAAAGAAAATCTTCTATATTAATTAATTAATTAATTAATTTCCAATCAGTTGCCAGGGAAATATCTCTTATTGGTAAAAAAAAAAAAAAAAATCATCAGCAACATGATGATTCCGAACAGCATGATTTTTTTGTATCCTTTCCAACAAGAACTTTTTTCAACTCTTAATCAAGAATATGAAGACATCCAGGTGTGTAATTATTACTGAAAGCACTTATAGTGGATGGATACTATATAGAGATATGGTACAATTCATTAGACTTGAATATGGTCTCCTTTGTCTGGCACTTTATTAGCAAATGAGGTATGTTTTAACCTTGTGGAGAGATTTTTCTTTTATAAAAACCTACAAATGGTATTGAAAAAACTTAAATGAGGTTAAGGTTGCTTAACATTTTAGCATAGAGATAAGAGTAATTAGCAGCATTAATAAAAATGTCAGTGAAAGGTCCACACAAGGATAGATGTGTGTGTGTGTGTGTGTGTGTGTGTGTGTGTGTGTGTGTGTGTGTGTGTGTGTGTGTGTGTGTGTGTGTGTGTGTGTGTGTGTGTGTGTGTGTGCGTGTGTGTGTGTGTGAGAGAGAGAGAGATAGAGAGAGAGAGAACGAGAGAGCAAGGGAGGACAATGGAGTAAAAGGGGAAAAAAGAAAAGGCTTGCACTAGGTCTTCCTGATGCAGTGAGTTTCTAATATTGAACATAAAAATTTGTGACAGATATTCCTTTTGTCTCAATATGAAAGCACTTTTGTACGTCGCTCTGGATAAGGGCGTCTGCTAAATGCCGCAAATGTAAATGTAAATGTTAAAGGATTAAAGAGATGAGAGAGGAGAGCACTAAATTACCATTAATTAAGACTGTTCAAGCTTGTTTACAATTATTTATTTTTATAATTTATTGCATAAAATGGGATCTTCCTCTGAAGTCATGGTCCATTTGCAGCCAAACATCGTATGAATTGCTTTTTCAATACTGCAAGGTCTCTACTAAATGTTTTTATTGTTTTTATTGAGCTGACATATGTTCTAAAACTAAAGTCGTAATCACTTTTTTAATTCAAGTCAATATATTGACTAAAGGAATGATAACTGAAAGTCTTTTTTCAAACAAGTTTTTTTTTTGGAGTTCCTAAATGTGATAGTAAATAACATATAGTAATATTTAATAAATAAATTAGTTCTGATTTCATCTCTTATGCATGAAATGAAATGTATGTAATATATTACTAAAACATACTTAATAATACAGGAATCGGTGATCTTTTGTTCAATGAGTATTGGATAATACCCTTAAAATTGTGTGTGAATAAATTTGCTCATGGATTTCAATATCATATTCTGAAATGCCTCTGGCAAAATCGATGCTACTCAATGTGTAAACATGCTACTAATGAAACTGATGATTGCCTTAAATGTCTACATTAAATGAAAAAGTGTAGCTGAATATTATTTTGACAGTGTCGGCCATAAATAGTCACACAACTGATATTATAAATACAATTTTGCAAATAGTTAGTGGTGAGTCCTGTGGAAATACGTATATATGATATACCAGTTATTTGCTAAGAAATACAAAACCATATAACCCCATAAGTCAGTTCTAAATAGTGATCTGTTCTAGATTGTTTTCTTTGAGCAATTTTACAGGTTTCATGTGTGAAAAAACATAATGTTTTAGAAGATCTAATTATGATTGTTCTTTCTTGCTATTTTTCTTACTTTTCTATAAATCTCTGAGATTTTAACAAAACTACTGACAGCAAAATGTTTAACTTATCAAGAAATTATAAGGATTTCAAGAAAAAATTATTATTTGCAGTGTTATATAAAGAAACCCTGAGCTCTTTCCTTCACCTTATTTCTAGAGACCTGCTAGAGAGCAAAATATATTTTAATTAAGTGAGATGAAAATAAAGTGTGCACTCTGCTGTGGATACAGGCGACTGTCTGGAGCTGAAATGTCTGTAACAGGAAACATGCATTTCTTATTAAGTGTGTCTCTTGAGTATTGTGTGTGTTTAGCAGTTCAGGCAGACATGAAAAAGAGAAAAAAATGAAAAATATAGTTTTAGTTTAGTAGTTTGTCAGTGCTTTTCAACCCAGCTAATACTGTTGCACAAGCCAGTGCACTCTTAGTGCCGGTCCCAAGCCCGGATAAATAGGTAGGGTTGTGTTAGGAAGGGCATCCAGCATGAAACATGCCAAATCAAATATGCGCATCACGCATCAGAAATTCATACCGGATCGGTCGAGGCCCGAGTTACCAACGACCGCCACAGGAATTGTTAGCCAACAGGGTACCGGTGGAAATTAGGCTACTGTTGGCCGAAGGAGGAGAAGGAGAGGAGGAAGATGTCTACAGAGACGGCAGGGAAAGGAGCAGTGTAGGAGAGTGGACGTTCGGGTTGGTACTTTAAATGTTGGTACTATGACTGGTAAAGGGAGAGAGGTAGCTGATATGATGGAGAGAAGAAAGGTAGATATGTTGTGTGTTCAGGAGACCAAGTGGAAAGGGAGTAGGGCCAGGAACATTGGAGGTGGATTTAAACTATTCTATTATGGTGTAGATGGAAATAGAAATGGTGTAGGGGTGATTCTGAAAGAAGAGTACAGTAAGAGTGTAGTGGAGGTGAAGAGAGTTTCTGATAGGGTGATGACTGTGAAGCTGGAAGTTGAAGGGGTGATTATAAATGTCATCAGTGCCTATGCTCCCCAAGTGGTTTGTAAGATGGAGGAGAAGGAAAAATTCTGGAGTGAGTTAGATGAAGTGGTAGATGGTGTACCTAGGAATGAACGATTGGTAATTGGGGCAGACTTTAATAGACATGTAGGTGAAGAAAACAGAGGTGCTGAGGAGGTGATGGGTAGGTATGGCCTTAAGGTGAGGAATGTGGAAGAGCAGATGGTGGTAGATTTTGCTAAAAGGATGGAAATGGCAGTGGTGAACACTTATTTTGAAAAGAAGGAGGATCATAGGGTGACGTTTAAGAGTGAAAGAAGGTGCACACAGGTGGTCTATGTTCTATGTAGGAGATGCAACCTGAAGGAGATTGGAGACTGTAAGGTGTTGGCAGGAGACAGTGTAGCTGGACAGCATCGGATGGTGGTCTGTAGGATGGTTTTGGAGGTGAAGAAGAAGAGAAGGAGAGTGAAGACTGAAAGAAGAATAAGATGGTGGAAGCTAAAGGAGGAAGACTGCAGTATGATATTCAGGTAAGAGGTCAAACAGGGGCTTAGTGGTGGTGAAGAGGTGCTGGATGATTGGGCAACTACTGCAGAAGTGATGAGCGAGACAGCGAGACATCTGGAAATAGAAAGGAAGACAAAGAGATGTAGTGGTGGAATGAGGAATTGCAGGAGAGCATAAGGAGATAGAGGTTGGCAAAACAGAATTGGGATTGACAGAGTGATGAAAAAGTAGGCAGGAGTACAAGGAGATGCAGTCGCCTGTCAAGAGGGATGTGGCGAAAGCCAAGGAAAAGGCATATGAGGATCTGTATGTGATGTTGGACACTAAGGAAGAAGAAAAGAATTTATACCGAGTAGCCAGGCAGGGACAGAGCTGGGAAGGATGTGCTTCAATGTACAAATACATTAATTTTCTCATCCTCTACTCAGCACCTTAAGGGGAGTCATTTGTTTTACATACATTGCATAAAGTAAAATAAAGCATGATGGATAATTTATTAATATATTTTTAATTAAATAAAAAATACAATTATTCCTTCAATCAACATTAAACCCGAAATAAAGATCTAACAATGAAGAATCATTTATATGTAATTTTGGTATTTACAAATGCATTAGCTTTCAAAAAATGTAAGAATAAAAATGCATTGTGATTTAAAGAACTTTATCGACTTAAATACAGAAAATGGCAGTAAATTACGACAAACATCTGACACCCAATGGAGTCATTACTTTTAAAGCATTTCTTTTTAAAACATTAATCCAAAACACTATCTGCACATCTTATTCATCATGCCAGACAGCTTGCTACCAGATCAATTTACAATGCTTGTTCACCACACCAGTGAATCAAATCATGTTGGAAGATTGTATCATCCCCTATTTCTGCAAAGCTCTGTACACTCAATTAATCAAGAAATATTCTCACGCTTCCAGAAAAACTGCCTTCTGAGCCATGGCCAGAGAACAAATACCCGGTGCTAAATTAACTCAGTTAATTTGTGTCAAGCTTGACTTGTTAATTCAGCAATGTGGATGTTTATTCCACCCTAGAGATTTTGGTGTTATTGTCTAGTTGCAAAATCACCCAGTCGGCACTTAATGGTGCTCTGGAAGTAAACAAGGTCATTCATACACTACAAAAACAGATATTTTTTCACAGTTAGTCAGACGTAATCTAATAATTGGCAATTGGTGTCATGTCCAATAGAATGATTATGAAAAAAAACCTTCAGTCTGCAGCTCAGGCTAAAAGTAAGTAAAAATAAGATGATTAAAGTCTTGAATTTCTGTTTTTAGACAATATTGGGTTCAAAAGGGCACATTAATCATGTTAAATGTTATATAAAAGGTTAACGTGGAAATATGGCAGTTAAAATCTTTGAGCAATTTGAATGAATACATGTACAAACCCAATTCCAAAAAGGTTGGGACACTGTACAAATTGTGAATAAAAAAGGAATGCAATAATTTACAAATCTCATAAACATATTTTATTTACAATAGAATATAGATAACATATTGAATGTTTAAAGTGAGACATTTTGAAATGTCATGCCAAATATTTGCTCATTTTGGATTTCATGAGAGCTTTACGTTCCAAAAAAGTTGGGACAGGTAGCAATAAGTGGCTGGAAAAGTTAAATGTACATGTAAGGAACAGCTGGAGGACCAATTTGCAACTTATTAGGTCAATTGGCAACATGGTTGGGTATAAAAAGAGCCTCTCAGAGTGGCAGTGTCTTTTAGAAGTCAAGATCACCAATTCCCCAATGCTGCAGCAAAAAATAGTGGAGCAATATCAGAAAGGAGTTTCTCAGAGAAAAATTGCAAATCATCATCGTCATCTACAGTGCATAGTATCATCCAAAGATTCACAGAATCTGAAACAATCTCTGTGCATAAGGGTCAAGGCTGGAAAACCATACTAGATGCCCTTAGACGGCACTGCATCACATACAGGAATGCTACTGTAATGTAAATCACAACATGGGCTCAGGAATACTTCCAGAAAACATTGCCAGTGAACACAATCCACAGTGCCATTCGCCGTTGCCGGCTAAAATATAATTAAAAAAAGAAGCCATGTCTAAACATGATCCAGAAGCGCAGACGTTTTCTCTGGGCCAGGGCTAATTTTAAATGGACTGTGAAAAAGTGGAAAACTGCTCTGTGGTCAGACGAATCAAATTTTAAGTTCTTTTTGGAAAACTGGGACGCCATGTCATCCAGACTAAAGAGGATAAGGACAACCCAAGTTGTTATCAGCGCTCAGTTCAGAAGCCTGCATCTCTGATGGTATGGGGTTGCATGAGTTTGTGTGGCATGGGCAGCTTACACATCTGGAAAGGCACCATCAATGCTGAAAGGTATATCCAAGCTCTAGAACAACATATGCTCCCATCCAGACGTCATCTCTTTCAGGGAAGACCTTGCATTGAAGAAGGATCCAAGTATTGAAATGGTCAGCCTGCAATCCAGATCTTTCACCCATAGAAAACATTTGGCGCATCAAAAAGAGGAAGATGCGACAAAGAAGACCTAAGACATGAGCAACCAGAAGCCTGTATTAGACAAGAATGGGACAACATTTCTATTCCTAAACTTGAACAACTTGTCTCCTCAGTCCCCAGACATTTGCAGACTGTTATAAAAAGAAGAGGGGATGTCACACAGTGGTAAATATGGCCTTGTTCCAACTTTTTTGAGATGTGTTGATGCCATGAAACTTAAAATCAACTTATTTTTCCCTTAAAATTATACATTCTCAGTTTAAACATTTGATATGTCATCTATGTTGTATTCTGAATAGAATATTGATATTTGAAACTTCCACATCATTGCATTCCTTTTTTATTCACAATTTGTACAGTGTCCCAACTTTTTTTGGAATCGGGTTTGTAAATTATTAAGCTTTGGGTTACAGGTTTAGCAAGTGTGCAATAATGTTTGTTATTATCTTTTGTTGATTTGTTGGTTTTCGTTTTATTGATTTTAGTTGGTTTTCATCTATAACAGTGCAATTCAGTTTTTTTTTTAAAAGTGCCTTGAACAATAGATATTGTTATAAAGCAGCTTATAGGTGGATCTTTCTCCTGACATTCACACCATCTAGATCATCCAGATATAATATTAATTTAAAGAAGTCTCCTGGTTATATACACTCTTTTTAAGTCTGTACAATCACATGACAGCGGTTAACCAGTTGACCCCAATTCAAGTGATTCTGATCCACCAAACTGAGGCATTGAGGATCATGATCATGAGGTCACAGAGAAGCAGAAAATTCATACGTCATACATATGTACCTGACTTTCTGAGGGATTTAATAAATAATAATATTAATAGATAGTAGAATTAATAGATAGTAACATAACAAATAGATTATTTCTTGTATAACCGCACTGGCAGCACAGAATTACAGTTTCTGAAAAGGAAAGAAACTGCAAACTTGCTGTCAAAAGATAATATTTGTATAGGTTTTTCTATCACTAACACTTCATCTTTTTTTCTATGCCATGCATCCTTATCTACTATCACCCATTTCAGTCCTTGTTTACAATCTATCAGATGTTTTTTTTTTCCTTCTATTTCCTCTGTTGGCCATTTTTTCTTATCCTGTTTATTGCCTCTTTTTTAACACCCCATCATGTCTCCATCTCAGTTTGTTGTAATGTTTCTCTTGCTGTGCCACATTCTCAGCGCTGATGACACAATAAAGAAAAATCCAGCTTCTATCAGAAAATCCAATAATGGCTTTCAGAGTAGCATCACTTTCCTTCAAGACGGGCTTTCCAGTTCAATTCATTTGTTTTTCATTCCTTCTGTTCAAAAGGACAAAAGGTCTTACCAATGATCCATCAAATTTAAAGCACACACACATATACAGTATATATTGAAATATATATAGGACTTGGACTCACACTGTATAAAAGGCATACTGTAATACCTCACATACTGGGAAGGCTTTGGACCAGAAGAAAGGTGCTGGGTCCTGGTGTTTTTGCCCAAGAGCTTACACCAGGTACCATGACCTACACTGTCATTTAATTATGCCTGCCAAGTAATAACCAACATAATGCCATACATTTCGAGGAAACAGTAATACACCACAGATTCAGTGATACACAGTGGTGGATGCTGTTAAAAAATATATCTGCTTAATGATGTATTTTTGAAAATTATTGTGGAAAATGAATTGTTCAAAACCTAGAACGTCTCTAGGTAACCCTAGCATTACGGTCGCGTTCCCATAGCGTTGCCACGCAGCTCGAGTTTCCGAAGGGGAAATGTGTATTTTCTACCTGCACTGCTTACTGTATAAGCAAAGTTTACATAAGCAAGGCTTCAAATAGAAATACAATTTTAACACACTTGCATGGTTTTTAAGCAACATTAAAATATAATATATAATAAATAACACAAATAAATCTGTTAACATCAGATACCAGATAGCTTTCATTAGATTTGACATAGTACAGTATTTAGTCTTATATGTGATAAATGGGTTTTCAAAACTATATCTAGTTTATGTGTGTGTGTGTGTGTGTGTGTGTGTGTGTGTGTGTGTGTGTGTGTGTGTGTGTGTGTGTGTGCTATTTTTATCTGATTTGACCTAGAATCTGCATCATGATGCTGACAGCCAAGTTAGAAACATGCCATGTGTTTCTGGATGGCAATACGATATATAGAGAGTCTTTATCCATGTCATAGATATACGGAAGATGTTACAGTATATGATATGTTGTTAAAGTAAACATTGGCCCGACAATATT
Source organism: Silurus aristotelis (assembly GCF_946808225.1). Taxonomy (NCBI): domain Eukaryota; kingdom Metazoa; phylum Chordata; class Actinopteri; order Siluriformes; family Siluridae; genus Silurus; species Silurus aristotelis. Next base: position 12,876,822 of record NC_139581.1, on the reverse strand, counting down.
TATCTAGTGATATGTGGCATTCAACTGAAACAATGTTTGATAGTATGCCCACTTGGCATAAATACATTTTTGCACTCTAATTAGCATATGTTTTACAACACAAGCTAGGATATGTATTTTAAGTGACTACACATTAATCGCATTACGTGTCACAGCCTGGTCTAAGAAAATTACTGGCCAATAGTTAATAGTTGTTTTCTTATCATTACATGTAAATACCTCTAATGTAAGGGCTAGGCTTATGGTGAGGTAGATTTATTCAATTCAATTTGATTCATTTTTTATTTGTATAGCGCTTTTAACAATAAACATTGTCTTCAAGCAGCTTTATTTAGATAATGTGGTGATAAAAAAAAATTTATATGTTCTTTATAAGTAAGTTTGACTGTGGCAAGGAAAAACTCCCAGAGATGGCATAGGGAATAAACCTTGAGAGGAACCAGACTCAAGAGGGAACCCATCCTCATCTGGGTTGCACCGAATGTCCATTTATTGCATATATTCGGTGTTGCGGGGTACAGTGATGGTGATCAGAAGCAAACTGTAGTCCTGAGTCAGTGTAGCAGACAGTTGACATTAACTACAGTCCAATTCATCCTCAAAGCTCCCGTTCTTACTTCGGAATTTCATAAGAGACGACCCACCCCACCACCGTCAACAAACCTGAGTAAACGTGTGAGAGTGAGGGGATGACAGCATACAAATATCCCAGTTCACCAAACACTTTATATCCATGATCCCTCCAGATTTTTCTTAGGCCTTTACCTAAGAAAGCTCTACTGATAAAAGACTTGACTAAATAAATACGTTTTCAACCGCGACTTAAACACTGAGACTGTGTCTGAGTCCCGAACACTGGTTGGAAGGCTGTTCCATACCTTGGGGCTTTATAAGAGAAAGATCTGCCCCCTGCTGTAGTCTTCATTATTTGAGGTACCAACAAATAGCCTGCACCTTTTGATCTAAGTAGGCATGGGGGATCATATTGGTACAGAAGTTCACTCAGATACTGCGGTGCGAGACCGTTAAGTGCTTTATATGTCAGTAGTAGTATTTTATAATCAATGCGAGATTTAATTGGGAGCCAGTGTAGACTAATTAAAACAGGGGTGATGTGGTCATATATTCTAGATCTATTAAGGACCCTTGCTGCTGCATTCTCAACTTACTGAAGCTTATTTATGAACTTACTCGAACACCCAGACAGTAAAGCGTTACAGTAGTCTAATCTAGATGTAACAAAAGCATGAACTAGATTTTCTGCATCCCGTAATGACATCATATTTCTAATTTTAGCAATATTTCTAAGGTGAAAGAAGGCGATCCTGTTAATATTATTCACATGAGCCTCAAAGGAAAGACCAGGGTCAATAGCCAAGATCTTTGACTGCTGTAACTTTAATTCGTTCATTGTTATAAATCAATGTTCTTGATAGTATATAGGTAAATAACTGATATGCATATAATCTTTCTTTGTTTAATCTTTTTAATAAAAAATGAGAAAAAATATATATAAAATTATATTTACCAGTTTTATTTACTTTGTTGTTTTGTAAAGAAAACCAGAGAAGCTATAGGAAACTCACAATCATGTAGCCGGAGCGCAGGCTCCAACCAGGGACACCATGTTTAAATCAAAGAAGACGAGAGCAGAGTGAAGTTATGCCCTCAGGGTCAAAACGCATGCATCAATAATATAAAGGTTTCTTATTTATGTGTCCAGGAACAAGCCACATAAAATGAGTTGTTAATATTTATATGCAAAGCCATAACATATTGACAATAAACTCAAAAAGAGTGATAGATATGTTAGCTCACTGTTATTTTTATTTCTATTTTCTTTCATTTCACTAAGATTATGTAACTATGATGCTTTCAACAGCATATTTGTTATGACAAATGTCATGGAAAGCTGTTTATTTTGCTGCATTTGACAGATCTATAACATGTCATCATAGAACTTCTAATCTATTATAAGATATTATGTATGTGCCTTACATAATAAATCATATACTTTCTTATTTCTATAAGGATTCTTAGTTGCTGTGAATTAGTCACAAATCTCTTTCTTCTTGTATTTGTTCCAATTTTTACAAAATCTGATGAAAGTAGGTTAAAGACCTACACATCATTACCCTCTGTATTCCCTTTGAAACACTTGATTTTCAGGTTAAACCAAAAAACATATAATTTCAATTTAATTTATGTGAACAAATGCATGCAAAAAGCCAGAAAAAGCAAAAAGTTCCAGTCATTAAGTACTGTATAGTGTATTCTGTATCTCCCTGGGGAACCTTAAATGGTTCTGTGAAGAAGCCAAAATTTTTTTTGGAAAGTTCCAAGCAAAACTTATTCAGGAAACTAAGAGTTTTTTTTTACTTTCTAAAGACCGATTTACAGAACCATTTTTCTTATCAGAGGGTAAGAATATAGGATTGTTAACTGTGTGTTATTTCCACTTATATTTTGTTTGTGGTAGGCATGCTGGGAGTCAGAGGAGGGATAGAGTGGCTAACAGTGGGTGGTTTTCTTCATTGTTAATGACTTTGTAATGACATTCCCTCTATTCCATTTAAAGGACATCACAAAGCAAATTTTCCCAGAAGGCAGCAGTTAGTGAGGCTGCAACATTCTGTAAAACATCTAGAATCTTGTCCATCTCACAAGGTATACATTGTTTAATAGGCCACAGCTCAAGGACTTGGATGTTTTCCAAGTGCTCAGCCATTCCTTTCAAATCTAAGTGCAGTATAATGTTGCTAAAACAGGGATGATGAAATAAATTCAACACATTTTGTCACAGAAATAATGATATGATATAAACATAAGTAGTATTTAATTTTTACATTAATAAATCTGAATATAAATAAATGATAGAATAGAAGACAGAAACTCGTGCTTATAAGAATAATAGTGTGTTATACAAAAACATTTCAAAGTTCAGCTTTGTTTAGTTTGCACTTGTAATTGCTTTACCTAATTTTAATCTGCTTCACATCCGCAAAGAAATGTAGTATGCAGTTCCTAAATTAAAATACCAACTATAACTCAAAATAAAACTTTGAGGAGTATGTCTTAAAAATGACCTAAATATTTGGTTAACACTTCCTATCTTATAAGACTTTATTTTATAGATTAGCAGCAATAGTATTTATGATCAAGTTTTCTGTACATTAAGTTTCACATATGTTTGGTGAGTATGAGATATTAAATAATATTCTAAGGCCTTCACAGTCACCAGATATCAACCCATTTGACCACTATCACTATCAAAACACCAAATTACTGACTAACCTTTGAAGGGTCATTAACTATCCTGTATGTTTCTACAGACTTGTAGAATGTATACAAATGAAATGAACTTTTAGTGATGGCTTGTAGTGCCAACAATGTTGCATTAGGCAAAATCTGTCAATTTGTCATACATTTACAAATTAACAATTTGTATATTGATAGGCCAAACCCAGCCATTAGGGGGGCACAAGCCAGTGTACTCTTAGTGCCGGTCCCAAGCCCGGGTAAATGGGGAGGGTTGCGTTAGGAAGGGCATCCAGCGTAAAACATGTGCCAAATCAAATATGCGGATCACAAATGAGAATTTCATACCGGATCGGTCGAGGCCCGGGTTAACAACGACTGCCACAGGTATCGTTAGCCGACAGGGTACCGGTGGAAATTGGGCTACTGTTGGCCGAAGGAGGAGAAGGAGAGGAGGAAGGCGTCTACAGAGACGGCAGGAAAAGGAGCAGTGTAGGAGAGTAGAGGTTCGGGTTGGTACTTTAAATGTTGGTACTATGACGGGTAAAGGGAGAGAGATAGCTGATATGATGGAGAGGAGAAAGGTAGATGTGTTGTGTGTTCAGGAGACCAAGTGGAAAGGGAGTAAGGCCAGGAACATTGGAGGTGGGTTTAAACTGTTTTATCATGGTGTGGATGGGAAGAGAAATGGTGTAGGGGTGATTCTGAAGGAAGCGTACAGTAAGAGTGTAGTGGAGGTGAAGAGAGTTTCTGATAGGGTGATGATCGTGAAGGTGGAAGTTGAAGGGATGATGATAAATGTCATCAGTGCCTATGCTCCAGAAGTTGGCTGTGAGATGGAGGAGAAAGAAAGATTCTGGAGTGAATTAGATGAAGTGGTAGATGGTGTACCTAGGAAAGAACGATTGGTGATTGGGGCAGACTTTAATGGGCATGTAGGTGAAGGGAACAGAGGTGATGAGGAGGTGATGGGTAGGTATGGTTTTAAGGAGAGGAATGTGGAAGGGCAGATGGTGGTAGATTTTGCTAAAAGGATGGAAATGGCAGTGGTGAACACGTATTTTAAGAAGAAGGAGGATCATAGGGTGACGTATAAGAGTGGAGGAAGGTGCACACAGGTGGATTATCTTCTGTGTAGGAGATGCAACCTGAAGGAGATTGGAGACTGTAAGGTGTTGGCTGGGGACAGTGTAGCTAGACAGCATCGGATGGTGGTCTGTAGGATGGTTTTGGAGGCAAAGATGAAGAGGAGGAAAGTAAGGTTTGAAAGAAGAATAAGATGGTGGAAACTGAAGGAGGAAGAGTGTAGTGTGAGGTTCAGGGAAGAGGTCAGACAGGGGCTTGGTGGTGGTGAAGAGGTGCCGGATGATTGGGCAACTACTGCAGGAGTGATGAGGGAGGCAGCTAGAAAAGTACTTGGTGTGACATCTGGAAATAGAAAGCAAGACAAGGAGACGTGGTGGTGGAATGAGGAAGTGCAGGAGAGCATTAGGGGAAAGAGATTGGCAAAACAGAAGTGGGATCGACAGAGTGATGAGAAAAGTAGGCAGGAGTACAAGGAGATGCGGCAGCAGGTTAAAAGGGATGTGGCGAAAGCCAAGGAAAAGGCATATAAGGAACTGTATAAGAGGTTGGACACTAAGGAAGGAGAAAAGGATTTATACCGATTGGCCAAGCAGAGGGACCGAGCTGGGAAGGATGTACTGCAAGTTAGAGCAATAAAGGATGGAGAGGGAAATGTGTTGACTAGTGAGGAGAGTGTGTTGAGAAGATGGAGGGAGTATTTTGAGCAGCTGATGAATGAGGAAAATCAGAGAGAGAGAAGGTTGGAGGATGTGGAGTTGGTGAAGCAGGATGTAGATAGGATTAGTAAGGAGGAAGTGGGAGCAGCGATTAAGAGGATGAAGAATGGAAAGTCGGTTGGACCAGATGACATACCGGTAGAAGCGTGGAGATGTTTAGGAGAGATGGCAGTGGAGTTTTTAACCAGATTGTTTAACAGGATTCTGGAAGGAGAGAGGATGCCTGAGGAATGGAGAAGGAGTGTGCTGGTACCGATCTTTAAGCATAAGGGAGATGTGCAGACCTGCAGTAACTACAGGGGAATTAAGTTGATCAGTCACACCATGAAGTTATGGGAAAGAGTAGTGGAAGCCAGGCTGAGAGAAGAGGTGACCATCTGTGAGCAACAGTATGGTTTCATGCCGAGGAAGAGCACCACAGATGCCTTATTTGCTTTGAGGATGTTGATGGAGAAGTATAGAGAAGGACAGAAGGAGCTGCATTGTGTATTTGTGGATTTAGAGAAAGCGTACGACAGGGTGCGGAGAGAGGAGTTGTGGTATTGTATGAGGAAGTCAGGTGTGTCAGAGAAGTATGTGAGGGTGGTGCAGGACATGTATGAGGACAGTGTGACGTCAGTAAAGTGTGCAGTAGGTACGACAGACTGGTTCAGGGTGAAGGTTGGACTGCATCAAGGATCGGCCCTGAGCCCTTTCCTGTTTGCAGTGGTGATGGACAGGTTGACGGACGAGGTCAGACAGGAGTCTCCCTGGACTATGATGTTTGCAGATGATATTGTGATTTGTGGTGAGAGTAGAGAGCAGGTTGAGAAGAGCCTGGAGAGGTGGAGATATGCGCTGGAGAGAAGGGGAATGAAAGTCAGTAGGAGTAAGACAGAGTACATGTGTGTGAATGAGAGGGAGGGCAGTGGAGTGATGCGGTTGCAGGGAGAAGAGGTGAAGAAGGTGGAGGAGTTCAGGTACCTGGGGTCAACAGTGCAAAGTAATGGAGAGTGTGTTAGGGAAGTAAAGAAAAGAGTGCAGGCAGGGTGGAGTGGGTGGAGAAGAGTGACAGGAGTGTTTTGTGATAGAAGAGTATCTGCAAGAATGAAAGGGAAAGTTTATAGGACTGTGGTGAGACCTGCGATGTTGTATGGATTAGAGACAGTGGCATTGAGTAAAAGACAGGAGGTGGAGCTGGAGGTAGCAGAGCTGAAGATGTTGAGGTTTTCGTTGGGAGTGACGAGGATGGACAAGATTAGAAATGAGTTTATCAGAGGGACAGCACATGTAGGATGTTTTGGTGACAAGGTGAGGGAGGCGAGATTGAGATGGTTTGGACATGTGCAGAGAAGGGACATGAATTATATTGGTAGAAAAATGCTGAAGATGGAGCCACCAGGTAGGAGGAAAAGAGGAAGACCAAGGAGGAGGTTCATGGATGTGGTGAGGGAAGACATGCAGGTAGTTGGTGTAAAAGAGGCAGATATAGAGGACAGGGTGGTATGGAGACGGATGATCCGCTGTGGCGACCCCTAATGGGAGCAGCCGAAAGAAGAAGAAGAAGAAGATATTGATAGGCCATGCTATCACAATACACCCATATGGTCTGGAACAGCTTTTGTCATATAATACTAACAGAAATTTAGCCCAGGGTTCTTTGGGCATGTTAGCAAAATGGACACAGTACCTTTTAAACTATTTGCAATTCTTTTTACTTTCTTGATCTAAAAATGATCAGTCAAGCATAAGTTGGAGGAGTGTAAAAAAGTTAAGGAGCATTTAAATGGTTGCTTTGGTACTGGGTGTTATTTTCCATGCTTCTAGTCCACTACTGTGCTCGTGCTGAGCAGCCTCCCTCTTCCTCTGGTGCTTGAGTCATACTTCATAGACTCTTTCTTAGCTTTTAGTGGTGCAAAACCCCTGCTGCCACCAACTTCTAATGTGTCAAGCAACAGTTACTTAGAGCTTGACAGACAGCCTTTAACTCAGAGCTTACACCCACATCAGGATGACCATTTGTTACTCCTAGAAACAAGTAGAAATTCAGTTTATCCATGACCAAACAATGAATCTGAGGGAGAATAACATTCATACACTCATTTCAGAGTTCCCATTTCTATTGCTTAAAGTTATTAAATACAAAATTTTACATAGACAACTTACACTCTAGACAACTTACACTCTAAATTTGGAAAGCATTGAATGATTCAAAACTATATAAATAATACCAACTGCAATATATCCCCCTATGTACAATACAAAGTGTGCAGTTTGACTCTTCCGGATGTCCTAGTTATTGATGCCCAGAGGGACAAAGACAAAATCTGTAACACATGGAGAAGGTTTAAATTGTCTTTGCAAAAGACTAACACTGATTAACAGTGCAAGATTACAGGATGCAAAGGGCCTGTTAACAGTAACTCCTACATCTGTGCATTTGGTGTGTACTTTGACAGATTTAGCAGCCCTATAATTACAGTAAATGTTAGTGTTCTGGCAAAGTAAACTCAAGTGGCCTTGTGCTGTTTGTCTGATATTTGCTTTTAGACAAGAAAGCTCTACATTCCACCAGTATAACCCTTTTCTCAATGTGATTGCATTTTAAATGTTTGTTTAAATAACCATATACAACAGGTTCCAAATAGACCCATTATGATAATATAAAATATCTCCATTTTCCATTATCTAACTGATTTTATTTTACTTACTTTATTCTCCTTTATATAATATAAATTAGCATTTTGCTAATCAGTTAAAGAATGATATTTAAGCAATATTTCACAAACATGAGTGCTGTTTTTCTAAATAGCAGCATAGCTGTGATTGATTGCAGCTTTGTGGATTATAGCCAAACTAAAGTTGTGCATATTTTGTATTATAGCACACTGGCTCATGTGATAGTGCTGAAATATCATGACAATTATAACATTTTATTGTGTGTACTATATATCTACATATACACATTGATAATATATCTACTATACATCTACATATACACCTGATTGATTGCTCTTCTGTAGTGCAACAGTTTTGGTGATTTCAGTTTCAAAAACTGATTACTGCAATATCAGATAAGAACCATTTAAGTACAATTTAAGTCATTATATTAACAACACTATTCATGTTATTATTATTGCAATTTCCACCAGAACCAACAATTTGATTATACTTAAGTAACTTGTAATCAGTTGTACTCAAGTAATGAAATATCTAAGCAAAATATACCTGATTTTGCTTTATTACACACTGCTCTTTATTCTTAATTAGAGCAATGGGTTTTTTTTAATAGTTTCATTACTTTATTTGAATATTTGTCATAGCCATGGCATATGCATAACTGAAGGACAAAAACTGGCAAAATTATGAATTCTTTTTTTTTTAAGTAATATGATTAATGACCTATTATACCATTTAAATAAACAAAGCTTAGACAAAGGTAACCTTTGTGATATTTTCTGAATCGCATTGCCTTGTGAATGTGAATGCACCTGTATGCTTTTGTGCATTAGAGTCTCAAAGGTAAAGAAAATGACCTAAATATGCTATTTTACACAAGAGCACAAATTAGAATTTAAAATGCACTATATTAAGTGTAAAAAAAAAATTAGTTTCTTTCTTAAAGACAAAATGTATATATATTTCTTATTTCATTAATTTCTAGAGCCACCATACTCGATAGTCATTCTGAATTCTATTGTATGATTGATGCTCTTGTTGTGTTCACATAATCAGAGCAGAGATGAGAGATTTTTTTTCAGTCTGTTCTGATTCTGATTGCCAAACCAAGCCTCCCAAGAGGTAAGAACTTGTGGGAAATTGTTATTTGATGAATTCTGATCTTAACTACTCCATTTAGATTGTAGAAGCCTAGCAAATACAGCTGTTTTATGAAAATTAGTAATTCTACTTGTAACTGTTGGCCAGTGCTAAAATCACTTGGCTCTTCTCCAGCCTCTTCTGTAAGCAAGTAAATAGAGAAATCAAATGTCCACTATAGTAGGGTTTGAGTTCTCAGCAAGTTCCAATAGCTCATTTACAAATGTGTCATCCTGGGTCAAAAAAAATATTTGCAGCATTTCAGCTTCCACTGCAGTTTTGTATCATGAAGTGTGCTTTTAGGTGCAAAGCTGAGTGGAGAAAATGAAGCAGGCACTTAGGCTGGCACAGAACCATTTACTAATATGCCTACATAAGTGATATTTAGAAACTATAGCGTTGTCAGCTGATCTGTATTCGCAACAACACAATAAAAAAAAAAAAAGAAAGAAAAAATGATGTCATAGGTCAGATGGCTTTAAAACTGAAATTCTCATGAAAAAAAAAGAAACAATTTTGATTGAAAAAAGAAAAATTATAAAATGCACAATAATCTAATTACACGTGTGCAAGCCCCTTAACAAATGCTGCTTTTTGTTTGCCACATGCTGTTGGTATTATTGAAGCTTGAATGTTTTTTGTCCATCTTCTATCTAGCCACCCTACCCTAGAGCCCAGACATTCCAGCAGCTCTTTTAATGCTGTTATAGGTCTTTTAGTTAGTTGTTTTTATTTTTATCTTTATCAATTTTCAAGGGATATTTGTTTTTGCAAATCTCACTGAGGTGCCCCATTTACTCCACTTGTTGATGATGGTCTTTGTGGTGTACCGCTCTGCTGAATGATATATTTGGACAAAAAGATCTTGTTCCCACCATTGCTCTTTCTATAGCCTAAGCAGTCACATAAAACCAAGAAATTGTCAAGAAAATAAAGGTGATCACAATCACTGTATGGTAATGTAACTGGTTCTTACATTTCTTACAGTTTTTTTGTCCAAGTTTATAACCATGTGACTGTCATATTCGGAAGGTTCTGATAAATTACTCTTTTTGCATATAATTAAGGGATATAAGACTGCTTAGGCAATACTAAATACCAGCAACATTTATTGGGCTGTTATGGTCTGTCCACAGTGCTAAATGATATATTTGGACAAAGAGATTGTTTACCCACTCTTTGCTCTTTTCATAGCCTAAGCAGTCATATGAAACCAAGATGTTGAAAAAAAAAACCCTATTTGAGATTGATCACAATCACTGTATTGATGACAACTGTATGATACTTTCTTTTGAACATGAGTTTCAATGTGATCAAATCAAATCAAAAACCTTGACTAGAAACCCCTATAAAAAAAATTGATTCAGTAACATGGTGTTAGGAGCTCTTAGATATAATGAAGTGATCATAAGAATGTAAGAGGGTGATTTTGTCTTTCATCTTTGACCTTTCTTTTAGAAATATTGATGATAAAATATACACTATACTGTCTCTTAACCAAAGAGTTTTTTTTATCTTATATTTTTTTAACTGTTTAATAAAAGCACATTTTTGTGTTACAGAGCAATCTTACTCTTTTGTAAATAAACAATTATTAATGTACTCATATAGGTACATGAATTACAGTTTTAGTAATCTGGATCTTTTTATATATCTTTCAATGTATATAAGAATTTCCATCTTTCCTTCTGCCCTAATTTATCTACCTTAGCTTTACGGCTTTAAATGACTGACATAAACGAGCTTGCAGCAGAAACATTAAAATCATAGTTCTTGTATGGGTCTTGTCTGTCTCTCTGTTAAAAAAAAACAAAATATAAATGCTTGTTTTTCTGTGTCTAGGCTTTTTTTCGTGTGTAGGTGACTGTGTTCTTCCCCGTTGTCACCCAGAGAACTGTCCCACTAAATTTATGTCCTCTCAGTCCTTCACTGCTCAGCACATTACCACTCGCCCTACATGCACGAAGGACTCAACTGCTGTAAATCTCAAGCACATCCACTCCCAGCTCTGATCTACAACCTTCACATCCCTCCCTTCCCTGTAGAGTGCTACAGGACAGTTTATTGCCAACCACATGTTATTGAGACACCTTGGTCCTCCATGACTAATTTGAAGCATTTCTCCTTGTGGTACTGATTAATAATAGCTTTCTGGATTTTAGCCAGATTTCTCACAGTTGGAATAATCACATTTATAGAAAGAATATATATATATATATATATATATATATATATATATAAAATACAAAAATACTAAATATAGCATAAATTAATAAATCTAAATAAGATACAAATATAATTCAAAGAGGTGTATGCTAGGTGTAGGCCAAGCAAATATGACAAAAATCTTTCAACAAAATGTGTAGTGTAACTGAGTCTACATTCAAAGTTCATACTCATGTGACTGTCAAATCCAGAAGATCCTGGAGGAATATAAATTACTTTTTCACAACTGATTTAAGACAGGTCAATATAAGTCTGCTTAGGTAACACTAAACACCAGCAACATTAATTGGTTTCTTATGGTTTGTCCACAGTGTTGTGGCTACATCACATTCCAGTAATTTAATATTATTTTGTATTTTCTAATACTTTGCATTGACATTACTTTGACAAACATTTCACTAATTGATTACATGACCAGCTGTAGGTGATTATTTCACTGATAAGTTTTTTACATCTGCAGAAATTGTGACCAACTCAGAACATTTTAAAAATTAATATTTAACTCATGAAATTATTAATTTAATATATTTTTTTAATTACATTCCCATTCAGAGCCAAACTTAAATATGATTTCAATATTTATTATACACCTCCTGTACATTGTAGTTACTTCAGTGATTAATTAATGGCTCATTCAGAGTCCAGCTGCATGAGTTATTACCCATCTTACCAAATTACACTCTCATCACAAAAAAATATAAAAGTTTTATAAGGAAAACAGCAGAGACATTTAATAAATATTCGAGAGATTTTTGATAATGCTTATAAATAAAAGGTGCCTTAGCTGGGTTTCGAAATGTAAAAGAAAAATTATATATATATATTGCATTCCATCTTAAACAGGATGTGCAATCCCCACATTCATATGCCAGAATCTCAGGTGTAGTTTATTTAAAATTCTAATATATTATATTGTGGGTTTCCATGACAATAAGCTACAGGTACTTTTTTACTTACTATTTCATTAGCAATTCCATTTGCCCATTCTATGTACTCAGTTGTGTTTTTTAATAAATAGTTATTAAATAATAATAATAGATAATAAAAATGCACAACTTGAGCATACATAAATTAATCTGGTTAAATATCAGCACATTATTCAAAGTCCACTAAAGTCCACTAAAGGTGGTAGAGCGTTTTCACATTTAGCTCCTAAACTCTGCAATAGTCTTCCTGACAGTGTTCGGGGCTCAGACACACTCACCCAGTTTAAGTGCAGATTAAAAACATATCTTTTTTGCAAAGCCTACACATAACACGTCATAACATCATAACATTGTGCTCCAGAACATCTGATCACATGCACATTATGAACTTGTGCTGTTAATATCATGAACAGCAGCTATGCTAATTCCTCTCCACTGCTTCTCTTTCTCTCCCCATCCCGAGGCTTCCTGAGGTTTGGCCAGCTCCAGTCACGTCCCTCCTCATGAAGATTATGGACTTTAAATAAGTAGATGCCAAACTCGCAAACATCCTGAACCATCTAGAGACGTACCAGTGCCAATTGGATCCCACTGCATGTGTGAAGTTTTGACATTGGACTTCCTGAAGTGTTTAAAGGCTCTGGCATGGAGAAGCTGATGCTGGATCTGTGATGATCACAAATATTGAGCTCAGTAGCTCCTACTTTTATACCAAAGACTGTTGAAAGAACATTTACTTATAATCTTATACTCCAGTGCTCATGTTAGTTCTCACTCTCCAGTGTTCTGTATTGTTGAAAGATTTATGATCAAACTCTTAATGTCACCCAAATGAGGATTCCCCTTTTGAGTCTGGTTCCTCTTAAGGTTTCTTCCTCATTACATCTAAGGGAGTTTTTCCTTGCCACAGCTGCTCATCAGGGATAAACACACACCATTCACCTTGACTGTTGATTTGTGTAAAGCTGCTTTGAGACAATGTCTGTTGTGAAAAGCGCTATACAAATAAACTTAACTTGACTTGATTATTCAGTGCTTGGGATTATATATCAGTAATATATCCTGCTGATATTTATTAATTAACATTAATGAATTGCTAAGGTAAATGGTAAATGGTTTGGTAAAGCTGCACAGCTTATACAATATTTCCTCGCAAAAAAAAAAAACAGGGTCTTAACAATCATGTTAGGTTGCTGCTCATTATCACCTCACTATCATTTTCTTCACTGTAACTTCACAGATGTAAAGTATACACTACTTTATCAAAAACATATTTAGCACATGTTAACAAGTTCATCAAGCAACTCTGAAAAAGGCATTCTATAGGAGAAATGCAGTTTTGAGAAGGCTTTAAAGATTTATTGTAAAGCATAACCTACAGGCTGATCATTGGTGATTTTCTCTTCACTGACAGCATTTCATACTTCAGGGGCATCCAAGGGGATGTAGATTCAACCAGATCATCTTGAGTAATTGGGCCAGTTGGGGCACAACCGCATATAAACAGACCTAATTCCAAGTCAGATGAAAAAACAGAGCGAAAATTAGTGTCTGACAGTTAAGGAAACCAGTAGAAGCTGTGAGGGAACACTTGATCTCTTAAAGCCCTCAAATCCAGATGGAATATTCTAGACGATCTCTCTTTTGTCAAGTGTGAACTGAGGCGATTTAGCAAAGGCTATTACAAGACACTGCGATAGTAAAGGAGATACAAGGCATGAGAGAAAAGATTTCTTAATCTGACTTTTGGGATGATCAAAAGATACACCTGGCAAGGTTATTATTTGCTGGCTAGCCTGGCAACTAAACCTCCTTAGTGTTTGTTCTGGTACTAAGCACTAACCATTTATTTTCCAAAATCCCAACTGCTGCAGGAAATCACCAATAAACACATTCTCCATTTAGTTTTAGATTACTCATCAGTCCCAGTTTAACTACTGAAAGATTATGTTTTGACTAAAATTGTAAATTGTATAAAATCCTGTGTCCATTAAACTCTTGACTCTGAAAAACATGCAGCAGTGATCTTCTATATTGGCTTATAAACTGAAATAAAAAAAAGAAGCTTAGCATGTCTACTGAATTATTTGCATCCAGCTGTCTAGATACAGTTTTATGTGGGGTCATCATAGTAATACAAATTTTTAAGACTGTGGAGTATTACATTTTCTCAGCATTGAGACAAAAATGGTGCAGTTTCTGAAGTGAATCAGGAAAAGGAATGGGGTTCATCAATAATCCACATAACAGAAGTTTATATGTCAATCTTGTCTATGATGGTTATATACTGTATGTATTTATGCTATGTCATACTTAACTGGAGTGGTCCATGTGGCTCTTGAAGTCCATACAGGCATAGAACCAATGTTACATCTTCCATTCTGCTTCCTTTTAGTCTGGACTGCCAGGGTAGTTTCTTTCAGATCTAGTGGAGGCCATGTGAGTAGAAGCATGACATAGTGGACACCTTTTAAAGGCCCCACGAGGCAAGTACTAGGCAAAGAAACAAGCAGACAGCAAACTTCTCTGAAGGAAACTGCTGTGGCTGTCCAGAATAAAAGAAAGTAGATATTTCTCTGCAGCATATTGAAAAATATTGACTCTCCTGTTATTCAATTCCCATTATCCGGAAAGAGTTCGCTTAATGTGCCTCCCAGATTTACTTGAATGAACAAATTAGGTTTATGAGCATTGTACCTTGAGTTTATTGAGATATGCCTCTCACTCATGAGGAGGATAAGCTGTAGGTGCACTTTATGTAGTTTTGGGTGTATGCCTGCTTATGTCTTCATTAGTTCTGTGTTGTCTTATGTAACTGTATATGGAAGGAGGGGCAATACAAGCCAGTTGAGTTGACTTAACTTGACTTTACTTCTCTCTTTATCTCTCTCTCGTTTTCTCTCTCTCTCTCTCTCTCTCTCTCTCTCTCTCTCTCTCTCTCTCTCTCTCTCTCTCTTTCTCTCTCTCTCTCCCTCTCTCTCTCTCTCTCTTACTTAAATACATAGATTTCCACAGTGTGAGATGGTATAAAAGCTTTATTGTATAAGTTATGTTCTAAGTTTTTTAAGAGTTACATTCAACATCAATTATACATAAATATATATAATGTTTAAAATGCTTTTAAAAATTGTTTTACCAGAACAATTGTTAGCTCTGCATCATTATCCAACACATCGTTTGCAAGTTTGTAGAGACTGACAACTTTAATTAGGCTGTTTTTTGTTTTATTGTCATTCTTTTATTTCTTTCTCAGCACATCATCAGTGTCTATCTGCAGACAATGTTTATACTGTACGTTTTTTCTATGACATTTTTAAAATATCATCAAATGTTTTATATGGAATTATTCAGTAACCTAAATCAATAAGGTTTTTACACAGTGCAAATAATTCTGGTAAATAATACTGATATCTGCCTTGAATGTAAGCAAATGGTAATCGAGGGTAGGCAATAAAAAAGGCTGAAAATAAAAAAAAATAAAATAAAAAAGTAAACCATTAAAATTATCTGTTGATTTGAACAGATTGCTGTATGGACACCAAACAGGCACAAGCTCTGTAACCATGGAAATATCTTTAGTATTACAATCAATTAAATCTTGATACATGAGATCTATTTATGGTGCATCAACGCTAACTGGTTTTATTTAGTCTTACTGTAGTGTAATTTCTTATGTATAAGATAGATGATAAAGTATTTTGTATTTGTAAAGGGGAGGGGGTTAAATGATCAGGGCAGAAGATACCTTTTTCTTTTTATGGGTTATATCTGCATGTGAACTTTACATCGTATACTGCCCTAACATCATCCATCACATTTAATTACAATGTCTCCTATAGAAAGAGGGCTACATATAAATAACCTTATTAAGGGTTTAAATAGTAACCAGGGTATCCGAAGATGTTGAATTAGATTTCTCTATGATAATTTGCTGTTTGCTTTGTATGTGTGATATACAGTACATAATTGGCCAGTTGCCATTACTTTGCTTGCTGGCTGGTTTCCAAGGCAACGGCCACCTTCATAGTCCCACCTGAAAGCCATTCTGCAGCACTGGGAGCTCGTCCAGTACCATGCCACTTTGCCTGAATCTGCACATGCATGCTCTGTGCTTTCTGTGTTTGTCTAAGAGTCATTTGATCATGCTCATGCAGTTTCAGATTGAAATCAGCCCAGCACTGTAGATGCCAGCATGCACTTTGTAAGATCTCCACTGGCTTGTATTCAAACGTGATTGGTTCCCAATTTGTAATTGCCTAGAGACTGCCAAAAATGCCACTTTTGCTTCTTACCACCCACGCTCCAAGAAAACAGTGATGTGTTTATGAAATGCTTTTACTGAAATAAACTCTACTGTGTCCTTCTGTTTTATTTAAAGCCGCATCGTGTACTCTATATTATACATAGAGTGCCTGGCTGTAGTTGAGACATGAAATCAAAACGTATTTTTGCTGCATACAAACATAGCAAAAACCCCTTTTGTTAGCGCTGGATGCATATATTTTCCCGTTTTGAAATAGTAGCACATTTTGTAGTCAGCCTCCGCATTTTATTTGAGGAAGCTGAGACGAATGAAGTCAAAGTGAATTAATAAACATTTTTTGTTACATAACTAAATCTTTTGAAACTAGAAACCTATTGTGTTTGGTATGAGTTTCCTGAGAGTGTACATATAAGCACAGTGTAAGTCACACAGTAACACAGTGTAATTACCTTAGAGGTGGCTATTATAGGGAAAAAGGTATAGAACAAAATAAAACGGGATATAATTTAGTCATAATTTAATATTGGAAGAAGTCATGGAATACCTTTTAGACAAATAAAATAGCAAGTATCACAAAGCATTAAAGAGAATTTACAGCAATACCTTGTTAAAGGTTAACAAAAACCCTCAACATCGTTATAATGCTCACTTGAATAAAAATGTTCTCTAACTATTTTTTGCAGCAGAATTATACAAGGTCAACACTGCTGATCTTTTTAGACTTTTAGATTATTTTGATGTGTTATTCTTTACAGAACCCCGGCACAAACTATTTTGTTTACATTTTGTTTAATTACATATACACACCTGTACTCAATTATATACAGTAGGTTTACTGGCGGTGCTATTTTGTGTATTTGTCCTACACTGTCTTGTGTTGTCCTACACTGTCTTGTGTTGTCTTACACTGTCTTGTGTTGTCTTGCACTGCACAATTTAGCACCAGGGTGTGGTACACATTTTACTGTGTACTGCATCAGCTATATATGGTTAAAATGACAATAAAAGCTTCTTGACTTGACTTGACGACTTTTTGGTAGCACACTTTTGAAAAATATTTAGAATATAGAGTGTATGGCTAAGATATAACTTTTAAGAGGTCATCAGATTTGCTCTGTCTAAATTTGAATGAGTTATCAGGAAAAGTAGTTATGACAGCCTTCGGGAGCAGCATCTGTCACTGTTACTGATGATCCGAAAACAGAAAATCACACCACAATGACAGTGACATAGTACACAATCAAACGTAGCTTATTCCAGTTAAGCAACAAATGTGTGTGACTCATGTGCTTTTATTTGTGTGTCACACACATTTTTGAATAAATCAGGTTTATATTCAATGGTAAATTAAATGTTAACTTTCAGAATTCATTTAAAATGACTTAACCTTAATTTTTCACATTTTTGACAATTGTGGATTCGTTATCATTCTATACAACTCTTTCTATTCAGTACTACATGCTGTATATCGAGTGTGCTTTATCCACAGTTCCCCATTCGGGAACTCGAGCTGTGTGTCCATTCTTGCCCCCGTTCAGATGACTGATGCGTTGTTTGTTTGGGAGTGGAGTATGCTCAATCGGCTCTCGAGGGAGTCAATTATTCGCATTGTAGCTGCATGGCTATGCGCACGCTCCACTCCCGGAGAGCGCTCTTCGAGGAGAGTGCTCTCCCTCGCGGCTTTGGCCCCGCTCTTGCCGAAGCAAAGCAGCACCAGTGGTCATGGGGCTCGCAGGCCGATCTGGCAGAAGGCATTGAGTCAGATGAGTCCTCTCCGGCCTCCCCTGCCGGGCGAGCGCCTGCTCTCTTGGGGAAGCACGCCTGGTGGCTGAGATGATGGACGCTAGCGAGCCCACAGACTCCTCACAGCCTGTGCTGTACGAGGAGCTCCTTAAGGTCATGACATGGGCCGTGTCCAAACTCGAGCTAGCTTGGCTGGTTGAAAAGCAGAATCTGCCTAACCCTTAGGGCCACCAAGCACATGGCATTGGCCGTTGTTCGGTCCATGGCAGCCCTGGTAGCCACAGAAAGGCATCTGTGGCTCACCCTGTCAGATCTCCCCGATGGCTCCTCCAAGTTTAAGTCGGCAACATTCCAGCGGTATCTCCCTCGTCACTCCCATGAGGCTGCTCGGCGGCAGCCTCAGCCTGGTCCGCCCAGGCTTTGCGAAGCCCAAAAAGAGCCACTGCGGGGAGGTCCTAAGGGTCCCTGGCGACGCTCTAGGCCCAAGAAGGAGCCAGTCGACATGAGGGTCATCCTCGCTTTTAATAAACGGGCCATGGTGTGTCAGTCCTGACGGCTTACATCTTGGAGGGTGGTGTACACCCCATGCTATGGTGCCTGTCTGGCCAGGCCGCTAGCTCCACCACAAGATGAGCTTTGGAGCCGGCCCCCCTCCAGTGGGTGTCTCCCTCCACCTCCGCCCGAAAGATCGCTGCAGATGGAGGAGATCCGCCGCCTCTCAGGAGGCACCTGCAGGGTGCTGCTTTAGCCGTTTGGATACATGAGGCCGGTCTGTTAGCCCTGCTACAAGATATGCTTCAGGGCACAGCCTCCGTCCAGCGGCTTACTCTCTCTCTCTTTTACCACCCCGAATATGGCTGTGGATGGGGGAGACCTGCCGCCTCTCAGGAGGCTTTAAAGGCTGCAGGGCAATGCTCCAGCTGCTCTCAGAGGATCAGAGGCCAGCCTCGAGAGGCTGGTTCCCTTGAGGGACTTTCTGAGCCCGGGAAAGGCTTGCCAGATGTGTCTCAGTGGGTCCTGCGTACTATAGAGCGTGGCTACTGGATTCAGTTCAGGTCCTTTCCTTCCTGGTTCAACAGGGTGTGTCCCACCCCGGTGGGACCCGAGCAGGCGCTGGTCCTGCAACAGGGGGTGCGCGCTCTTGGCGCGCTCAGTTCGAAGCTATCATTACTGCAGTCAGGAGAGTAAGAGAAGGCCAGTCACTCACTGTGAAGCAGTTCCACAGGCTGCTGGGTCTCATGTCGGCAGCGTCCAAAGTGATTCCACTTGACCTCCTCCATATGAGACCCCTCCAGTGGTGGCTCCCAGGAGGGGAATCCACACCGTACCATCAATTTCTCGCAGCGAGCCCTTCGAGCATGGATGTGTGGAGAGAACCAACGATTCTGTCCCAGGGCCCCTTCTTGGGAGCTCCTTGTCGTCGCGTGATGTTAACAACAGACGCATCCCTCACAGGGTGGGGAGCGGTCATGAGTGGCTGCTCTGCGAGGGGCTGTGGAGTGGGCTGCACCTCTCATAGAACATAAACTTCCTGGAGATGATTGCCATGTTTCTGGGTCTGAAATACTTTCTCCTAGACATGAGGGGCCGCCATGTGTTGGTCCACATTGACAATATTGCGGTGGTCTCGTATATCAACCACCAGGGGGGTCTCTGAGAGCTGTTTATATCCCAGGACGGTTGAATTGGAGAGCCCTTTCAACGCCCTTTCAAGGCCTGGGGAATGGAGACTTCACCTTAAGGTGGTGAAAAGATATGGCAGAGGTTTTACAGAGCCCAGGTGGATCTGTTTGCAACTCAGGAGACTTCGACTTGCAGA
Source organism: Silurus aristotelis (assembly GCF_946808225.1). Lineage (NCBI taxonomy): Eukaryota > Metazoa > Chordata > Actinopteri > Siluriformes > Siluridae > Silurus > Silurus aristotelis. Next base: position 12,856,986 of record NC_139581.1, on the reverse strand, counting down.
CGGGGCCGAGGCTGCGTCTGTACGCCTTCCCCCGATTGCGCTGCTCTCAGCAGTTTTGGAGTGAGTTCGCCGGGAAGGAGCCCATCTCCTCCTGGTAGCACCTCATTGGCTGGGCAGACCATGGATTGCGGACCTGGTGTCCCTCCTCGAGGACCCTCCTTGGGAAAAACTCTTTTCTCAGATTTTCATCTCTTGTATCCCTACATCTGTTTTTCACTCTTACATTGCCTGTGAGGAGTTTTTGTGTTCCTGTTAATCATGCCAGTATAAGAAAGCTTTCTACTGAGATAATAAGTTTAGCTGATTAACTCCACTGAGTCAGCCATGCATATACTTTAAATTGCTGTGCCACATGGGACTATGAAACTCTGTTTAACAGTTTTGGATGAATTATTATGAGTTTCATTTTTGGAATATGGAATTAAAAGTCTGCTTCATCTGCCTCACTAGTTTAAATGGAAGTGTTTTGCCTGAGAAGCCTGTGTCATGATCATTCTCTGCTTCCTGAGTTTACTTTGAACCTCAGCACTCCTTTATGATACTCAATTACAGATCTGTTATTTGCAAAATAGAAAAAAGGCTGCTTTTTTTTGTAGTTTTGCAATGTTGTGTATTTCCTTCTGCTACCCAATGGGCCTGAAGCAGTTTTAATGAGGCTGACTCTGTGTGTATATATGTGTGTGTGTGTGTGTGTGTGTGTGTGTGTGTGTGTGTGTGTGTGTGTGTGGGTGTGTGTGTGTGTGTGTGTGTGTGTGTGTGTGTGTGTGTGTGTGTGCGTGTGTGTGCATGTGTGTGCGTGTGTGTGTGTGTGCAAATCTTATCACAATCGCAGGGCCAGCATACTGACCTCCTCTGAGGGTACGCTGCTTAAGTAGCCATCTTTTACTTTCCTCATTAACTGTTTTCTCGCTCCTGCAAAGCTAGCACCACTTCTTTGACATGATGAAATATCTAATGGCATAAGTAAGTATGAAGAAGAAGGAGGTAAAAAGAAATCCTATTTTGTGAAATTGTAAAGAACCCTTTAATTCCTCAGTGTTCATCATATTCATTTACACAAACAGCCATCTTCACTAATTTATTTTTTATTTTTTAATTGTTGCCTTATACACTGACATTTATTTATGGACTCACTTTAGATCTTGCAAGGCCAGCAAAATATCTGCCTGTATTGCCTTTGGAAATTCTAGTTAACAAAATAAAAATGTAAGGTTTTATATATATATATACATATATATATATATATATATATATATATATATATATATATATATATATATATATATGTAACCCTCTTTCTCAATTATACTTTTTCAGGATTAATCATGTGCATGGGGAAATTAATTGATGAGAGGTTACTAAAATTTTAAATCAGGATGCATACACAAAACTAAACTAAACTCCGTACATGCAACTCTGGCTAGAGTGCGGAGAGGCCTGGTTAGCTTGAGTATAGCTATACTGCGTTCATTTGTTTTTTTTTTCTTGTGAGCATAAAACACCCATGCACATGTACTTAAACACCATAACCATTATTTGGGAAACAAATCAAATCAGAGATCACACCAAATCACACACACTTAAATATCAGACCACAAATATTGAATGTTAAACTCAAAATGTATTTGTATTCTTTTTTCTTTGAACTGGATGAGTTACAATCTCAACATGTCTTTTTAAATTCACATGAAATAAATGAACAATACCCCGGGGTTTCTTTCTACTTATAAGTTTCATCAGTTTGTGGTACCACAACGTTGGCGCGCTTGTTGGCGCTCAGTTGCAATCTTCCCAAAGAATATTGTCTGTACTCACGGTTCCTTGGTAACAGAAAGATTATAGTGACCATCTATCCAAACCGTTTCATCCCATGGTGAAATACGCAATGAAGAAACCCGTCATGAAGCTCCATCTCGTCCACGTGCAAAAGACAGACACCTCCGGCCTACAGCGCGAATCCTGAGCACATGTACTATAGCAACAGCTACAGCAGCATCCGATGCACATCAGAAACTCGGTGGCAAAGTGGGTTTCTAGCTATGTATTAGCATTTCGCACATGGCTATAGGGTAGCAGTTCGCACATGGCTATGGCGTTAGCTCCACTTCGGTAGAAATTCCGTGGCCGATTCAACCAGCTCCAAAACAATGCTCACTTTCCTGTTTTACCAGTTACACACTGACAAAAGAAAAACCCCGAAAACAAATAATCCCTCGCTCTTAACTTTGATAACCAGTAATGTAATCAATCCTACAAAACTTACAACTCTCTCACAGCAATCTCTCGGTGTGTGTTTTCTTTTTTTTCCCGCCCCTAAATAATCCCATCGGTTACCATACTGCTCTCTGGATGGCACTCATTGGATTACAAATAAAACTGACACCTGACCATCCAATACAAATAAAATGACAGAGGGTTCAAAGGTTTACTCAAAACAGCAGATATTTCAAACATCTCACAACTTTAACAAATATGAATTAATATTAAATGTTACTATCAAAAAGGTTTGGCCCCTATTTCAGAATATACAGTATATCTGTTAACAGAATACAAATTAACATTATATAAATTTAGCAGGGTGCTTCATATATATATATATATATATATATATTCATGTATGTACTATCCTTATTGATACTACACATTGTCACCTTTGCACACACAAACACACACTTCTTCATATGCATATATGTTTGTGGTTTATGCTTTTAGCAACTTTGGGTACAGATTTTAGTTTTCTTGTTGTTTCATCTCAGAGACACTGTTGATATGAAAGCAGTAATGCACATGACAAATTAGGGCCTTGTAGTTAAATCTATATTTATCAAATATAACATTCTTATCCAGTGAAGAAATGATTCAGTTTCATTGTCCACTTTTTATTGACACTCAGTCAATCAGGAGCTGTGGAATGACTGCAACATAACAGTAACTAACCGTAACCCTAGATTAAAAGACCAGGATATATGTGTGTAAAAGCCTGAATGTTTGTGTTCATGAACAAAAGAAAAATGGCAAGCACACACAAGCATCTACGTGTTCAATAGTCTCTACATGATGGTCAAGAGAATCTTATGTGGGTGTTTTGAAAGACCATTTTACTCTTAATGCTCAAGAATTACTACTAAATGTAGCAATAATGGGCTTGGTTTAGCCTTTCTAATGAGACGATTCAAGTGTCTTCTAACGCAGCACTTTGGCCAACATAACTCAGTAAACCAATGCATGAACAAAAGAAGGATTGTTTTCTTGCTTTAGGTGATGTACCACTTAAGTGTTTGCCCTGTGATGTGGTGAGTTTTTTAATCCATCATAACCTTTCCCACTGTTTCTGTCTTTTTTACAGTTTTTTCAGTTGCTTCAGAGCATTTCTCGAATCATCCTTAATATTGGCAAACCAGTAAGTGCATTCTCAAATCAATGTGTACAAACAGCACAACACATTTCCTGCAAAAGCCTGTACTTTTCTCAAAATACTTAGTACTCTCTCAAAAGTAAGTATTTGTTTCAATAAACATTTCATTTCCATTAGAATGAGAAGTCCTTTTGTCATTGTTCACAAAAAGGATAATCAAAATGTTTAGTCAATAATTAAAAATAAAATGTATTTATTTGATTGCATATTTGATTTATATTGTTTGCAAGAGACCGGACAGATTTCACACTTTACTGTACTGTAATAGTGTTTGTTCGTTTCTTGGTTGTTCCTCCATTTTCAGAAATTGTAATTCTGTGTTTTGCTCTGTTGCCAAATGAAGGTTCAAAAGACTCACCTTTGACCTGTTTTAGAGAACTAATTGATCATTGGCTAATCTGATGCCATTCACTCGCCTTCATTAGTAAAATTCAAGATTCATCTGCACAATTCAATTAATCAATTTAAGAAACATTTACCAAACAAAAGTTTAATAGAAACTTGACAAATGATGTCAACTGGTTTAACCATTTTGCATTCAAAGACTTATGCAATGAACCGATGACTATTTAGGTGAAACCAGTATAATATATTTTGATCAACATGACGTGAACATCTGATAATGTCAGAAACAGCAGACACTTGTACACACTCAATTAAATATAAATGAAAGCAATCGCAATTTGATCAAAGCAACGAGAATTGTTTTTATGACGTGCACAATATGACGTGGAAGTTGAACAAAGAGTTTTGAGAATTACATTTTTGAACTGATAAACAATCCCAAGCAACTGAGAAAAATTGGAATCTAAGAGATCATGTGTGTTTTCCTGATCATAAAGATTACGATCATCAATTGTAATGTCAGGCTGCCATAATATACCACTCAGGTGACAGGTTCTGTTTGACATATTCTTGTGTTTATGACACTTTCCAAGCTGTCTTATGAGAGCCGTGCACTTCTGGTATTCCAGAGCCTCAAAATTATAAATATTGGAAACCTAGATGCCACATTAGCTGCTGCTAACTACTTTCATACATCTACACCTCGGTGAGATGTGGCAATCGCTCAAAAGATAATACAACGTAGAGACATGGCGCTCTATTCTCATAAAATATTCTGCAACTCATTTGTTTTGTTTATCTGGTTTTCACAAAATTGGCTTTGTTACAGATGTCATACATTTCTGCAAATTGCAGGTAATTTAAATGTAAATATATCTGCACTGTTGCCAATTTGATTGTCTAGCTGCTGAAAACTGCAGGAAGGCAGTGGTATGTAAATGTTTGTTTAGACAAAAAAAAAAGAGCCACTGATTATTTTTAGTTAAGAGATTGCCTTTTAGTAATAATAAACCATACATTGTATTAATCAGTATGTAGTGCCTGTTTAGATTCCTGATTTAAAATATAGTAGCTGTATGCTTAGAATCAACAAGAAGTGCATTCACACACGCACACACGCACACACACACACGCACACGCGCACACGCACACACACACACACACACACACACACACACACATTACTGTTTTGAGATTATCTTGAGTTTATCTTTAACAGAATCAGTTAGAGTCAGCACCTAAAATCAGTACCTATACACAACAAGATTATGGGCATTACTATTCTACTACACTAATTGTCAATTTTGCTTAATACTGTGGGGTTACAGGTTTATATTAAGTTCTTTTATTTCAGTCTCTCTCTGTATTACATAAACTTGTTTTTCTATACTTATGTTCTCTGATCGAATCCTACATTTAAGGAATGCAATTTCTCTACAACAATAGGGATAATACTCAGCGGAAATACAAACCTTGGAGATGGAAAAGGAGAAAATAACACTAACTTTATAACAGCCTTAAGACGCATTGTCCCAGAGAAGACACAAAGCACATCTGAAAATACATAGCTGTGTGCAGTGGAGGAAAAAATAAGAAATTTAAAGAGCAAGCTCAAAGGTCCCAGAAAAGCAACAAAAATATATTATAATGTTCCATGCCTCTCAGTATCCCTTTTATCTATATGTAAACATTTACCAAAATATTTCTAAACCCATGATATTGGGTTTAGGCTTACTTCATAAAACCCATCATAGAAACTCTAATGTTGATTTAAAAGTCACTGCCTCTCACTGCCACTTTTCCCTTTTTAACATACTGGATAGAGGGGGCTATTTAGGATCTTTAAATAGGGAGTACCAATGCACAGTCCAAAATACTAAATAAAAGGGAAAGGTGAAAACATTAACAGACATCACCAGAGAGTAAGCAAAGAGTAGACCAAAGATCAGGCAAAGGCTCTCTACAACTCATCATGGATAAGAAATGTTATGCAGGTAAAGAATTAGCAATGTTTTTACAAGGTGATAGAGAAAACTGTGAGTTTACATATGTACAACTGGAAACTGGAAAGAGGTTTTTTTAAAGATGATCTTTTGTATCCACAAAGCAATATGGTTGACTCTCTAAGTTGCCTTATGTCTGCTAATTTCTATAAATATAATGAAGACGTTGCATCAATGGATTTCCCTACCTCAATGTCATCAGCTGAGCAAGCACTCTGAAAGCGGATAATAATTTGTTTGCAAGGGCCGTGAACTGAGCATCATGAAGAGCGAGGTTCCAGGAATCAATAATGGTTGAGTAGACCTACAGTATAATGAGTGATTACAACAGTGCACTATTAGAGTAAGACCACTAATGATGATTTTGATTCCAATAGTGTATGTAGGCCAGGAATCAAACAAGAAGCGTGCATTAAAAACCTAGAGTACAAACACAGACAAAAAACATGTCAAACACTTAAATCTAGTGCTAATTTTATTTATGCTAAGCATTATTTAAATTGGTTATGCTATTAGCCACAACCTTAAATACTGAGTTGGCTTTAGATTATTACATAAAATAGATAAGTTCACGTGAGTCAAGGCCCTTCTTTAAATGAATAATGGCCATTCAAATTACAACAGCATGAATAACATTGCATAATTTGTAATCAAGTGATAGACAGTGTAGCTCTTTGGTATAGAGCTTTTTAATGATAGACCCTCAAGAACAGCAAGTTCTTAAGTGCAAGTATTTATTTAAATCCTGTATCCAGTAGCGTAAAATTGCATTAAATAATCTGGTACAAATTCTGGTGAAAAATAATGTAGGGAATGAAGTAGGAGAGATGAAGTAAGAGCAGGGATTACTACAAGCCAAAATTGAAAAGTGAGTCATATTTAATGGTATTGCATGTTGCAATGTGGCACAAACCTGCAGATTGTTTCATTTGCCAGTACACTGAAGAGACTGCACTACCTAAACTAGTAAATAACACTGAAATGAAGAGTTGGGTTTAAAAATCCTGCTAAAGAAACACCAGCATACAAACTTTTCTTTCACTATCTTACACATTAACACATTTTGTTGATATACTGTATGTGATTTTATGTGCTATTTACCATTGTTCTGTAAAAAAGTAATTTCACTGGGCCAGTAAAGACACTGATACTTCACACATTTAATTTTTTTTCCCAATAGGATCAGCTTTAACAGAGTTTATTTATATAATTGGCTGTTTTGTTGAAAATTGAGATGGCACTGAGACATGTTGTTAGTCTCATGAAGGAAGCAGCTTGATGGGTCATCCTCCACTGCACCAAATAGGAACTGACAGCCCATGTGTCATCTTGTTTAAGCTGCATATGCCATTACAGTAATTTGTCTTAGGAATGGATTTGGTCCAGCAAATGGGTATTACATCAAGAATCAATGAAGCTTGTACACAGGGTTTAGTAACTGATTTATTATTACAAATAGCATAATGATTGTTAATTTAAAAAAAAGAAAGATTGATTTACTTGTCTTTTTTTTTTTATCAATCGTCCAAAAGAGAAGACATGCATATCCTTTGGGTAAATGTTATTCTAAAAGGTGTATGTAGTAACAAAATTAAATTAAATTAAACAAATACATATATACTAATATTATAATATAATATTATACTAATATACATATTATATATTATACAGTGTAATATTGTTACTATTACTATTACTGTTATTATGTTTACCATGTTATCATGTTTCACCAGTTATCATGTTTACCAGTGTGTAGCATCATGTCTTCTGTCTGTATACATCTGGAAACTGAAAAGACCAGTTGCTGAAGTTTTTGGAGAAGAATGTTGTCCCATATGTGTCTGATAAAGAATTCTAGCTGCTCAAAGGTTATGGGTGTCTCATTGTTTTTTGATCAATGATGCTGCAAATGTTTTAAATGTGGAAGGTGTAGACTGCAGGCGAGCCAGTTAAGCATCTGGATTATTCTACTACAAAATCATGCTATTGTAACAGATGCAGTATGCAGTTAGCATTGTCTTGATTAAATATACAAGGCCTTCTCTAAAAAAGACTGAAGGGACGCATTTGTTGCTCTAAAACCTCTATATGTTAAATTGATGGAGCCTTTCCAAATCTGCAAGCTGCCCATTCCACAGGGACTAATCCAATCCTATATCATCAGGGATCTGGCTGATAAAAAGCACTCCAGATGTTCCTTCTTCACTTTTATTCGGAGAATGCGGTGTCAATGGTTTCCAAAAATAAATAAGAATTTACATTCATCTGACCACAGAACAGTTTTCCACTTTGCTTCAGTATATTTTAAATGAGTTTTGGCCCAGAGAGGTTGCAACGTTTCTAAATACTGTTTACACATGCCTTCTCCTTTGCATGATAGAGATTTAACCTGCATTTGTGGATAATATTGCAAATTGTGTTTACAGACAATGATTTCTGGAGGTGTTAATGAGCCCATGCAGTGATTTCCATTATTGAATCATGACAGTTTTAAATGTAGTGTCACCTGAGGGCCCAAGATCACAGGCATCCACTATTGATTTTCACCCTTGTCCCTTGTACACAGACATTTCTCCAGATTCTTCTGAATTTGTAATGATATTATGTACTAAAAATGATGAGAGATTCAAATGTTTTGTAATTTTATCTTAAAGAACATTATTCTGAAATTGTTCAACAATTTGCATACACAGTCTTTTACAGATTGGTAAAGCTCTACCCATCTTTATTTCTGAGAGATTTTACCTCTCTAAGATACATTATTTATATCCAATCATCTTACTGACCTGTCAATTAAGCTAATTACTAATAAATGATTCTCCATCGGTTTAATTTAAAAGAATCCTCACTTTTTTCACTTTTGCTGCCCTGTCCCAACTTTTTATATATGTGCTGCAGCCTTCCTTTTCAAAATTGCCTTATTTTTTCCTTAACATTTTACATTTCCTTAGTTTAAACATTTGATATGTTTTCTATATTCTATTGGAAATAAAACATGGGTTTATTAGATTTGCAAATCATTCTGTTTTCAGGAAATTGGGGTTGTAAGTTTTGCTGTGCCATGCTGATGCAGGTAGATGGACTGACTATTCTAATGAATGAATGTAAATGTGAATGAGTGTGTGAAACTGTGTGTGGGTGTGGTTTTGTTTCGACTGCTAATCAGGATGTATTTTTACTACACTGACAAGGATAATGCAGTTACTGGAGGTGATAAGTAGTAGCAGTAGTAGGAGGAGGAGGATGAGTAGTAGTTTTTATTGCATTTGTATAGTATACAGCTGTACAGTATACAGTAGCAGTTCACGTTCTGTACACAATATTAAGATTTCTGTCATTAGTGGGTCAGTACACTTAATTTCCCCTGCAGTGTTTATCAGTAAGAGGGACTGACCACACATTAATGAGCTGAACCTGACTGAGTCAGCCTATTGGCATGGTCCCTAAGAGCCTACCACAAACAAACAAACACACACACACACACACACACACACACACACACACACACACACACACACACACACTCAGGATTTCAGCCTGCCCTGATCTATCTTTTATTTTCTGCCATCCTCCTCTTTGTGCTTTTCTTTTTTTGTTCTGTCTGTAACCTTATTTTATTATTTCACCCTGACCATGTACAGTCACCATATCAGTAGAAACATATAAAACCTATATGAATTGCAGTTATTATGCACATTGGTTAATATTTCATTTACATTTGTGCAAAGACAAATGGTGGATAGATTGAATGCCAATTGATGTTTGCTTCTGCTTTGCCCACAGATCATCCTGGGAATAAAAGCCAAAAGCATTTATGATGAGAGTGCTTTATAAAAAGACAAATTAGAGCTAAATGTGGGTAATTAGTTGCCGCAAGCATTCATATTTAAAAGCTATTTGAGGTTCTCAGTCTGTAATCTATGTTTGCCTTTTATATCTAGGTGATGAAAAAAAATTCACTATGGGAGAAAAACAGAGCACTCATTTAGTCTGTTACTATGGAAATACAAAGATCTGATTTTCAAGGCAGAGCTTGTGGTAAGCTACAGGCCAGGTTTTTTTCTTTTTTTTTTCCTGACAGATCTACCACGCCAGACTGCAAAGACAGGAGTTTTGAAGAAACTGAAGTATATAATAATATTGTTTTTTGCGCATTGATTTTTATAGCTTGTCTGAAGGCAGTGAACATAGTGGCAAAGAGATCTCAGTTGAAATGTTTTTAAAACCAGAATATTGTAAATATATTTATTAAGGGGCACTAAAACATCAATATAAATATAAAAAATAAAAAAATAAAGATTATCTGGATTCCAGTAGGGTTACCTGAATTAGGCCAATGGCAATCATGTGTGTAACAATATGCAGAACACACTCTGAACCAGCAGCAATCAAATGCAAAAACCATGAAGGCAGTTAATGTGTTTCTTTCACAGGCTTGCCACTGGGAGTCAATTTCAAACTGGAAGTCTTCCTGCAGCTCTGTGTCATGAGACACCATGGTGGGAGTTTAGTGCCTGAACCATGTATTCACAAAGAAGGATAAACTAAAAAAAGTCAAATATTTGTCTTTATTTGACCAGTGATGTGTTCTATTTTAAGATCATTTAAATATGAACATGCAAAAGTCTTAAAGCAACTGCAATTAAAGTGAATTTTAGATTTTCTGCTGCAAAGTTTGTTTTTGTTAAAATTAACCTTAGTAAAGTATATTTTTACTGGGATTGCATGATTTAAAGAGTTCTGTAGACAGTAGACAGGTGGTTTCAGTCGTATCACGATAGATAGATAGATAGATAGATAGATAGATAGATAGATAGATAGATAGATAGATAGATAGATAGATAGATAGATAGATAGATAGATAGATAGATAGATACTCTTCCCAATGGGAGATTTACTAATTAAATAACATCTTCTTTTATAATCTGTCAAACTGTTGGCAGTCGCTTTGTAATTACCTGTGAAGTTGAAATGCTGCTAAGAGACACCCAGACAGACAGCTGCAGTCTGAATTCATTCTCAATCCTAATGAAGATTAGTATTTCTATTATCATGGCAGCACTATCCATATATATTATTGATCTACTGTTGGCCAAAGGAGAAGAAAGAGAGGGGGACAAGGTCTACAGCGACAGCAGGGTGTGAAGTGTAGGAGAGTGGAGGATAAAGTTGTCACTTTAAACATTGGTGCTATGACTGATAAAGGGAGAGAGGTAGCTAATACAATGGAGCAGAGTAAGGTGGACAAGTTGCATGTCAGGAGACCAAATGGAAAGGGAGTAAGGCCAGGAACATTTAAGGTGCTTTTAAACTGTTCTACCATGATGTGGATGCAAAGAGAAATGGTGTAGGGGTGATACTGAAGGAAGAGTACAATAACAATGTAGTAGAGGTGAAGAGAGTTTCTGATAGGGTGATGAACGTGAAGCTGGAAGTAAATGTCATCATGGCCTATTATTCACAAGTGGGTTGTGAGACAAATATTCCGGCGTGGTAGAAATGGTAGAAGGTGTACCTAGGAATGAAAGACAAAGAGACGTGGTTGTGGAATGAGGAAGTGCAGAAATCTAAAAGGAGAAAGAGGTTGGCAAAACAGAATTGGGATCTGCAGAGAGATGAGAAAAGCAGGCAGGAGCACAACGAGATGCGGCAGCAGGTGAATAGGGATGTAGCAAAAAACAGGGAAAAGGCATATGAGGAGCTGTATGAGTAGTTGGACACTGAGGAAGGAGAAAAGGATTTATACCAGTTGGCCAGGCAGTGGGACTGAGCTGGGAAGGATGTATTGCAAGTAGGGGCAATAAAGGATGCAGATGGAAGTGTGTTGACTAGTGAGGAGAGTGTGTTGAGAAGGTGGATGGAGTATTTTGAGCAGCTGATGAATGAGGAAAATGAGAGAGAGAGAGAGAGAGAGAGAGAGAGAGAGAGAGAGAGAGAGAGAGAGAGAGAGAGAGAGAAGAGAGAGAGAGAGAGAGAGAGAGGAGTTTGGATGATGTGGAGATGGTGAAGCAGGAAGTGGATAGGATTAGTGAAGAGGAAGGGAGATCAACGATTAAGAGAATGAAGAGTGGAGTCAGTTGGACCAGATGACATACCAGTAGAAGCATGGCGAGGTTTAGGAGAGATAGCAGTGTTTTTACCAAGATTGTTTAACAAAATTCTGGAAGGTGAGAGGATGCATAAGGAATGAAGAAGGAGTGTGCTGGTACCAATTTTTAGGAAGATGTGCAGACCTGCTGTAACTACAAGGGACGCATTATTTGCTTTGAGAATGTTGATGGAGAAGTATAGGAGTTGCATTGTGTGTTTGTGGATTTAGAGAAAGTGTACAACAGGGTGCCAAGTGAGGAGTTGTGGTATTGTATGATTAAGTTAGGTGTGTCAGAAAAGTACGTGAGGGTGACAGCAGTGAACTGTGCCGTAGGAGGTGGGACTTCATCAAGGATCGGCTCTGAGCTGTTTCCGGTTTGCAGTGGTGATGGAGAGGTTGACGGACGAGGTCAGACAGGAGTCTCCATGGACTATGATGTTTGCAGATGATATTGTTATTTGTGGTGAGAGTAGGGAGCAGGTGGGGAAGAACCTGGAGAGGTGGAGGTAAATGCTAGAGAGAAGGGAAATGAAAATCAGTAGGAGTAAGACAGAGAACGTGTGTGAATGACAGGGAGGGCAGTGGAGTGGGGCGGTTGCAGGGAGAAAAGGTGGTGAAGCTGGATGGGTTTAAGTCAACAGTGCAAAGTAATGGAGAGTGTGTTAGAGAAGTGAAGAAAAGAGTACAGGCAGGGTAGAGTGGGTGGAGAAGAGTGGCAGGAGTGATTTGTGATAGAAGGGTATCTGCAAGAGTGAAAGGGAAAGTTTATAGGACTGTGGTGAGACCTGCTATGTAGTATGGTTTAGAGACAGTGGCATTGAGTAAAAGACAGGAGGTGGAGCTGGAGGTAGCAGAGCTGAAGATGCTGAGATTTTCATTTGGAGTGACGACGACGGACAGAATTAGAAATTAATTTATTAGAGGGACCGAACATGTAGGGTGTTTTAGAGAAAAGGTGAGGGAGGAGTGATTGAGATAGTTTGGACAAATGCAGAGGAGGGACATGGGGTATTTCGGTAGAAGAATGCTGAGGATGTTTATGTATGTGGTGATGGAAGACATGCAGGTAGTTGGTTTGAAAGAGGCAGATGTAGAGGACAGGTGGGGATGGAGATGGATGATTCACTGCAACCCCTAATGGGAGCAGCCAAAAAAAAGAAGAAAAGGGGAGGGGTAGCTCAGTGGTTAAGATGCTGGGTTGCTGATTGGAAGATCAGGGGTTCAAGCCCTGGTATCGCTAAGCTGCAGCTCTTGGGCCCCTGCGGAAGCTGAGATATGCGACGAAAGAATTTCTTCTGTAATGTATTTGTGGCAAATAAAGGCTATTCTATATATAAAAGTCTTACAAATCTTTGTAGTTTATCTTTTGGGACTGGCATTTTATAGATGAATCTGTATTAATTTGCTACTCACAGAATGCCAGGATTTAAGTTCAGGATTAAATTTTTCATTCCAGGAATTTTATTTTATTTTATGATTTAATCATAAAGCTATGTACAGAAGCTTGTCTACTGAAGGCTGTCAGATGCAAACTTACATCCTCGTATCCACAAAAACCTTCTTATTTAACTGCCCACACTGCATTGCTTTTGTTTATTATGTACAATATCCATCGGTATAGTGGCCCCACTAAGGAAAATACAATAACAGATCAACAGTAAGAAATACTAGAATAATTATACTGAAGTAATATAATCATTAAAAACAGTCTTTTTAATGTTTTTCTAAATATTCATTTTACATGTTTGCCCATCTTAATTATCCTCTGACTTAAATTTCATGTTTTCCAAAGTCTGTTGTTATATTAAAAATAGTTGGAACCAAATGAACATTATTAATTGCTATTATTAAATGTTAACCAAATATCTTTGATTTGATGTCTGTTTAAATGTTAACAAACTACCCCATGACTAAAAATGTATCCGCATAAATGATCAAATATGAAATTACAGCAAATGTTTGTTTAATGAATTTCAGACCCCTGGAGTGCAATCCTAGAGCTTTAATTGATAGTTTTATCAGGCCAGTTGACTATTTGATATATTATTTACATTGTATGTCAATTTTTTAATTCAGTTTAATCTTGATTGACTGATAATTAGTAACAATCGTCTCAGGGGAAGCCAGAAAATCAGGATGTGGATTTAAATGCAATGGAAATATTCATATGCACACAAAATCAATATCAAAAATAGCTGACCAAGAAGCAAGATATTACCTGAAAAATCTATCAGACTTGGCTTAGAAATGCCCTGATGCAAAACTAAGCAAAAACGTATGTGGTTATACTGAATCTAGATAATGAATGTTGCATGTTTTCATTACTGCTGTAAAGTAGAAAGAGGAGGTGAGGACATCAAATTTTTACTCAAAACTCAGCATGTAACACAAAATGTAAATGTTTCTAATATTCCAATTATAATTATATTAATCTATATTTTGAAAGTAGGAAACTGGCCTGATATACAGCAATTGGGTTAAACATTTAGCTGTTCAATTTACATTAATCTATACCTGTTTTAAAAAATGCCTCACATACAAGTTGTAATGAGCAGCAGGTTGTTAGGCCCTGTGGCATTTAATATTCATCACCTGTTAGCTAGTAGAAAGCTGCTCAACCTAGCACAAACCAAAGCTAAAACATATATTGCATGACTCAGTATTTCAATTAAATGTGTAAAAATAAGACTTACCATCTCATTACCTATATCTGTATATTTGATGTTTGTCTGAGTTTCCATACACTCATCAATCAGTGCAAATCAAGCTAATAATTGTAGAAAGCAAAGAAATCCAACCAAATAATTTCCTCTCTTAAATGTAAGACAATAATGTACCTGATAAAGAGGAAAAATGTTATACTTTTAATTAAATAAAACTTATCTGAATTGTTTCTATATATATATATATATATATATATATATATATATATATATATATATATATATATATATATATATATATATATATATATATATATATATATATTATTTTATTTCTAATAGTATGGTACAAGCACATATTAAAAATTATTCTGATGTACATGCAGGTCTGCTCAAATTAGTGAACATCATGTTATATTTACATAAAACTCATTGTTGTTTTGGCTATATTACATTTTTCTGTTATTTTGGATGGTTTGTTTTAATTCTTACTATTATTATTATTTATTTCTTTTTTATAAATTTTTTGCAATGTTTTAACAATCTAAATGATGACTTTATTCCCAGCATTTCCCCACTTCTTACATGACTCGGAATGTTATATTTTTTGTTAACTTTATGATTTATGACTTGCTCTTTTGCAAAACAACCCAAAATTTTTATTAGGGCTGAGCTGTTACTTACCTGTTTAGGGTTTCACATAATTCTGCTTAGTCACATTGCTGTCCTCTATCTCTCTTCGCTGACATTTCTAGTACTTTTTCAGTTGCAGTCATCAAACTGATCACATTTTCAGAGATCTGTCATACCCTTTTCTCTTCCTTCCTTACACTTTGCCTTCATCAAATTCTGCTCAGTTCTTTCAACCCCACATGTCAGTCACTTCACTATGCTGACTTTAGTACACCTTGGATCTGCTCCTGCATGCTTGCCCTCTCTCTTTCTCTCATCACATTCTGTCTTCTTTGCCCAGAAACTGTCTCCCTTGGTCACTTTCCTCTCATTGTAAATCTGCTTCATCTGCTATGTTCTTCTCATTGTGCTCCCAATTATTCAGACACTTTTTATTCTGTTTCTTTTTTCTTTTCTTTTTTTTCCTTTATTTTGCTTTAGCTTCTGTCTTTTTACTTTTACTTTCTACATTGCCTTCTTTTCTCAGCTTTCTTCCTGCTTCACCTTGACTCTTCTCTGTCCCCATTCATCTCTGCTTCTGTCACATTTTCTGTCATTGTATTAAGCTGTCCTGACTTAAATTGGTGAATTTGTCTGACAAAATGCCATATAATACTTTTGTCTACAGATACCTACCACAGCGCTTCTATTCTTCTATTGTTACAACTGGCTGTAGTTTTTTCGTACTTGGCGGTTAGCAATATTTTTCTTACTTTCCTGCCTTGTTTACTTTCCACAAAACATTTCATTCTCATTTCTCTTTATATTACTTTTTGTGCTTGCTGTGCTTCTAAATTTAGAAACCCTTTGTCCTTACAAGTTCTATGCTAGAAAGTAATATCACATAAACCATTTTTTCTACTTGGATTATAGGTGACAGAGCTCAATCACCTCATCATATGTACTCTATTGATTAGCTAATTATTGCAGGCAGGATAATACTTGCCTTCTAATAATTTCTAAACTAAACACTAATAAATGCCATGTTAGCTTGTGGTAAATCCTAGTATATTACTCTTGCTATTACTGTTAACATCTACAGTCTCTGTCAAAGCTTTGGAAACATTTAGTCCTTTATTTTTAAAACACATTCATGTTTCTTTTGTTCATATGCAACAAACAAGGTCAAACAATTTGACATTTTTGGCTTTAACAGAAGAACTTATGTAAGACAGAGAACAATTGAGAAGATGTTGGCAAGCTGCCTCACATGTACAGTCAGACATGGAGGTGGAAGTTTAATGGTTGGGGTTGTTTTGGAACAGGGAAGGTTGAAGACTTATTCTGGAATACTGGACCAACACAGCTACTATTCCATACTTCAGCGCCATGCAATTCTGTCTGAACTGCAGCTAATGGGAACCAACTTCACCATACACAACACAATGAATTGAAGCATATTTTCAAGCTCTCTAAGCAATGTATTAGGGCATTTCCACATATACCCATATGGCCAACCGAACACCTGACTCTCAGACCCATTGTGTTTCTGTGCCACAAAGTGTATAAGTATCCAACTACAGTATACAGTAATTGTATAGGACTTCTTTGTATGCTGTAGCACATTTTCCTTCACTGGAACTACAGAGCCTAAACCTTTCCCAGCATGACAGTGCCCATAAGCAAGATCTATATAGACATGGTTTGCTAAGTTTGGTCAACCCAACTGCACAGAGTGCACACCCACATATTGACCTCAACTCCACTGAACACCTTGACAAACAAGAACTCTGACTTCACCTCAGGCGTCCTCACCTGAACTCACTAATGTTCTTGGGGCTGGATGAGCACACATCCCCACAGCTTCACTCCAGCATCAATTCCATGCTAGAAGGATTCATTACAGTTAGTATGCTTGTGTGTGGGCTGCCTTGCATTTTACTATGGAGGGTGAAAAAAGGGCATTATTCACAACACTAATCTATTAATAATAAATAAGAAATATCTCTTGAGCTTAAGAAATGACTTATTTCTTTTAAATGTTGATCAGAATTCATATAAGAGCAACCCTAATAATATATCTTAGAATTTCTATTTAAACTATGTAAGGAGGAAAAGATGCACATTCCCTTTTAATTCTATTTACCAATAAAGACATTGGCATGGAGTGAATATCAGTACATTTAAAACTGTGCCTGAGAAACATTAAAATGATTATGAAAGTCAGTAAATATCCCCAAGAAATATTGAGCTCTTTTTTTGAAAATGATATAACAAACTGATAAACGCATATTACATTACATTATTCATGATTTATATTGCCACAGAGCTTAGTTCATCACCAGCAAAACAATATGTATAAAAAATTCAGTGAAGATAAATTTGTGAAATTAGTGTAAATTAAATTCAGATACTGTAAAAACCTGTTACATGTGCAGCACTGGTGAGATCAGTGCTAAAACATTGACAGTGCAAACTGAAGAGATCATCTCCACCAATAAACAGTCAGCACTTCGCTATTGGCCTCCAGACCTTGAAGTCATCACTACCTAACTGCTTTAGTCAGGTCAGGGTTTAGGAGCACAGGCTTGTAAATGGGGTAGACACTTGCATGAACTTTGCCAAAAATATTTTTGTTTAGTATTTTAGTAGTACACCCCGTTTTATTTCACCACTGGACAGTATCACATAAGTCCAGTCAATTTATGCAGTCTGGATTTCTGGATTTGCCATTTTCAGCCATTTTGACAAAGGCTGTGAACTCGACAACTCGGAACACCCTTTCATTAAGTGGAAACTCAGTCAGCTTCCGTATCAGTTTCGGGCTAAACACTTGCACGCGCAGCCCAATTTCCCTGTTTTACACAGCGATTTTGCATTTCCCCTGCATTCAGCACTGAACAGCTCCCACTCGCGCGACGAGCCCTGGGAGGAAATCTAACTCAAATTCAAATGCGCCTATTGTTCTCGTGCAAGTGTTGAGTTCTCGCCGACTCAGCTGACGGGACGAATCGGATCGGGCGCAGCTTTCCGTGACACGAGTGGCGACAAAAGCGCGTCGTGTCTTCCTCTTTTTTCAGCTCGTTGCAAGCTTTGCTCTGCAGATCTGAGCAAAAGCCGGAGCATATGCGTGGTAGAAATACGCATGAATGAGCTTGCTGGATACTGTGCCCTTTTGGGGTTATCGATACGTCACCGGGATCTGTGCGGGATTGGCCGCTTTTTCCCCTTCCTTTTATATTTCTTTCTCACATTTTGCAAACGCGGCCAGTCTTCGCCTCGGGAACGGCTCACAGTTGCGGAAGGTAAATGCATTTTTTATTACCTAATATAATGTTCTGATTAAAAAAAAACGTGTTGGTTGTCGTAGCTCACATTGAGATTCGTGTTAGATGTGTACATTGTGATACATTTTGCATTCTGTAGCTCATCTGGAGACCACTTCAGTCTCAGGCAGGAATGCCGCATTTACAAATTAAGATGCTTCCTCCAAATCGGGTGGGTTTTTTTGTTTTGTTTTGGTTTGCTTTTTATTTTAAGATTGCATTTACCCAAGGGAAATGATTATAATTTATAGCAGACCAATAAAGCTTCAGGCCTAAGGATCCTGATTTATTTATTATTCATTATAAAGTTCGGGCACTATTGCATAGGTTTTATTAGTCCCACTACTCCTGGTTGGACAGAAATACAATATGTAGGCAATGTTCAATGTTCTGTGGATATTTCTTTTTATTGGTTGTTTTCACCCATTCTTCTCGACTTTAAACAACAATAGATTACTAAGTGATTTTGAAATTTCATTGCTTTTTTCCTTAGGCACATTAGCCGTTTTATTCAATTCTTCAATGGATCTATTTTAGGCTGCCTCCCGAGGGAATCTTGACTTGAAATCCTTCAGTGCTTGAGGAATGAGCGCAAGATTGAGGCTACGGTGAAACACAAGGGGTGGAAATTCGCCGTCAGCTCTCTTCACATCATTTCTTTTCATTTCCTTTTTTATTTTTTTGTAGACGGGAAATACGCTTTTTTTTTTAATCGGACTAAATGAGCCCCGGGTCCTCCGAAAGCCTGGCGCTTTCGATCCCACCGTGCACCTCAAATGGCACGACGAGCGCCAATGGCACGTGCGCCGACCCCACCGATCCGCTCTTCCGCTCGTTTTCGTCCACGATGGTGCTCTTGGTGCTCCTGGCGATGATCGCCGGCACCATCCTGGTCTCCCTCGCCACGTTCCACCTGCACAAGAGCAAGATGAGGAAGCGCAAGATACAGCGAGCGCAGGAGGAGTACGAGCGCGACAGCGGCCGCCCCAAAGCCGTGCGAGGCAAACCGGCGATCAGGCACTGCGTAATGGAGAGACCCACGGCGGTGCAGAAAAGCGATGTGAACGCGAGACGATCGGATCAAGAAGCCGCCGAGGACGCAGGCATTCCGGAGATAAAGTGCGCGGACACTACGAGACATACGAGTCAGACGCACGGAGATCACCTGTTGGAATCCGTCGCGGTGTCTTGATTGACCGCGTTGCCATCCCGATCATCTGACACTGTAAATACATTCCGTGTTTTCGTATAATTATATTACACGGAGGGAGATACCGAACCGCTTCTATACGCATGAACAGTTCTAAGTCTTCTTCAGCTTCAGGAGGGAGGAGCCCGGGTACAAACAATGGACGCGTGTTTCAAGGCCAATAGATTTATAACGGTTTATAAGGTAGTTTGGCTGTGTGTGTCTGGGGATTGTATAGATCTGCTTCTTTCATCCATGTGAATAAATAGCCCCCCAGTTCTAAAACAAGGAGCAGCCTAATCTCCTGCTTCAAAGAGCCTAAAATTCATCTAGACTGTCAATCTTGATGGATGATTTGGACCCATGTGTAATATACAAATAAGAGTAGGAGACATGCTTGATGATGTATTTGTTGCCAAAAGTCAGGTATGGCCTAATGACTGAATTGAGGATATAAATAGATGGAATTTCTGTGCATTAAAGCTGAAATAAGGACCAACTAAAATACATGGGCTTTTAGACTTAAGTGTAGACTTCGGCATCATACTTCCTCAAACATATTTACAGTATTTCCCAATAGCCTCTGCTCAGCAAGGTCCCCAGTGTTAACACCCACAGTGTAGCAAGTTAACATTTGATTTATGATAGAACGCTTACATCTTACATTTCTCATTTGCATCCAGATAGAATAACCAAATATGGATAATGGGCATGGACATGCAGGATAACAGAACACTGTGGATTTTGCTGTGCACCTTTCTTTATAGGTGTTTATTTTTTGAAAAATTAACATGTGTATCAAATTAACATGTGTATTAGGCTAAATCGTGATCTAAGTTAATGTCAGGTAGGCCTAAAGTGAGAGCTGAGAACTTTCTCTGAGAGCTTGGCATGAAGAAGTGTGGTAGTTTAGCCCCCTTTCCCTGAGACTGTTAGCGCTCTATTGCAGTTCCTAGTGGTAGTATAAACAGCATCTTTATATTTTGGTCACAGTGCCGTAATCCCCATAGCGATATCCAATATACTGTATATCCAAAGGTATTTTAGTTATGTATTACGCTACAGCTTTTGAGCATTGCTTTCTTCTTTGCATTTTTCGCTCAAGATTAATCTAAAAACTAACATTTATCTATTTTACTATACTATGACTATATCTAAGGAATGTCATTTCAAATCTACAGTGAATAAGACATTTTGAAAGTTATTTTCTGTATTTCTTTGACGTTGTGTTTAACCATAAGAAGACATTCAGTATATATAAAACATTGTAATAAATTAAGGTATTCTTTTATTTTCAATGCCTACTACTTTGAAATACCAATAAAGAATTGTAAAAATGTGTGTGTGTGTGTGTGTGTGTGTGTGTGTGTGTGTGTGTGTGTGTGTGTGTTCTTCTTGCAGTTTTAAATGGAGCATCATTAAGATAATAGGCTTATTAGTATAATATGCTAATCGTGACAGGGAATAGAAAGGGACATTATAAGGGAGCTGGAATGCTGGAGGGTAATGTATAGTCATCTAGTGTTATAAAATATCTGTTCAATATGAACAAAGAATTTGGTTTTTGGCTGAAAAGGTAAAATAATAAAAGTGGTTAAGGCGATCTGTGTTAACAGAACACATTTCATAGCAGCAAGTCAGAAGTTATGGCAAATTCTCATATACCCTTTAGGTAAATGCCTTGGGCCATTACAGTGCTTTTAGCCACGTTTCATATGCACTAGACGAGAATTCACTGGGTGATAATCTTATTTGCAGAATCCCAAAAAACATAAATTGTAGTTAATCAGACACAAGAGATATGTACTTATTTGATGTAACAAGAAGCTACTTAACCAAGCAATGTTTGGCATCTTTGCTAAAATCATACTGTCTCTTAAAAATTGGAAGTTTTATCCAAGCCCTTTGAGGACATTCTTAAATGGCAACGGTTAGTCATTATTCATTCATAGTTACACCACTGCACAAAACGATTAAATCATCTAAACAAATGTGGAAGGCCATGTGTGGAAAGTCTTAGCTGCATCGTGACCGTTTACATTACACCTATACAGTGGGACAGATGGAATTGCTCTAATGATCTGAGCAATGCTAACCAATCATATGCATCTGTAGACTAGCATGTGGAAGAGGTCTCTTAGCATGTTTCTCTAAGTGTGTTCAGCTGCCCTGTAATATAGCATGAGAAGCAGTTTGGCTATGCAGTGGTTGGATTCATATATCTCAAAGTTAAGAATAACATAATATATGCATGTATATTTGTTCATTTTACCAATGTTGTTGACCAAAGTTACAAACGTTTAAGGCATGATTCCATTTAATACCAAAAAACCAAAGCATTAAGCACTAAGGGACATACTTTTAGGTGCTACACAGACAAGTGAAACCAAATTTATACCATGGGATTAGATGTATAAAAAAAAAATCAAACAGATTTGTTGTCTATTTGCTGTGTCTGTTCATATAGATTTTAATTACCAGTGATACGTTTAATGCTTTCATCTCAGGCAAAAGCCTAATTGTTTGACTGCAGCAATATCCAGTTACTGTAATAGAAGTAATGATATCCAAGGACTAAAGCATTAATGATAATTAATGCTTCATATATCTGTCCTTTTATCCATGCTTGTACTGCAGGCAGATTTAATGTTTCCTTTTATCCATCTGTAGTTAATGACACCTGACTATGACAAACTATTGCGAAACTTTTCTTACTTTGCTCCTTCTGTGTTCATTGTGTATGGTCTGACACAGTCATGAGCAGCACATTCCACACTTAACAGCTCTTTCACTGGAAAAATGTGGACTGTGGAGGATGAGCCACTTAGATAAAAGCTTTAGCAGCCATGCATTATAGGTGTGGGAGGGAAAGTGCTTTTCCCCTAACTCCTGCTTACTGAATGACCTACTATTTTAATGGATTCTGTATTCAGAGGGCCAGTAAAATCATCTGACACTCTTGAGGGTTTGCAAATTCTAAACTAGGTTGGTATATTCCATGCATTAAATTGGTTTATTTAGTGTAGACATTGTTCTCTTTTGTTAAACTTTTCGAAAGATTGATATTTATATTACTATTATACACTAAGCAGGATTTTGATGACTGTTGTATACAACAGAAATGTCTATATATAAATTGGTATCTGTACACATTTTAATTCCAGGTTTATTCATTTCAGAGTAAAATGCCAGAATGGCTTAAAAACATCTTACAATTGGAAAAATTTTAAGATTTAGTAGATCTGCAAATATTCTATGACAAACATGAATTTGTTTATTTATGTTATCATCATAATGCAAGTTTTTCATACTAAATGGCCTATATAGGCATATTAAAAACAATGATCAGAATGAAAAATCTCATAAATATTAAATATATATACAGTATAGTTTATAATCATTATGATAGTAACACAACACTTTGAATATTCTTAGGGCAGAATTAAAGCAGGTCTAGACATGTAAAAAAACAAACAAACATTAAAACTGTTTGGGGGAAATAGTTTGTTGAATTATAACGTAAATTAATAACATGTAAAACCTATAAGAATTTCTCAGATGAACTAGAAAAACAAAAGGTTTCTTTAAGGTTATTGAATCATTAATCTTAGATTTTTCAGTGAATTATACTCTCCTAAAATGGAATCGCCTTGTTGCAAGATTCTACAAATAGGTTTATTTTTGCCTAAGAGCAACAGTATGTTATGTATGTATGTAGCAACAGTAACAATGTATGTAGTGATGGCTATAACAAGACATTGTATCCAAATGTGTGACCAATGTCCAATCACTTACAGTCTAAAATGGTGAAGAAATATTTAATATAATTATTTAATATTATTCACAAAATGTAGACCTTTAATATAATAAATAATCTTATAAATAATCCAAACCAATCATGTGTACAAAGTCAACACGCTTTATTTCTTTTGCTGTCTGGTTATTTAGACACTGCGCTGCATGTAAATAAAAACAGAAGAACAAACACCTGGCATTGGCTGAAACTGAGATTAAAAGAAGAGAAAGATTTCCTAATTTCAATGCCTTATGTCAATACAATCCTGCAGCCTTAGTCAATGCCTGCTATGACCTCCTCCTTCCAGTTTAGTTAAAGTGAATACTGTCAGTTGGTTTAATTAGTTTTTTGGTTTTTTTTGAGAAAATAAATCTACCTTAGTGATTGTATTTGATTTTTAAATATATTATTTCCACTGGCAAGATACAGCAATAAAAATGATATTGCACAGAAGAGTGTCATTTCATATAATATAATACCAGCAATCCAGCAAAGATTGTGCTGCTCTAAGGTGCTGTGAGATGCTTTCACTTTAGCTTCTTGCATTACCATATAATTACCTCTTTTTGTGCCTGCTTGAAATAGCTTTACAGCCCAAAATGTGAGTTCTTGCTGCTTCAAGACAGAAAATGGCTGCTCACTTTAGAAAAAGGACAGAGCCACTTCCTTACAGTTGTCGAGGATGAACATTTACTGAAATTGCCGTTAGGCCGGCGGTTTGAAAAAGTGAGCACTTTAGATCTCATTGCATGATGCGTTAGTGTGTAGGAGTAGTGGCAATATGCAATGTGCACATGGAACATATTAAACAGCTGTAGGGGAAAAATCAGCCTGGGAATAAAGTGAATTTTTATTTTTGCCTGAATGGCCCTCAAGACAGGTGATTGACAGCAACTAGATGAAAACTAATAAAAGTCTTACAGCAGCCTGTAAAAAAGAGACCTGTAATAAACAGCTACAAAATGGGGCAAAGTGGACAGTGCCAGCTACAGATATAGAAAGGCTTCTCCAGGTAGATTGAGAAAGAGGTTCTCATGGGACAGGCAAAAAAAAAGATTAGGCAGTAACCTACTTATAAATAATACCTAAACCTTGTGCTATATTAGTTACAACAGCCAGGTTTAGACCCTATTATTACAATGAACCTCTAGCCCATGCATGAACTTTCAGTACGATAAGAATAGCTCTTTCTTAGAGCAGTGCTTATGTAACCTAGCAGCCAGAGCCAGACATACAGTTGAATGCAAAAGTTTGAATGTGATATAAATATTTTCTGCTAACTTTTTTCACACCCACCCTATGTCTTTGTAACAACATAACCTCTTTGCAGAACCTCGAAAAAGCTTTGGTTTCTTCTCATTTGCAAAAATTACTGCTTTATTCTTCCTGACATCAGTTATAACTGATATGTTTGGAGAGAGAATCAAAGCAAGAGTAATCGATTTTGTTGTTTTTTTTTTTTTGTTTTTTTTTTTTTTTTAAATGTGCCTTTTTTGTAAACTTCGCCTTGGGCGTTCAAATGGTTTTCTTATTTTACCTTCCACCAACATTCTCTTTTACTACTTCAGGTTGACTTAGGCAGACCTAAAATATTACTGGCTAGGTTAAAAAACACACAGCAAACTACAGTTTATTCTGTATTGGTTGTATTTATTTTTTTCTCACTCTAGTCTTGTGAAGTCTAGGTTCCCTGGTGGTCTAGTGGTTAGGCTGCGGCGCTCTCACCGCTGCGGCTCAGGTTCGATCCCCGGTGAGGGAACCAACCCCAGCCACTCTTAGTGCCGGTCCCAAGCCTGGATAAATTGGGGAGGGTTGCATTAGGAAGGGCATCCAGCCTAAAAACATGTGCCAAATCAAACATGCGGAGGATCCGCTGTGGCGACCCCTAACGGGAAAAGCCGAAAGAAAGAAAAGAAAGTCTTGTGAAGTCTGTTTGAGATTAAATGCCAGTTCCTGTCTAAATCTTTTTAAAAAACAGGGCTTCCCCAGACTTCAACACAACAGCAGAGTATCACAGAAGAGGGTTTCTATGGTGTACACAGATAAATAATACATACTCGAATGTGAAATATAAACAGGATCAGTGGTCATAGTATAGCCAAAGCAGAGCAAAACAGAATGAAAAATGAAAAATATTCATTAAAACTTTTTATGGGCCTTTG
The DNA here is from genome assembly GCF_946808225.1 of Silurus aristotelis. Taxonomy (NCBI): domain Eukaryota; kingdom Metazoa; phylum Chordata; class Actinopteri; order Siluriformes; family Siluridae; genus Silurus; species Silurus aristotelis. The sequence continues at coordinate 12,831,384 of NC_139581.1, read as the reverse complement.
GGGTAACTTAGGAATAGAGTAACCAGTGTGCATGACTTGTCATTTGAGGGAATGATAATGAATCGAGGGGGTGATCACATTTGTCTTCAAGTAGTGCTTGCTGGAATTTATGCTTCATAAAGCAAATTTGCAAAAACACACATACATTGGAGTACTGTTGCTTTGTGGAAAGTGACATTTTTATCCTTGTCATAATGGGACACCCTCTGGAGTAATTACGAAGCTGAAAGGCCTCTAGTTCCAGCTCATGCACAAGATTAGGTTTTTGCTGATGTTGCTGTTGTTGTGCAATAGCCATTAATGATATCAGGTGTTAAAGATACTATTGTAAGTATTACACAGTGCATTGCACAAACGTAAATTACCTAGAAATCTCAGTACCTTGGACCTAGTCTTACTAAAAACTAACAAGGCTCTGGATTCACCACGAGCCTGTCACTTTCATTAATGAACACTTTTATAATTTCACTTTTTGTATCTATAACTTTGACTTTTCTCATTTCAATTTTAACAAAACATAATTATATTTAAATGTATTCTTATTACGTTTTGTGTAGATTTGTGACATATTAGCTGAAATATACAGTATACCAATATAATCACAATCATATAATCCCAAGCTGATTCAGTTTTTTGTTGTAACACTTCATCAGTCTTAAATGTTTAAAAGGGTTGAATACTTATGCAAAAGAAATAACATATGTGAACTGAATGAGGCAGAAAAAAAATACAAAGATTAAATTATTATTCTAAAACACTTTAACACCAAAGTGAATAAATATATATATATATATATATATATATATATATATATATATATATATATATATATATATATATATTAGAGTCAATATTAAAAATATTATAAATTATAAATAAGCCTTGGAGACATGAACAAGTTGCTGGTTTTCAAAGCTTCTATTAAGGATGAAGCATCTAATACTTTAAAAATCAAGCAACAGCTCTTACAGCAGGAGCAGAATGGTGACCTTTTGCTTTTTTTATGCTTTTTGTAAAATATTAAGCAAACTCTGACTTGTCCATGTTGTTCAGAAGGTCAGTGCCAGCCTGGCAAGCCACTTAGTTTGCCCCAAGATGACAAATGTGACAATATGCAGGACAAAAAAGTGATTACAGTAAAGGATAACCAAGGTGTACAGGATGCAAATTCCAATGTGCTGCATTAGGTCACTTAGCAAAAAATAATAAGTGACTTTGTTGGACATTCTTTCATATATGCATGTTGAGTCTATACTATAGTGTGCATTAACTGAAATAATAGAATAGCCCCTTCAAAGCATTCCTCTATTGCCTTGTGCCATTAAAATTCTTCTCATCAATCATGGAAATTCAAATGATGTGAAAGCCTCTCACCGCCGTCCTCTGCCTGCTCCAGCATAAAATCAATCAGACAGCCCAAGTGCATGCTAATGAGCAGCCTTGAGCTTGAGAGAACTGATGCAGGCTGTCATGGTATCCAGCCACATAGGCCGGATATGCCCAAAGCATATGTTGTGGATTATTCAAGTCCAGTGATCAAACAGGTGCAGCAGTCTGCTTCAATATTATTTATTTTAAAAATGGTTTGGCTCATTCGAGTTCAATGTATTTTCAGTCAATACAAAAATAAAGCACTTTGACATAAAACTTCAATCTTAGTCAAGAGATAACATACGGGTAATATTACACTGTCAGGATACAAAGGTTTATTATAAAGATTAGGTTTAAGGTTTGAACACTAACCTAGAATATAAATATTTAACTTGATTCATCATATTTGCAATCAAAATAATACACACCATATCTTGTGAAAAACACTGTAAGAGAACATAGTTTTTTTTTTTTTAAAAAACCATTGTAAAACATATTTACAGTAAAGTACTGTAAAAACCTATAGTTGAATACCTTAATATCTAGATTGAGCAACAAACATAATATCTTGTGTTATGTCATACTATGCATATGTATTAAATTAATGTGTTATATAAAATTATTCCTGTATTACAGTAATTATAATACCCATGTAAAAAAAAAAAAAAGAAAAAAAAACTTTTTACATGTGTGGAATTTATCTTATTAAAAAAAAAATGATCATCTTTTTAAAATCCAACATTTGTACATCTTACCTTGTCAACTATTACAGTGCAATTATCGCCTCTAATTGTTTTAAAAAAAACTCCAAAAGACAAATTTGGGGCCTTTTCTGGCAGGAGAAAAATAAGACAAATGCCATAAGACTAGAAGTGAAACTGTTACTCTCTCTGTGTGTGTAGGGGAGTTTATAAACTGAAATTCTGATCTAACGATATACCCAAATGGATTTGGATGCACTTTTGCATTTGTTAAACATTAATAAGCTGCACTGCTCACTTTAGAGTTTTTGCAATAATGCTTATTTATATACACTGCTAAGACACACTTACCAGTCACACCATTAAAAATCCAGAACACCTGTACACCTGCTTATTTATGCAGTTATCCAGCCAGCCATGTGGCAGCAATGAAAAAATCAGGCTTATAAAAATCAGTGGCTTCAGTTAATGTTCACATCAAACATATTGTAATATTGTAGTATAGAGTATTTCAGAAACTGCTGACCTAACTGGAATTTTCATGCACAGTAGTCACAAAAAAATAAATAGATAGGCAGCAGTGTTTTTCCAATTATTGTCCAGTTTTAGGGAGCCTGTGTCTGCATTATGTATTCCTGCTCTTAGACGAAAGGAGTGAGCCCCAGTGTCGTCTAATGACATCCAGGCGTCTCATGGGTTTTTCTTTTAACCATAGCTGTAATGAGTTGGTTTAAAACCGTCTTAAAATAGTCAATAATAGCTGCTCGCCGCTAGTTTTTTGTTTTTCACACCATTGGTACACATAAGTCCCAGGCGATAAGAAGTTTATTATGTTTACTAGCCATTCTGGCACAAAAAAACCAAACCACAGTCATGAGTAGGGTAGTGGGTGCAAGTAAAAGAAATGAGGATCCTCCACAGGGTTGCTGGTCTAAGTGCCTGTCTCAGTCTGTCTGGGCTGACCTTCTCAGCCTGTTGCCATCGCAACCTCCACCAGGTAAAAAACAAAAGGAAAATAAATACATGAACAAAATGGTGGTAAAGGAGAGCACTATCTAACATAGTGGTCTAAATGATCTCTGACAGATGTTTATCTGAGATCTGGTAAGTATGAAGCATAGCTATAATTGACCTAATTTACCATTTAGTGAGCCCTTGTGGCCCATGGATGAGGCGGAGTCATTCTGGATCCTGGTTTAACAGGGATACTGTTCTTTTTATTCCAAGCAACCTGTCGATATATTCAGACAAAAGAAGATAAGATGAATGGAACTGGCAACAGGAAACTGCCTTAAAACAACAGATCATCAGATTTCAAAGAATTAAATCAAGGTAGATGATTTAGTTGTGGTCACTCTGTGATTAAGGCTTTATGTTACAGTTCAGAAAATTATAGGCATCACCACCTTAATTGGGTCCTTGAGCAAGACCCTTAACCTTTAGCTAAGTTGTATCAGTAATCAATTTTTAAGTCTCTGTTTCTTTAAAGCATTGGCCAAATAATTAAATGTACTGGATTATGTGTTAATTTATATATAATTGTAAAATCCTTTACAGTTCTTTACTATACAGTTTAATTTACTATAAAATGTTCAACGTTTTACAGCAAATATATAATTTCAGTTTATAGTACAGAATCGATTAAGTGAAATGTATAAAAAATTAATTAATTAAGCTCTGGCTAATGCTTATTAAAGAAAAAAGAAACTTAAATATTGGCTGAGGATACAGTTTAGCTGAAGGTTAAGGGTCTTGCTCAAGGACCCAATCAGGGTGGTGATGGTGCTGCTGTAACAAAGTCAAACAACAAACAAAAAATGCTTGTGTTTCTAACCCATTTCAGGTAGTGTTTAATGGAGATACAGTGAATGTCATGCATATTTTAAATGAATTATTACAATCTATACTTGCTAGTTAGTTAATGAATGATTATTACATTTAAGAACGTGTTAGGAAATAAATGGAGTGACACATTTGCATTTACTGAATTTGTTATATGACCTTATCCAGAACAATTTATGGAAGTGCTTTTTAGTCTCCATTAGAAAATGCTGTATACTCTAATGCTCATACAAATGGACCTTCATATCCCTAGGTAAAAGAGGAGCTAAGTGATAACTCAAGTGATACAGGTTTCTGAGTGGGATTAATATTATGCTGAATTTATCTAGAAACTGTAACTAGGTATAGGCCTCCTTTAGAAGAACAGCTATGGTTTGTCATCACTTTAATTCTAGTAGCATGGGTTCTTTTATGGCTTTATGTGGGCGTAATATGAGCAGAACAAATTCAATTCACTTGACATGATACTGAAGTTCTTTCATATCACAGTTTATAATTAAGACCACAGTTTTGAAAGAAAACCACTTTGACTGAGGAAAAGTTCAGAAGAAACCAGCGCCACTTGACTAATTAATTCAAGTTCAAATAACATGTAGTCTTGCGCTTTAATACTGTTTCAAAATGTCTACTTCCACTAATAAGGACTTTAAGAACAATAAGGAACAGTATAACCCGGAGATTGTTAACAATTGTGAATGAGTCTGATAAAGGTAATAGCCTGAGAACTTTGTTGAAATAATGAAATATAATGTGACACTTCTTTGATCATGTAATTCCTTTGTGATTTTGCATTACATCACAGGTTCGAGAATTTGTGATGTCAAGTTACTCACAAATATGGCCCTGACAGGTTTGGAATGTCACACTGTGTACTGCTTGCTGAATACACGTTTGTTTGTTTTTCCAATCACTTATAATGTTATATCGGGCTCCGTTTATTTTTTATGAGTTTTAAACAGCAGTAAATAAATCAAAGCTATTAGTGCTGCTGCTGCTATTAATAATAATACAACTGCTAATAAATTAGTTCTTGGTCAATACTTTATTACTGCATAATCACACAAAAGTAATATAACTACCTGTAATGCCATAATCAAAATTAACTTTTTTTTTATCTTAAGTAGCGGCTTCATCCTTGTCAGGGCCATGATCTGCAGTCTATCCCAGGAACAAGAGAAAATAGAACCCTCTGGATGAGATGAGTCAATCAGTCCCATGGCACCATGCAAACACAGACCTGAGCTCAGGATTAAACCAAAAACCTTGGAGAACACCAACCATCAGAGAATAAATTGAAAAAATAAATCTAAGTTCTTTTAGATTATTTTGTATTGCTTACATTCATCTGACTGTGGGTAATTATCAGTGTGTGCCTAAATCATGATATTTATCAGCCATCCTCAGGGCTTCAGTAAATCAGTACGATGGACCCTGTGTCACCTTTTAATATCTGCTGCTGAAACATATCTCTGTGTGGTGCACTCTCAGCAATAACGGAAAGTGTTTAAAGTATTTATCAGCATGAAAAGAACATCTGAGGACTGAGCATGTCAGCATGTTGTTCTATGGCAGTTAACACTCTAGACATTTTAAATGATGATGTCTGTACTCAGATTTACATAATCTGAAGCGTGCACTGTCCTTCTGAACATTCTAATCTTCTTTGAGGTTAATGCTCAGAAACATTATGATTACAGCAGTAATTTTGAGAATAAAGAGAGAGACTTTCAAGTCACTGTTTTGAAGGTCATGTGATAAATTCACCAGTGATATGTATGAAAAAGATTACCAAATATGGTGATAACAAAATATATAGTTATACTTTCTTGGTACCCAAAAATAAAGGAACATGGAAAATAAACTATTACAAATTAAATTATACAAAGACTCAGTTACTTCAGAACAGTTTGATGTCTAATAAATTGTCTTTACAGTTTTTCTCAGTTGCTTTGGAGCGTTTCTCAGATCAGAAATGAAATTCTCAAAAATACTTGTTCAACCTCCACATCATTTAATCATTTGTGCTCATCAGAAGAACATTTCTTGTTGCTTTGATGCAAATTGCTAATGCTTTTGTACATCATTTAATCGATTGTGTACAAGTGTCTGCTATTTCCTACATTATCAGTTGTTTATGTCATTTTGATCAAAATATATTATACTGGTTTCCTAAATTGTATTAATCCCAAAAACATCTCAGCATCAGATCATTGCATATGTCATTGAATGCAAAATGGTTAAACCAGTTGTCATCATCCGTCATCTAAAATTGCTGCTAAACTTTATTTTTATTTATGTGACTTGAATTGATGAATTGTGCAGCTGAATCTTGAACGTCACTAATGAATTAAAGTGTATGGCATCAGATCAACCATTAATCAACTAATTCTCTAAAACGGGTCGAAGGTGAATGTTGTGAACCTTTAATTGGAGAGTGTATACAGACAGAGCAAAACAAATAATTATAAATTCTAAAAATGGATGAAAAACTAAGAAACAAACAAACACTTGTATAGTACAATAAAGGTATGAATCCTGTCTGGTCTATTGCAATTAATGTAAATCAAATGTGCAATTAAATAAAATTGTGCTGCTGAAATGTATAGATACCATACAGAAGGAAGTCAAAAGTTGTGCATTTTCAGTCAGTGTGATACAAACCATTGTTTATATCAAGAAATACTAAAACTGTGCACCATCATACTGATGGGGACTTTTTATTCTGATGGGAATGAGATGTTCATTGACACAAATACTGAAAAATGAACTAAGGATTTTGATAAAAGTACAGGCTTTTGCAAGAAATCCAATGTGTTGTGATGCTTGTACAAATTGTTTTGAGAATGCACTTACTGATTTGCAAATAATAAGGATCAATTGAGAAATGCTCTAAAGCAACTGAGAAAAACTGTAAAATGTCATTAGTGCAGCTCTCTGTAGTTGGGACTGTCATTTTGATCAGTGATATTCTATTTCCCTCTAGTGGACATTGTGCCTCGTGTCTCGACGGAAATGAGATGGGTGGTGCACTACATAAATTACTCAGATTTAGACAAATCTATATAGAATGTAAAAATAATAATAATTTTAAAAAAAAATAATATATCCCAACTGTGAACTCATAATGCATTTAAAATTGTAAAAATCCTACAAACAAACAACGGTGTGCTTTAAAATAATAGCTAGAGGAGCCAATACAAAGTAGACAAACTAAAGTTTTATTATTTTGCTCAATTTGCCTTTTGTTTTCAATAGAAGTTAATTGTTCACATTTGGTGCATAACATTTGCAGTGAAATTTATATTTGCATGTATGCCAGTGGTGAGCCAGTGGCGATCGGAGCCGGACGGAACGAGTGGTAAAAAACACTGCAGCTGATGAAACTAATCAGTGCGCTCTGTTTCAGTCTGCCGACGCCAATAAAGAGGAGAGAGACACCAGCCTCAGGGAGAGAGACACCAGCCTCAGGGCGAGAGACAGCAGCCTCAGAGAGACACCAGCTTTAGAGACAGACACCAGTGGTTGAGAGTGGGTGGGTCACGGAAAAAAAAGCGTCCCGAACCGCGAGTGTGTGGGTGAGCGTGAGGACTAGAAAAGAAAGCGCCGGGGAGAAAACTAAAGTAAAGAAAGAAAGCTCTGCTTGGTGAACTTTTGACTGTCTCTCTTTCCTCCAGCATGGAACCAGTGAGTTTGGTACAGCATGGTTCCCTGGACTGTGCAAAAACAGCAGACACACTGTAAATAGAAAAAACTGCACCATAGAGCAGAATAATACAGTGCAGACATAATCCATCTCTTAATACCACCACTATCATGTTGCAATTATAGAAACCATTAATAAAATACAAAACATAATATTACAACGCGTGGCATTACAGAGAGAGAGGCAGAACTGAGAACAGAGAGAACTGAGAAAGAAGATCAGGGAAGGAAAAGGCTGGGAGCACTGTGAGAGTCATGTTTTTTGACTTCTCTAGTGCTTTTAACACCATCCAACCTGCACTCCTGAGGAATAAGATGGTGTCCATGAGAGTGAACAATCATCTGTCTGCCTGGATACTGGACTACCTCACAGACCGACCACAGTATGTGAGGACTCGTGACTGTGAGTCTGACATGATTGTCTGCAAAACTGAAGCCCCGCAGGGAACGGTTCTAGCCCCGTTTCTCTTCACCATCTACACTGCAGACTTCATGTTCAGCTCAGCAACCTGTCACCTACAGATGTTCTCTGATGACGCTGCCATCGTCGGTCTGATCACGAATGATGATGATAGAGAGTACAGAGGACTTATACAAAACTTTGTGGACTGGTGCCAACGGAGCTGCCTCCAGATAAACGCGGGGAAAACCAAAGAACTGGTGGTGGATTTCTGTAGGCACAAACACACCTTATCATTTCCATTGGTAAACATTCAGGAAAAGGACATTGTGAGAGTGGACTCTTACAAATACCTGGGTGTTCACCTAAACAACAAACTGGACTGGACAGGCCAGGCAACACTGAGGCAATTTATAAGAAAGGGCAGAGCAGACTCTTTCTGCTGAGGAGACTAAGGTCTTTTGGAGTGCAAGGAGAGCTACTGAAGACCTTTTTTGACTTTGTTGTGGCATCAGCCATATTCTATAGTGTGGTCTGCTGGTGCAGCAGCATCTCTACTGCAGACTGGAATAGACTGGACAAGCTGATCAGGAAGGCCAGCTCAGTCCTGGGGATTCCCCTGGATACTGTACAGAAGGTGGGAGAAAGGGGGATGGTAGCAAAACTATCATCATTACTCCAGAACGCCTCTCACCCCCTGTATGAAACTGTTACCTCGTTGAGCAGCTCCTTCAGTGACAGACTGTTACATCCTAAGTGTCTGGAAGAGACCGTTATAGAAGGTCTTTTCTCCCTGCTGCTATTAGACTTTACAATCAAAGCTGCTCCCAGTGAACCATTAACCATAATACACACTGTTATTACTGTTCAATGGTGTAAATGTTACTGTTATTACTGTTTTACTGTGTAATAATACTACCTATGTGCAATATCACATGCAATACGTGCAATACCACCTGTGTGCAATACTACCTGCAATACATACTTTTTCCTCATTTGTATTTATACATTGTGTTGTGTATATACTTGTATACTATAGTATGTCTATTGTCTATCCTTTTATATATTTGCATTTATTTTTTATTTTTTCATGCTGCTGTAACAAAGAAATTTCCCCACTGTGGGACGAATAAAGGTTTATCTTATCTTATCTTATCTTATCTTATCTTATCTTATCTTATCTTATCTTATCTTATCTTATTTCACATATGGAGGGTGAATACCATATGTACTAAAGCCCGCTCCAAACCTCCACACTCCAACCGCAACTGTGCACCTACATCATCAGGAGCAATTCTGAATCAATATTTGTCTGATAACAAGACAAAAACATAAAAATGTAAATAAAATAAAAACTACTCACCAGAGATGCAGACTCATAAATTGCTCCGCTCCTCAGAGGCTGTAATCCAGTGGTACCGCTCGTATTCACTGGTCTGAAAGTGGTGAACAAACCCTTTCCTGGGCTGAGACACACTAGCTAGCTTGGGGGTTGGCCGACCTCTTCTCAGGATGTCTAGCTTTTCTTCTAAATAAATATTTAAGTATGTCCGCGACTAAATCAATTTCTCTTCCTCCGTAGGCATACAAAAAAAGTCTAACTCAGGTGTATTAATGTGTGCACTGTGCTACACACGTGTTTCGCCAGTTGAACTTGGCTGTAACAGTTTCCCTCTGACCAACCAATCAGAGGACGGAAAAATGCTGACGCTATTCTGGACCAGCTAGCTGCCCTGTGAGGAGAATATGGAATCTGATTGGTTAAAGAAAAAGAGCTATTTCCTAAGGAGACTGTGGTAAAAAGACGAGCAGAACAGACTTTGAAGGCTCTGGGCAGATTAGATTGACATGGCAGCACATAGAGTCTGAAATCTGATTGGACAAAAAATCTAACATCCAAATACACGTACTGGAAGCAGAGCAGCCAAGAGAAAATCTACAAAATGAAGAGAATAAACTGTTAGGAATAAATTAATACAATTTCATTTAACAAATATTAAAATGTAGGTTGTAAATGTAGGTCAGTGCTTCTGATAGTGTTTAGAGAAGAGAAGAGAAGGCTTTGCTGGCCCTGACAGCCCACCATTGATATTGATATATGTGTGTGTGTGTGTGTGTGTGTGTGTGTGTGTGTGTGTGTGTGTGTGTGTGTGTGTGTGTGTGTGTGTGTGTGTGTGTGTGTGTGTTCAGAGAGCACATTGTGTTAGTCAGTTGCATCTGATACTCTGAATGCTATACGCGTTACACACTTTGTGACTGTCCAGATTTGGTGTGTGCAAGGGGAGGTGGCATCTTAGTGGTTTGTGGATGCTTGTTTTTGGAGTTAATAATGTGACAGACAGTCTACAGTCAAGTTTTGATATCTCTTCTAGTTTTTAAGATTTAGAACAATCATGTATTCATACTGCTCACCTCCTATCACCATCACAGAACATCAGGTCAGCAGAATATTGAGAAAAAAGATCAATAAAGCAGCAGGCCCTGACCAGGTCTCATCAGCAACTAAGGCTTTTTTTTTTCACTGAGCTATGTAATCAATCTCAAGCCCAGTGTTTTGTGTCTGCCTGTTTCGAAACCTCAATCACTCCTGTTCCAGTTCAGACTATCTCTTGTTAAAATGATTACAGACCATTTGCTATGGCATCAGAAATCATGAACTGCTTATAATGAACAATGCTGATGATTTCACCACCTCGAAATGATGACTGATGCCTTAAAGTCTTTAATTTGCTTATGACAATGATGTAAAGCAGGCTCTGAACTTTAACCTGCAGCATCTGAACTTCTCTCAAATTTTGCCTTCAGTTATATTATTCCTGACCTACTTCTGATAAATTAGCAATTTCCTGTTCAACAGGAAACAGTCAATCAAGTTTGGGAACCAGTCTTTAGACTTGCACTACCTCAACACCATTGCTCCACAAGTTTGTGTGCTTTATCCTTTTCTCTATTCACCGTACACTGCTGACTGTACTTCTGAGAATCATTGCATCAATTTCATCAAGTTTGTAGATGACATCTCTGCTGGGACTCATTTTAACATTTTAGACAGACGTTAGTTGACTAATGGCACAATGTGCAGCTGAAAAACATTACGGCAGAACATGCAAATAGTGATGAAGGTGAAGACGATTTTGGATTTCTGAAGAAAGCATCTACAACAAAGTCTTATAGGGTGGAAACAGCCAACAGGGAAACTACAGAATCACTAGTCACCTCTTTCATTGCTGTCTGGTTCTGCTCTGCAACCTCACACTCCAGGCACAAAGTAAAGTGCACCTTAAGAAGTGCAAAAAAGGAGGCTCTCAAGTGGACTGCACTCGTCCAAGGTGCAGGAGAGAGTAGGTTATATCCAGGGTGCAGGAGAGAGTAGGTTGAATCCAGGGTGCAGGAGAGAGTAGGTTAAATCATGGCTGACTTCACACATCCCAGGCACCATTTTTTAAACATTTCCTTTAAGAACCTTGAAATTCCTACTTCAATTCTTCTAAATAAAGATTATTCTCACATCCTTTCCCTCTGACATGCAGCACACAATGATAGTCAGAGTAATAATTATATTATACCTTGTATCAACAGTAACTACATATTGTAGTAAACCTTTTGTACAGTATTGTTTTGTTCTGTGGTAAGTAGTACAGTATTATATTGTATTTTCTTGTATAACATTGTCTTGTCCTGTATTGTATTATTTTGAACTTTTGGTCAATGGGCTATTCTGTACTATGTGCACCTAAAACAATTAATTTTATATACACTGTGCTTGGAAAAGGAAATATTCCAATTCTGTTCAAACAGTACCGTGCCACTACCAATTCAATAGTACTGCTGTGCTGGGAATGATGTGATAATACGCTAAATGGCCAAAAGTATGAAGACATCTGTTCAATCACACCCTTGATAACCTCCAATCTCTTTTGAAGGCTTTTCATTTGATTTTGCAGTGTGGTTCTGAGGATAAGCCCATTTAGCCTTGAGAGCAATAGTGAGGTCAGGCAATTCATTCAGACAAGGACAGTGCAATACAAAAGTACCAGTATTTATGGGGTTGAGGTCAGGCTTTGTGCAGGCCACTCAAGTTTTTCCACACACCAACCACATTGGCAAACTATGTCTTTATTGACACCACTTTGTACACAGAGGCAATGGGTCCAAATAGATAGTTTAGTGATTAAGGCTCTGGGTTACCATCAAGCTGCCACTGTTGGGCCCTTGAGCAGGGCCCTTAATTCTGCCTGTTCCAGAAACCCTGTATCACTGCTGACCCTGCACTCTAACAATTGATGTCGTTCCATTAACTGTGAGACTAACTGGGTTACTCTATGGATGTTTACATGCATTGATGGACTTGCTTGCCTGATGTTTTCTGGCAGTGTTGATATGCATAGCATTGAAAGATGACTTTTCTGAATAGGTAAATGCAAATTGTTCTGCTTGTGCTCTAATGAGGACAGCTCAAACCCAGCCACTTCCGGCCTGACTGATTCATCACTGCTGCTGCACTGAACTGAACTGTGCTCATCATGTATATGACTTTTGTTAACGTTTATTTATTAGTGTGAAAATGCATCTATTTTGAGAAAAAATGAGACGGTGCTTCTTTTCTTCACGCTATTAAAACGCATGACGTACCAACTGATTAACATCGAAATAAAGCCAGAATTTATAGCATTACCCTTTCACTAGATTTGGTGCTAGCCGGTAATTGCATTTTGCTAATCGTTTCCCTTGTAATGCTTCCTTCTCTTTGCCTGATTGAAACGCCATTGATGGTCCTTAGTTATTTTTTCATTTCGAAAAAAAGAAAAACGAAAAATGAAAAACACACATACATGGCATACATAATTTTAATCGCGGTAGGACTTGTTGATGTTATTAAATTCTTAAATGTTGAAAATGATTCAGGCATAACTGAGGCAGCTACACCCGCACAGTGGTATATTGAAAGCCCCCGGCTAGCAGACTGCTTTCTCTGGACAGCAAACACGGACATGGCGGATTTCGATAACTACGATGACCGGGCTTACGGGAGCTTTGGTGGCGGACGAGGGTAAGAAAATAATAGTCCGGAGGACAGGAGTGAATGCTGGCGTCTGCAGGTTGAGCGAGGGCGAGCCAGTGTCGGGTCGCGGTTGGTGGTTGTGTTGAGCGAGAGCGAGACAGGGCCCTGGCGCGCTGAGCGGTGTGGTGAGATGTGCTTTCGCGGCGTGATGAATGGGAAGTCGCTCAGGGGGGAAACGCAAACCCGGGGATTGGCGCCTCTTCCAGCTGGGGTGGGGGGCACCAGGTCTCCCTGTACCATGCGTGTTATTTATTTTTTGTGATGACCTATCCGTGCAAAAAGCGTGAAATGTGCATTCGCGTTACACGCATTTGCCAACGAGGCACTTGGCGCCCGGTATCCGCGGTGAAGATAACAGCGAGCAGCCCACATGGACTACGATCCGTGATGCACATCGCAAGACGAGCGAACTACTAAACGATATATAGCGCGCGCGCGCGCGTGAGATATAATACACTGTTTAGAAATATTTTCTTGTGGACTCGTCTGCACTGCAGCTGGGGATCAGCTTGTAGTTTTGGCAACATTGAAATGTGATCGCTACATGGAGGCTAACTGTAGCTGGTTAGCTCTCAGTCTGACTGCATGGTGGGTGTAGAAATCAGGCCTCGTCTCGTCTGCTGCATTTCACTGAAATGAGTTACATTCTTACTGATGTGAAAGAGCATTCTACAGGTTTCTACATATTATCTGATTTCTACAGAATTCTGAACACTCAGCGCTATATATATATATATATATATATATATATATATATATATATATATATATATATATATATATATATATAGCTAGCGCAGGCAAGGTGTTGTTACTGAATTGTTTATTTATTTACTGTGTTTGGCAGAATTACATTTCACGTCATTTTACTTATTATAATTAACCATGGACCAGGTCATCTGTTGCGATCATAAAGCTGCATGCTCATATTGTCAGCTTGCGATCACTGAATGTTATATACACTTACAGATCACCTTGCATTAATTTGCACTAAGTCTATTCTATTGTGCACATGTTCACCTAAAATCTGAAGTTGGTTTGCTCAGACCAGGCATTCTGATAATGAACAACTCCATGTGTTACACCTCCATGTGCATGGTGTTTGTGACCGGTGTCTCTTCAGTCAGTTCAATGATTTTGTGCTCTGAATAAACATTGTTATGAGAAAGATCAGGCGACACCATTTACTTTATTTGTTAGTTTGTTTTAAGAGATTTAGGAGCTTCACCATATAGCCTTAACATGTGCACATATAGTAATAATTAAGTTATCCAGAAATCGGAGTGTTACTTGGCAACCTGCTTGTAATTTATTTTTATTTTTATTTTTTTTTTTACTTTTCATTTTGTTTTGCAGTGTGGCATGCAAATGCTTTAATTCCAGTTTGCTTTGCTGTAATTAGTAATGTATCAAATGCAAACCTTTTCACTTCTTTATTTGTTTAGGTCAGGTGAAGCAGTAAGTCTTGGAATTTCCCTACTAAAACGTAATAAACCGGTCTATTTAGGCTTACATTTCAGTTATTTAAATGACATACGTGGCTTAAAACATGAAAAGCACCAAGACTATATTCCTTCATGGAAGAGGATTTTTTTCAAGCAGCTTTTCTACTGATTTCAGTTTGTTCTGTATGTTCCATTGAAACATGTTGCTTACAGTACACAGTGAGTTACTCACAACTATGAAGCTAGTGATTTAACCCACTGGAAGTCTTTTTTATGTGATGGTATGATTTTAAATAATAGCTATTTGTAGTTTAAATCGTTTAATGCAGTCAAATTTGTTTTCATTTTTTCCCCCCACAAAGTACAGTCAGTTAACCTTGTACAGATATCACATTAAAGTCACAATCTCTATGAAGACATTAGATTCAGGGCCATTTCTGATTCTGCAACACTTGTGCAAGCTTCATAAAACAAAGTGCGAACATCTTTCCCCTTATTTGCTTAAGTGCAGAGAGTGAACAAAGAAAAGGGGTAGAACCCAATGTTGGGGAGCTGCAAATGAGTTTAAAAATGACCCCAAACAACTCCTGGTGCTAATTTTGTTTTGTACAAAATGTAATATGTACTAAACGTTAATGCTAAACCAAGCTAAAATCAAAAATGAATGAAGGTGCACTTCATGGAAGACTTGTGGAAAACCTTTCAGTGCTGCTTAAACATGTCTTGAGAAAAACAAATCACAACCGATTTTTAAGTTTCCTTTATATGTTAATAATATATTGTTCTCTTTCATAGACAAATATGCAAATAAGTCAATAATCTAGTTTAGCTATGACTCACTACCAGAGTGATGCAAGAATTAATTCTTTCTTTAAAAATTGGTCAGTTGTAATTTACTTAAAGTAAAAAAACAAACAAACAAAAAACCAATTAAACCAGAAGAATGGTGTTTGGGGGAAACTTTTTTTATGCCAATTTAGTTTCTCCAGCTTTAAAAATGTGGCTCATTTTGACCTGCTTACACACCTTACTGAAACCTTCTCCTCATAACTGCAATATTAAACAGTTTTTCAGGTAGTCAGATGTAATACAAGAGGATTTCTGGCTTTTGCATTTTGTTGATGTTTGTCCAACGTCAAACAGCAGCACCAAATGGTCAGCTTTCCATCCGTGTTAGTGTCAGGCAGTCTGGCTTTCCCCGAAGATACATTTCCTCTGACACCAACGGAATGTGTCTGGCACGTTGGACACCTTCTGCATGTGTCTGCATCTGCAGACATTTAGTGACAATTTGGATTTCATAGTTTTCCTTCCTAAGCGTCCATACAATTATAATTTTTTTTATAGATCTATTTCAGTAGTTGTAACATGTAGGTCTTTTTTTAATTATTATTATTTAATATAGGTCATAAGACAATGCATTAGCATGGGTTTGTGGGGTGTATAGAACTGGTTGGTGATGTCTTTCATTTGTGATCTGACTGCTTGCTTTATAATACACAAGAGATTATAAAACATGGTGCAGAACCTTCAGAGGAAATACAAATCATTTTTCTTTTTCTGGGCCACTTCAACAAACGGAGATTAGCTCCAACAAAATTGTTTAATTTTCTAGTAGCCTGAAGCAGTTTTGTAAATATTCATTACAGCAACATGTCAGAATAATTTTATTAGGCTTGGCCTTTGTTTCAGTCTCGGTAGTCTCTGTGATGCTGAAAGTAATTGAATGATTTTCATTTTTGTTGGTCATACGAACAGGTCAGGGCAACATAGCTAGTGATTTCTGAGCAATTCTTAATGGTTGATTGACATCATTTGACTTAAAAAAAATAAAAAAAAATTTCTTGGATGCTATTTAATCCGTATATTGACACATTTCCTTCTTTGCCATGAAATCAGAGCAAAGTGCTTCACTGGCTTGCACAAAAGCCAATAGCATTTCAGATACACGACAGCACTGCCAAGTTTATATGACTGAGATGTGTTAGATTATTGTGTGCTTTTCACTACTTCTTGCTAATAAAAACCCTGGCACTGTATAAAAGGGGAATAGTGTTTTTAATTAGTCTGATGCATAAAATATTTTACCATCGATTTGCACCCCAGAGTAATTTGTAACTTTGTACATATTCTACCCAGTAAAGCAGTAGAGTAAGACCCATTACTGGAGTCAGGATGGAGAGATATAGGTGTATACAGTGAGAAAAATATTTGAACACCCTGCTATTTTGCAAGTTAGAAATCATGGAGGGGTCTGAAATTGTCATCGTAGGTGCATGTCCACTGTGAGAGACATAATCTAAAAAAAAAATCCAGAAATCACAATGTATGATTGTTTTAACTATTTATTTGAATGATACAGCTGCAAATAAGTATTTGAACACCTGAGAAAGTCAATGTTAATACTTGGTACAGTAGACTTTGTTTGCAATTACAGAGGTCAAACGTTTCCTGTAGTTTTTCACCAGGTTTGCACACACTGCAGGAGGGATTTTGGCCCACTCCTCCACACAGATCTTCTCTAGATCAGTCAGGTTTCTGGCCTGTCGCTGAGAAACACGGAGTTTGAGCTCCCTCCAAAGATTCTCTATTGGGTTTAGGTCTGGAGACTGGCTAGGCCACGCCAGAACCTTGATATGCTTCTTACTGAGCCAATCCTTGGTTATTCTGGCTGTGTGCTTCGGGTCATTGTCATGTTGGAAGACCCAGCCTCGACCCATCTTCAATGCTCTAACTGAGGGAAGGAGGTTGTTCCCCAAAATCTCGCAATACATGGCCCCGGTCATCCTCTCCTTAATACAGTGCAGTGGCCCTGTTCCATGTGCAGAAAAACACCCCCAAAGCATGATGTTACCACCCCCATGCTTCACAGTAGGGATAGTGTTCTTGGGATGGTACTCATCATTCTTCTTCCTCCAAACACGTTTAGTGGAATTATGACCCAAAAGTTCTATTTTGGTCTCATCTGACCACATGACTTTCTCCCATGACTCCTCTGGATCATCCAAATGGTCATTGGCAAACTTAAGACATGCCTGGACATGTGCTGGTTTAAGCAGGGGAACCTTTCGTGCCATGCATGATTTCAAACCATGACGTCTTAGTGTATTACCAACAGTAACTTTGAAGACGGTGGTCTCAGCTCTTTTCAGGTCATTGACCAGCTCCTCCCATGTAGTTCTGGGCTGATTTCTCACCTTCCTAAGGATCATTGAGACCCCACTAGGTGAGATCTTGCATGGAGCCCCAGTCCGAGGGAGAATGACAGTCATGTTTAGCTTCTTCCATTTTCTAATGATTGCTCCAACAGTGGACCTTTTTTCACTAAGTTGCTTGGGGTCAGAATTCTAGCTGATAGACAAGTGTTCAAATACTTATTTGCAGCTGTATCATACAAATAAATAGTTTAAAAATCATATTGTGATTTCTGGATGACAATTTCAGACCCCTCCATGATTTCTAAGTGGGAGAACTTGCAAAATAGCAGGGTGTTCAAATACTTATTTTCCTCAGTGTATATATAAATGTGTGTGTGTGTGTGTGTGTGTGTGTGTGTGTGTGTGTGTGTGTGTGTGTGTGTGTGTGTGTGTGTGTGTGTGTGTATATGTATGTATATGTGATACTGATGATTATATGATAATTTATTAATCACCAATCTATTATTGTTTTCCCACATGTGACTAAGAATACAATTTTTAAAATCACGTTAAAGACTAATTGTGTATTATTGCTTGGATGATTGCAGCAATAAAGGATATAATTTCTGTCATTTGATTTTAAGATGTTCAGTGTTTATAACAGACAATGATGATTTATTACACCCAGGCTCTAATATAAAACCCTTCACTCTTCCTTGTGAATCTGCAGTCCCAAAAGTAATAGAAACTACTTTTTATGTGTAGGTTAGAAAAGTTGGTGGGCAAAAACACAGATGCAGAAGGTTATGTAAGGTGGAACAGCATCTATAAATGACAAGCATGATTTAAATGCATATCCAAACTCAAGATGATGTGTAAATTCTGGAGCATAAACTGTTTGAATATCTGAGCCAGGTCTGCATACAAATATGAATCTGTTTTTGCACACATTGGCTGGTCGATTCACAAGCTGTCAGTAATAAGACACGTGGACTAGTGCTTAGTGGTGTTAGGGAATCGTGGTGTACAGGGGTGTTGTATGTCTGAATTCTCATCAGAGCACCACACAAATCTAACAAGCTAACATGCTGTGATTAATGAATGCAGTTCTTTCCATTGATCTGGATGTTTTCTCAAATGATTTGGAGACTTCCCAAGTGCATTTTTTTCAGAATGCTGCTCATGCTTCATCAATTGGCAGTGGAGTATTCTGAGAAAAGCATTGTGTTCTCAGCCCTATTCGATATAATTTGAACTCGCAGATAAGTGATCGTGTAGTAAAGAAAGACCTGACTTACTCCATCAAGCTTACAAACAAATGAAAGATTCTTCAGGCTTTCCAGACCATATTCCACAAAATATACCGTATTTTTTCGAACTATAAGCCGCTACTTTTCCCCCACGCTTTGAACCCCGCGGCTTAAACAACTAAGTGGGTAATTTATGGATTTTTCCTGGGTTTTTCCCAGTTTCATAAACTTCAAGCCAAAAAAACTGGGCGACATAACATTAGACAAATTAAATTTCCGAACGGAAATGAAAAAACGCACCTCACCTGTGTTCTGAGCTGCACGGCATCGGGAGAAAAACGTCCACCGATGGAGATTTTTAAACGCACGACGATGCCAAAAGATAAACTCTCGAGAGAAATAGTTGTAAAAGGAAGGAGGAAGACAGTGAACAATTACTTTCTTGGTCGGCTACTGTTTAGATACAAGCTGTTGTAGTGCATTGAGTCTGGGTGAAGGGAGAGCTCACTAACTCCAGTTGCAACAGAAATCATATAAGCACAGACAGGTTTCCAAAACTCGTGCTTTTTTATTTTTCTTGGCAACAGCATTACGGGTTAGTCAAAGAAACTTAGAAATGAGCATCAGAAAATAATAAGGACATAATCATCGTCTTGCACACACTCAGTAATACCGGAAAAAATGCAGTGGCAGGCTATTCCCAAAATACTGCTATGCTCCTAAAGAAAGCGCAACATATTTCACCTGTTACACCGTGTGTAACGTGTCTTTCGTCAAAGCCTGTGTAAAGTACATTAGTGTAGACACCTGCAGCTTATTTGTGTTAAATATAAAAATATTTGTAAAATTTTGTTTGTGTGGCTTATATATGGGTGCGCTTTATAGTCCGGAAATTACGGTAACTTCTTTTTAAGCAATTCTTCCATAATCAAAATACTCCAGACAATATGAGTCAGAAAATTATCTATTGATTTGAATATAATAATATTATAAGCATCTTAAGCCATCCTTGTTTAATTTTGCTATAATTTCTCACTAAATCAAATAAAATGCTTTTGTTTTATTGTTGTATAATTTTTACCTTGTTAAAAGTGTTCCTGCTGCTGGGTGTTAGATTGGTTGAGCCAGAGTATTGATGACTTGGATATAAAGTCTAATAGAATTGGGTACATCTGTAATTCTGTACCAAATATGCATATCCATACTGTAATAAAATATAACTTTTGCTGACCGATTGTGCTCATGGACTGCAGACCCCGAGGCCCAGGCGGCCCAGGCGGACCACGCAAGCAGAAGGAACTTCCAACAGAACCTCCATACACGGCATATGTAGGCAACCTGCCCTTCAACACAGTACAAGGAGACATAGATGCCATCTTCAAAGACCTCAGCGTGAGGAGTGTGCGACTAGTCCGGGACAAAGAGACCGACAAATTTAAGGGTGAGTGAATAAAAAGCTTAATATGGATTTAATAATAAAACATCAGTATCTGCCTGCCGCTTATATGTATAGTCTTTTATTTATTTATTTATTTTTCCTTCCTCAGGATTCTGTTATGTCGAGTTTGATGATTTGGAATCTCTAAAAGAGGCTTTGACGTACGATGGAGCTGTGAGTAGCCTGTATTTCTGCTAATAAATAATTAGTAATACAAACTGTACTGATGTGCAGGTGCTGTCTTTAACAGCTGCTTGGAGATCGATCACTGAGGGTGGATATTGCTGAGGGCCGGAAACAAGAGCGGGGTGGTGGATTTGGCTTCCGAAAAGATGACAGAGGTACTGGTCCTTTTCTTCATATTTTGATACGTTCAATACGTGATGTTTGTGGTGTTTTGCATTCACTTTATTCACTTCCAGTGTATACGGAAAGTATTCACATCTCTTTAGTTTTTCCACATTTTATGTTAAAGCCTTAATCCAAAATAGATTCAATACATTATTTTCCTTAAAATTCTACAAACAATACCCCATAATGACAATGTGAAAGTAAAATTGTTTTAAATGTTTGCAAATGTATTAAAAAAAAAAAAAGAAGGAAGGAAGGAAGAAGAAAAAAAATGTACAAGGGTTTTCACAGCCGTTACAATGACACTCACTCAAAATTGTGCTCAGTTGCATCCTGTTTCCATTGATGATCCTTGAGATGTTTCTTCAACTTAATTGGAGTCTACCTGTGATAAATTCAGCACCTGTCTATATGAGGTCCCGCAGGTACCAGTGTATGTCAACGCACATACCAAAACAATGAAGTCCAAGGAATTGTCTGTAGAATTCTAAGACAGTATTGTATTGAGGCACATCTGCGGAAGGGCACAGAAATAATTCTGCAGCATTGAAGGTCCCATTGAGCACAGTGGCACTCAACCGTAAATGGAAGAAATTTCTAAGCACCAGGACTCTTCTTAGAGCGGGCCGTCCGTCCAATCTGAGCGATTGTGAGTGAAGAGCCTTATTCTGGGAGGTGACTAAGAACCTTCCAGAAGAAAAAACATCTTTGCAGCACTCCACCAATCAGGCCTGTAGGGTAGAGTGGCCAGACAGAAGCTACTCCTCAGTAAAAGGCACAAGACAGCCTGCCTGGAGTTTGCCAAAAGGAAGATTGAACACTTTGGCCTAAATGCTAAGCAACATGTCTGTATGAAACCAGGCACCGCTTATCACCTGTACAATACCATCCCTGCAGTGAAGCATGGTGGTGGCAGCATCATGCTGTGGGGATGTTTTTCAGTGGCAGGAACTGCAAGACTAATCCGGATCGAGATAAAGATGAATGAAGCAATTTACCGAGACATCTTTGATGAAAACCTGCTCCAGAGCCTTCTGGACCTCAGACTGGGGGGAAGGTTCATCTTCCAACAGGACAACGACCCTAAGCACACAGTCAAGATAACAAAGGAGTGGCTACGGGATGACTCTGAATGTCCTTAAGTGGCCCAGCCAGAGCCCAGATGTGAACTCGATCTGGAGAGATCTGAAAATGGCTATGCAACGATGCTTTCCATCCAACCTGATGACCTTGAGGTTCTGCAAAGAAGAATGGGAGAAACTGGCCAAAAATCGTTGTGCCAAGATTTTAGCATCATACTAAAAAAGTCTTGAGGCTGTAATTGGTGCCAAAGGTGCTTCAACAAAGTAGTGCGCAAAGGCGGTGAATACTTATGTACATGTGATTTTATTATTATTATTATTTTTTAATACAGTTGCAAATTTTTCAAACACTTTTTTCACGTGGTTATTATGGGGTATTGTTTGTAAAATCTTCAGGAAAGTAATGTATTTAATTCATAATATTATGGAAGCCCTATGTGAATACTTCCTGGATTTACTGTAAACCCACGTCCCCTGTCCACTCCCTACACAAACACATCACCATTATCTACTCCAATCCAAGTCCCAGTACGAATGAGTAACAAATCAGTAAACCCAGCCATGTCAAATCATTTGTGTTCAAAATGAATTTTAGCAGAGAATCATTCACTACAATGTAAATCATGCAAATCAACTAAATCAAAGCAAACTATGTAATCGCTCTTTGGAATGAATAAAATATAGGTCAGATGATGCTTGCAGATCAGGAAAGGCCTGAATGTTCATTATATTGAGAACATGCTTGCATAGTGCCGAGTCGTCCGAGTCGTTCATGGGCAGTGGCTGCTTTATCGTAGCATCATAGTGGCTCAAATTAATTGTTTGAGTGTTGAGAATTTGTAAGAATTGTTTTTTTTTTTTTTTTTTTAACAAATGGACCAAATGGGCGGTCATGATTTTATTCCTGAAGAGCATAATTCATTCTTTTTATTCATCTTAAATATCATTTAGATCAGTTTATGCATATTTGTGATTTATTACTTATTTATAATAACTTTTGTTTTTAATTATTTTTAATAAAAATATTTACCTAATAATTTTATGAGTAGGGTAAAATAGGGAATGGACAGAACAGGTAAAAATGGAATTGTTTCCTCTTCATCTATACTATATTCTTTGTTTAGCCCTTATTTGCATGGTTTAATTTGTAGGCTGATAATGTTATTTACCTTGAATTTTACAACCGAGCCACTTGGATTTTAGTAGTCCACCATTGACTTCCTGCTCATTCTTCATTAACTACACTGTGTTTTTCGCCCTTTATTGCCTTCTAATAGCAAATAATCCTACATTATAGGCTTCACTGACGTGAACTTTTTCCGCAAGGCTTGCTTTCTTTAAAAATGGTTCCATCTTTCTTAGCAGTGACTAACCACCAGGGCATGGCAGGAGGACACTTAAGCAGAACCAGTGTGTGGCTGGCTCTCTTCAGCCGCACATTGTTCTTTAAATTGCAGCGTGTTTTAAATGTAGCCCATGTTTATTTCAGGCCGCGGTGCCTTGCGGGGGTCCAGAGGAGGGGGACGAGACTCCAGAGAGGACTTCGACAACTCAGGAGGAGGTGCGATGAGTGGAATCAAAGGCATATGGGCAAAAAATAACCCTGGTTTACAGGTCTAGAAGGTCTAGCTTCGGAGCTTTGGAATTTCATCAGTGATAGAAATGCGGAGACGCTGTAACTTTCCCTTGTCTTTTCTGTACATTATTTAATAATTTATTTTAGTCTTCATGATGATATAGGTATTCCATCTCATTGCCATCCTTCATATTGTTGCAGTCTCACTACTGGTGTGGAAAGAGTTCCTTTTTAGGAGTTGTCTATAAATACTGATCTGACACAACAGCTTTATTTAAATCATATTTAAGCAGTTGTTTTTGATCAGTATTTTGGTACAGCTTTTAAAATAGTTGCTACTTGCATTAAAAATTTTTTTTTTTTTCTTTGTTTGTTTGTTTTTTTTTTTTTTTTCCTCTTCTCTTTCCCAGCCTCAGGTTTTAGAGATGATGACTTCATGGGTGGGAGGAGTCGTGGAGGCGGCCGTATTGGTGACAGACGGGGCGGTAGTGGAATGGCGGGCCGCTACAGAGATGGACCTCCACGTGGAGGCTCGACAGACTTCAGAGAACCTTCTGATGGTGTCATAGCTTTATTCATGCTTCTTTTTTAATACATAGTATTTCTATGAAGATTGAATGCTTAGGCAGACCTTCTTTCGTTGACCACCAATAATGAAGTATTTATAAGTGGTATTATTAATGGCATATTTTTGGATTTGAGGCTGATGTGGAAATGAAAATCTAAATAATAGAAATACATTTCAGACATCACCTTATTGTACAAGGTAAACTAAAATTTGTCTGCTTGGAGGAGGAATAGTAATATGTGAATGCAAATGCGTGACAAATTAAAGGAAAAAACTAACTTACTCTTACCAAAATACCCCTCCCCTATCTTTGGGGCATTAGGGGTTACTGAATGATTTGATAAATGTCGTATTGTAAATATAGAGTGCTTCACAGCCACCACATTCAAATTCACATTTGTTGAACATCTACAGAAGATTATAGGGGAATTTATATATGTTTTAGAAAACTGTTCAGTTTTGTGAGACTGCAGAATCTGTGCCATTGATGCTGTTCTGGCAGCTTGTGGTGGTCTGTACATTTAGCTCAGTAGGTGTGTTAACATAGAGCATTGTAATCGGTTTAAAAGTCCAATCCGAATGAAAATGCTCCACATAAACCCCTCAATCGGATTAAAAATGCCCAAACCGAATGAATCGATTTGAGAGGGGTTTGGGTAAAGCTTTCTAGAAACCAAACAAAATAAAAATTCTTCTATGTAAACACATTAAACCGATTACTCCTCCACTAGTCCACTGACATGTGATTAATAACCGGCGACTCGTGCAAAAGCTTAGTTTATATTCCAGGTCTTTAAATTCCAGCAATACAACCCGATCCCACCAATCCTTACTACAGACCTTCATCCACACGCTTCTGCTTTTCAGAGGAGGGAGGGGTAATATTGAGATGCTCCTTAGAGATGCACAGCAACCAAAAAGCTCAGCTTTCTGGGCCCGTCTTTTTCCTCTTTACATTCCAGCAGTAGTTTGCCTACAAATTTACCGTATTCTTCGGACTATAAGCTGCTACTTTTTTCCCACGTTTTGAACCCTGCGGTTTAAACAACGAAGCGGCTTATTTATGAATTTTTCCTGGGTTTTTCCCAGTTTCACAAACTTCAAGCCAAAAAACGGAAACGAAAAAACACACCTCACCTGTGTTTTGAGCTGCACGGCATCGGGAGAAAAAAAAAAAATATTTTTTTTAAACGCACGACGATGCCAAAGGATAAACTCCCGAGATAAATTGTTGTGGAAGGAAGACGGTGAACAATGACTTTCTTGGTAGGCTACTGTTAAGATACAAGACGTTGTAACACGTTGAGTCTGGGTGAAGGGAGAGCTCACTAACTCCAGTTGCAACACAAATAATATAAGCACAGACAGGTTTCCAAAACTCATGCTTTTTTTATTTTTCTTGGCAACAGCGTTACGAGTTAGTCAAAAACTTAGAAATGAGCATAAGACAAAATGTAAATCCATGTTAACGGGAATAAAAGACAGCAAACAGGCTGATGTGTTAATGTCATAAAGTCTAAATGCACCAGTACATGTAAACACCATATTGAGTTAGATAACGTCTAATGTAAACAGTCCACAGAAGGATTTTAACCAAAATGACAAAAAAGTGTACATGTAAACGTGTTCTTGATATTTTCTCTTTACACATGCAGAGCAGTGACCCCTATTGTTGGAATATAGTAAATTCTTGGTGCTGTTCTCCTTTTCACAATACATTGTTTCTGACGAGCTCCCAGTGGGGTCAGCGGTACTCTGCCAGACTCACTTGTGCAATACAAAGCTGATAGCAAATCTGTGTTATGCTCTGTAATATAAAGCAATGTGAGTGTATTATGTGCAGTGTTGAAGCTGTATTTTTCTCCTTTTCCAGAGGAAAGAGCACAGAGGCCAAGGCTACAGTTGAAGCCACGCACAGTCTCCGAACCCCTGAACCAAGTGGCCAACCCGAATTCGGCCATCTTTGGGGGTGCCAAACCCAGGGAGGAGGTAATATCCAAAGACAAACACTAAAGAGACTGCAGCCTCCCTCAGTATCCTGAGATGGATGGATGGAGGGGAGGGGAGGGATGAAGTTTGGGGAGGGCAAGGGAGAGGAGAGTGCAGGACCAGGACAAGAAGACTAAATGAAAGAAAAACATTATCATCATGCCAACAGGAATATGATAAGACTCTTGGTCATCATTCCTAACAGTTAGAGATGAATCCCTACTTCTTCTGAATCCAATTTTAATTGTAATATATTAATTCAAAAAGAAATATGATTAAAAACCATAAATTTTCATGACGCAGTTGCACGTCATACACACACACACACACACACACACACACACACACACACAATAAAGCATACACAAAAGGAGCAGCTCATGAATGCATGTCAAACAGTTCAGCCGTTTTTACGTCCACCCCTGCTTCCCTGTAAATAGTGCCTGCTCTGTACTGTAGTTTGTCAGGGGAAAGCTCATTCACATTCATTTATTTTATTTTTTTGCAAAAAGGCTTTGATTATAGCTGCTCTTTTAATGGATTCCAAACTGTTTTAAAATTTTCTTTTAGGTCAAATGCTACTTGATTTCCCCCGTTACATTGCTGTGCCGTTGTAACAACGCAGTTTGGATGTGGATTTAATTTCACACGGCCTATTTTTTGCGCAGGAGGTTGTAGATATTGTAAAGTGTGCTTTTCAATACATCTTTGTGCCAGTGATGCAGGTTATTCTGTCGGTGAATATTTCCTCAGCTCTTTAGTTCAATTTTGCAAATTTTTATTTTTTATTTTTTTTTCCCCCTAATTTAAATGTTACCTCGGGGAACATTTGTAGATTTGATGTTTTACAAGGAGGCACAAGCAGTTTTATGTCCTGCATGGTCAGTGCACCAGCTCTCACTTGTTTGGGAAGTACCCTCCTGTTATTATTTAAAGAAAAAAAGAAAGTGGGGGGAAAAAAAGCAATTTGAATGCACATTGGATTATTAGGTTGGTGCTCTTTTAGCCCTAGTGGTGTTTAATGGAAAATTGACTAATTAAAGCTGTGTAGTTGAATTGTATGATCAGTGTTTTAGTATTGGGATGAGTGTAAAATAGAACATAAACCGTTATTATGACATTTTGTTTTTAGATTACTGCAATCTCCTTTTCACATGAAGGCTAATTTTGTTCATCAAACTATTAAATGTTACCTTTCAGCCTTTGTGAAACAGGCCCTTGTGACGTCATTGTTCTTATTTTATTTTTGTTTTCTTGTTTAAGCATTGATATAGCTGTGTGGCTGCATTATACCGGAAGGCTAGACTGGATCTACGGGCTTTGGCCAGCAAAAAAATCTTTCAAGGTGCCAAGCTTTCTCCGCTTGGCAAAAGAGAAGATGATTGAAAACGGGCATGGCATGGGTTAACACCCACCCCGTGACCTACCTGCTATAAATGAACTTTCTACACACCTAAGCGAGCCTCTGAGGACAGTGGCTTCAGTTTCATTCTGTTGCCTTTGGGTAAGGATCCTTACAGTATGTGCTTTTTGTCTCCTTTTCCCAAGGCATTGTCATTAAATCAAATTGAAATGCTAGAAAACAGGAATAATTGCTACCCAATTGTGTCTTCTGTATTGTTTCTCAACTTGCTGCTCGGTTGTTTTTTTGAAATAACATTTTAGTTTCCACTGTCTTAAACATTAAACAGCTTAACTGTTAGAAGAATCGAAATATTAATTTCTTTCTTATACAATTCAGCATTTTGGAAGATTTTTTTTGACCATGTCTGTATAATCCGGGTGAGAAACGCTTTCTGCGATAAAGATACAGCCACACTCTTGAGTAGAAGAGTGAAATGAAAGCATGATACTTATGAACATGGATATCAGCTACAGTGTCAGTCAGGCTATTACTTTCCACAGCATGTACTTCATTCAAAAACTAAGAAAAAAAAATATATAGTTAGCTGTGGATCTCTAACACGGTCAGTAATACTGCCTTCACATAGGAAACTTATTGAACAAACATCACACGCATTTCCAGTCATGGTGATATCAGGCACTCGTTTTGTCCACTGCTATTAGATCAAGTATAGATTCCTCTTTGGGTGTCCATGTGTTGCAACCATTTTATTTGACATTTTACTGGACATAAAATGAAAGACGTAGAACATTTTCTTACTGTACTATAAAATAAGAATTGGCTGTTTTTATTCTTTTGTTTTTCTTTTCATTTTCCTACACTGTTTATGGCAATAAAATGTATCATCTTAAAAGTGTTTCAAATCAATATCATGACTGAATGTCACATTTTACAGCACATGTGGTTTCAAACTTGAACCTCTCATGTAACTAGCTGTGAGTCTCATACACTATATGGACAAAAGTTTTTGGACACAAATATAATATATGGAACATCCCATTTTCCATTTGGATTTGTGCTCATTTAGCTGCAAGAATGTTTGTCAAGTCAGATACTGATGTGGGGGGGCACTATTCTCCCACTCCAACCTATTTAGACCATATCTTCATTTTACCTCCCTTTGGGCAGGTTTGGGTTTCCCAGTTCAAGTGAAGGGAAAACTGAATGCAACCACATACAGACTCAAACGCTGTGTAACTTTTGCTGAAGAACCACATATTGCTGTGCTGGAAAAGGCTGGTGTCCCAATACTTTTGTTCATAGTGTGTGTAAAACATATATATATATATTATTATATTATTATATAGTTGGGTTGGGACACTGGAGGTTTCAGTGTGTTGACTTCAGCTTCATTCTATATTTATTTATGCAGGTTAGTTGGAGGTTCAACTTTTATATATTTGTGCAACTTGTGAGTAGATGTTGCATCTTCTGCTTCATGAAAATAAAAATAAAACAACTGTTAGCCAAAATACATTTACAATAATGGTGGGAAAATTCACTTTTATATTTAACAGAAAAGTGAATGCTTCTTTGGCATGAACTTGTCAAAGCATCTGCCTCACAAGTAGAGTTTAGCAGAATTAGTGTTCACAGTGTGTGGTTCATTATATAATCTTTTTTTTTTTTTTTTTTTAATAATAATCGAGTCTATTTTTAAGGATTTCAGTCCTGTATTAGCGATTTGGGGTATATATGTAACAATCTAATTATAAAAATCGGGTTCATTAATTTGCTAATTAATAAATAAACATCGGTGAAGCTAACCTTTTATGTAAGAGCTCGAGTGTCAGTGCTGTATCTCAAGACATCTATCATGGGACAGTTCAGGATGGAGTTTGTGCTTTTTTTTTTGGGGGGGGGGTCTTCAACAATGCAAGCTGCATTTTTCAGTTCCTAGAGAGCAAAAAACATCTGGTAAGATAACCACCATGTTTAAAGCTGCCACAACTGCAATAAGTGTACGCAACATTCTATAAAGCTAAATATAAATAAATAAAAAAAAGCACAATCTAATTAACATCTGGTTTATAAGTTAAGAACCGTTAAAGTATATTCTAAACCATATAGATTGATTAATCTGAATATGCAGACAAACCAAACAACATGCACTCAAAATGATTACACTCATTTAACTGGCTAACAGAATGCTTGAATGCTTTTTTGGAGTATTGACGTTGAAGAACTAAATTGGGAATGATTTTTTGGTCTTTGCGTGTGCGCTTCAACTTCCAGACACTAGAGGTCAGACGTTTTCTCCTCATTTCAGTACTTTTTATTTCAGTACTTTTTTTGTATTCTAAAAGCATGCACCAAGAGAGAAAAACACTGGTTTCCCACTTACACCTCAGCTTCTTCAGAAGACCAGAGTTGCCTGGGTACAGAATGTCTGTTTACTTCCCAAACCTTACTGTGCTAAATGTGTGGGTGTTTACACTGGAAAAGTACAAACCTACAAAAACCTGGCGCAAACACCCCCCACCCCGCTCCAACTTATGATAAAGGGCTTCTTGAGACCTTTCTTATTTTGAGATGACTGCAGTGATGCTTTTCTACAAATAATCAATCAGGCTTTTCATATTATATCAAAAGATTGGCATATAAAGGGGGTTTAAAGTTTTGGGGGCATTTGGGTAGTTACTTCATCCTTATTCTTAAAAATTGGTACCAGCACACTTCTCCTCCATTTCTCAGGCATCCTCTCACCTTCCAGAATCTTCTTAAACAATCTTGTTAAAAACTTTATTGCTATCTCATCTAAACATCCCCATGCTTCTACCGTTATGTCATCTGGTCCAACCGACTTTTCACTCATCCTTTTAATCGCTGCTCTTACTAATCCTATCCACTTCCTGATTCACCATCTCCACATCATCCACCCTTCTCTCTCTCTCTCATTTTCCTCATTCATCAGCTTCTCAAAATACTCCCTGCACCTTCTCAACACACTCTCCTCTCTAGTCAACACACTACTATCTGCATCCTTTATTGTTCTAACTTGCAGCACACCCTTCTCAGCTCGGTCCCTCTGCCTGGCAAATTGGTATAAAATCAACATTACCCAATTCATCACATTACAATAAAAATATGTATAATATGGTGAACTTCACGGTTGCATGTCGCATACCATGTAACTGTGCTAATGACCTGTTCGCTCAAAACCTGAAATGGTATACTATGTGTAGTACGATCCTCAGACTACTTTTTTTTTCTTTTTTTTTTTTTTGGAGCAACATACATTTTTCCAAGTATGAGTCCAAATGTATGTTTGCAGTTTACTACTTCCCAAATCGTAGAGCTGTAGAGCAGTCACTTCATTTGCAAAATAAATTTCAGAAAACTGAAATCGTGTCCACCTGTGCCCCCCAGAGCATTACCAGACACTACACAGTTGTGTATTTGGTAATGTGACTTACATATTGAGTCAGAAGCAACAAGTGGTCATTCATGATCATTACTGTGTTTTAATAAAGATGTGTTAAAAAATTACGGCTGTTGTGATATTTCTGGTCTTTTCTTCATTCTTCTTGCATTGCTGTTTTGTTTTGGAAACAAAGTGAGAGAGGTACAATTGTGAGATGGTTTGGACATGTGCTGAGGAGGGACATGGAGTATATTGGTATAAGAATGCTGATGTTGGAGCCACCAGGAAGGAGGAAAAGAGGAAGACCAGGAGGAGGTTTATGGATGCGGTGAAGGAAGACATGCAGGTAGTTGGTTTGAAAAAGGCAGATGTAGAGGACAGCAGTATAGAGAAGGATGATCCGCTGTGGTGACCCCTAATGGGAGCAGCCGAAAGAAGAAGCAGCTGACTTATTGCATTGTTTTCTATGTTAAAAATCAAACAGTAACAGATTATGGATTTAATTCAATTTGGTTTTTTTTGTTTTTTTTAAATATCGCATTTAACTGCTGTATGAAACGTTTGTTGTTTTTTTGTCAAGGTTGGAAACTTTTGTCTTGATTTCATCTGGTGTAATCATCTGATTTTTTTTGTGTACAATCGATCAGTGATTTATTGAGGCTTATGGATCCATAGCAACAACATACATTTTAAATAAATATCTGCATTTGACCTCTAAGTAGGGACATGACTGTAGAATAAATAAATACACTGCCTGTCCAAAAAAAAACAAGAAGTCACCACCTGGATTTAAGTATGCAAATAGGTAAGAGCCTCCGATTGGATAATAACTGCATGGATGATGATGTTTCAGCTGGGAACAAGTTATTTAACCATAACTGATGCTGTGAGCAGCTTCTCATTTCTTAAACAACTATGTTGGAAGACACATCCTTTGGTAATGGAAAAGATGTTGATCTATCTCAATAGGGTCAAATTATTGGCATGCATCAAGCAAAGAAAACATCTAAGCAGATTGTTAAAACTACTCAAATTGTTTAAGAACTGTCCAATGCATTATTTATAACTGGAAGGATAGTGGGGAACCATCATCTTTGAGGGAGAAACGTGGTCGGATAAAAATCTTGAATGATCACAATTGGTGATCACTTAAATCAGGGGTCTCCAATCTTTTCCAGAAAGGGCCAGTGTGGGTGCAGGTTTTCATTCCAACCAATTAATGGTCACACCTGATAACCATTGAAAATGAAGATCATTAGATTTGAACAGGTAGAATTTGGTGTGGACTTGCTTGGTTGGAATAAAAACCTGCACCCACACTGGCCCTTTCTGGAAAAGATTGGAGACCCCTGACTTAAATGTTTGGTAAAATCAAATTGTAAAGAAACAACAGTAGAACTCAAGGCTATGTTTAATAGTGAACGTAAGAGCATTTCCACACTCACAATGCAAAGGGAACTCAAGGGATTGTGACTAAACAGCTGTGTAGCCTCAAGAAAACCACTTATCAGTGAGGCTAATCGAGAAAAAAAATGGCTTCAATTTGCTAGTGACCAAAAAGATTGGACTCTGGAGCAATGAAAGAAGGTCATAAGGTCTGATGAGTCCAGATTCATGCCTACCGTACAAGCCTGTGGGGGCAGTGCTATGATCAGGGGTTGCTGCAGTTGGTCAGGTCTAGTTTGAGCAACATTATTTGCCCAAAGAATAAGGTCATCTGACTACCTGCATATATACTGAATAACCAGGTTATTCCATCCATGAATTTTTCTTCCCTGATGGCAAGAGCATATTCCAAAATGACAATCCCAGGATTTATCGGGCTCGAATTGTGAAAGAGTCGTTAAGGGAGCATGAGATCATTTTCACACATGGATCGACCACCACAGAATCCAGACCTTAACCCCATTAAGAATCTTTGGGATGTGCAGGAGAAGACTTTGCACAGGGCCACTCTCCCATCATCAATACAAGAGCTTGGTGAAAATGTACTGCAACTCTGGATGGGAATAAATGTTGTGACATTGCAGAAGCTTATCAAAACAATGCCATAGTTAAGGCTAAAGGCGATCCAACAAAATATTACTGTGTGACTTTTTATTTTTATGGGACGGGCAGTTGGTCAAGTTACAGTCGGTCAGAACACAGGCTGGCAGGTGATATGGTTCTCATTTCACCAGGAGTAAGGACTTTAAGGGCAAGGTTGGTTCTAGAAAACAACACATCAGCAAGGCAGCTGGAAAATCCCAAATGTTTATTAAACAGTTTAGTTGCAATGCAATACAAAATTGTTTATATGTTCAATCTTAATGTTATCACGTTTCAGAGATTCCAGATTTTGGTAGTGTCTGCGCTTGAATTTGGAACACAGCCCCACGCAGTTTAGCGCCTTTGTGGCTCCGACGTGCGCGCTCCCGGCCTTGTGACGTCGCCAAAGGTCACGCGCACGCAGTACAAAACTACCAACAATAGCGAATGAGCCGTTGAAGTGGAAGTGAGCGAGTTTTCACCGAGGACGGAGTCTCTGGCGCCAGGTTATGGTTTGTGACTTTTTTTATTTGGTTAGACTGGAAACACAATTGTGGGATTCCAGTATTTGGTGGACTTGTGGAAACTTCAGAATTTTCGACAAGTTGTGGAGAGTGTTCGGTTTTTCCAGGTATGGCGAGCTGTCGGTTAAGTTTGAAGCCGCCGCTGTAACTGCTAGCAGGAGGATCCTCACAAACAGTGAGTTGTTAGAAATCAGACACGATGAGCCTCCAGCTGCTTCACCTGGGATTTTATTTTAGACTGAAACTTCGAGCTGAAATTAAGTCCAGGACATGTTTAAAGAGTTATAATAAAGTTTTAATTTGATTACTGGACGGACTGAGTCAGCTGGAAACTGAGGTATAGTTAGTTAGAAGCATTTCTGACTCTGACGACTGATTAGATTTTCCTTTACACTGCATGGTAGAAATGCTGCTAGTCCCAACCCAGTCATCTCTCACCACCCTATTGTTAGGATCTCGGTTTGTCAATTGTGCCAATTCATTGTCAGTTTTTCGAAATTTACCAGAAAGAAACGGACACTAAATGCCCCATTGCCTGATTCAGTTTCCTGTTCACATGCTCACGTTGGCTTGCTGATGTGTAAGTGTGTGTGTGTAAGAGATCAGGTTTCCTCATAGAGAAGTGGAAGTGTGTGTCATGGGATTTGTTATTCCCTGCATGTTGCAGTGAAGATGATTATGATGATGGACTCACATGTCAGTGTTGTCCTCTCTGTAGATGTGTGATATGAGCTGCACTTCTCTCAAGCTGACACTTTAAACAAACATCAGTGGATCATCGGCAAGGTAAGGACAGTTCACCAAT
This sequence comes from Silurus aristotelis, assembly GCF_946808225.1. Lineage (NCBI taxonomy): Eukaryota > Metazoa > Chordata > Actinopteri > Siluriformes > Siluridae > Silurus > Silurus aristotelis. The sequence goes on along the minus strand of NC_139581.1, from coordinate 12,797,344 downwards.
CTTCAACTTATTTCAGTTTATTAACCCTCGGGACAGTTTTGAGATTTGAAAGATCAGATCTTTATTCACTACGCCTGTAGTCTGTAAGTACAGTAACACAAATGTGACCCCAGACATATATTTGTCTGGACCAAATTCAAAACGAAGCCGATTTACTGAAACCTGCCTTTGTTAGTAGTTGAATTATGTTTATACTATCCAGAATTTCATAATCTATAAATAATAGACTTTTGGTTGAAACAGACCAGTAACTTATTTTAACTTATTATTTTTTCTCAACACTTGAGCAATAACAGAAATAATTGTGGTTTTTTGGCATTCACACACGTTCAGACAGAAACTGTGACATTCTGATCTACGTTATCAATGTAAAACTGCATATTCTCTCGTATGTAAAAGTAGCCCCAGCTTGAAAAGGACATCACACAAATTAAAAGACTATTTTACAAATGCATGCAATTTGTACAAAACTTTGCTTTGCATAACAAACATAATTGACTGACTCAACTGCTGCACTTGGACTTAAAATGCATGCGTATTTAAATAAACAGGTTGTTCTTTTATCAGGGAATTCTATTGTGATGTGTGTATATATATATTACTACAGATGCAATGACTAATGGCTAGTATTTTCTTGTCATGGATTGTTCAGTTTCATGATGAACTCCAGAGCATGGCTGAGGTGATGCACAAATTCCATTATTACCAAATAATAATTTAACAAAATTTGATTTGTGCAAATTGTATTAGACTGGGTGGAAAGGGAGATATAAGTTTATTGTCTATTTCAGGTATGTGGACAGTCAGGTTCTTGCCTGGTCATGTGACCGAATGAAGCACTCAAAGTTTTGCTTCAGGTGTTTATCCCCCACACTTTCTCCCCGTCCACCCACTACTTCCCATCCACCTCTCATGGGAGGGTGAAAACATGCATATCCTCCATCGGTTCAAACTGATGCTCATGCTGTGTCTCAGGGCACCGGGACACACTTGGGGACAGCTCTATTGGCCCTCTTCTTTATACATTAACCTGTGATGAACTAGTCTCTTGGACACTTGGCACTTGGTAGCTGTAACTTCATTAGGATTCGAACGTGAGATCTCCAGACTATAGAGTAAAAATCAAAACACATTTGCTTGCAGGTGCAATTGCACTGTTGTGGCTAAGCAATGTAGGTCAACCTACCTGACAAGCAAATAACAATGATTCATTTTAAACTGCATTTAAAGTTGAATGTTTAAAGATCACCTTCCAGTGACTGCAATCTATTCAAGTAATCATGACTCAGCTCCAGTCATTCGTTCAACTCCAATCCTCACAAATATGAAGGGGCATGTATTAAAGGATCTGAAGTAACAGGCATTTTTTTTGTCTGACTAAGTGGTGAAAAAGTCTCTAGGCTGCAACTAATATAATTTCAGAGGATATATTTAATGTAGTCTACTTTGTATGTAGGCATTCTACATTGCTGTCTTGTGCTTTAACTAAATAAATAAAGAAATCAGTAACATAAAATAAGACTGACTATCTCTTAGATTAGTAGTGCGTAAAGGTGTGTTTTATTGTATCTAGTTGCTAACTATTATGAAGTCCAAACCAATTATATAATATATATGATATTATATATAAAATTTAACAGAAATGTTTGTGGACACATCAAACTGTCACACAAACATGTGGTTCTTCTCCTGATTATTGTTTGGAGATGCAAGTAAACATTTATCTAGGATGTCATTGTATGCTCTAGTATTACAGTTTCCCTTTACCCCACCAAACACCAGACACTCGTCCATCATCAGTGGTTCATCAGAAGTTTGCAAACCTTTTGCTATTTACTTATAATACAACAAATAATAATTAAAAAACACTAGTCTTTCAAAAGACACTCAGTGAAAATCTTGCTGTCACTAGCAAAATATGTGCGATCGGTATTGTACAGCTGTTTATTTTGCTTACTAGCATTAGAAAAGTGTGCAATTCCTAGAAGTGATGCAAAAACTAGAAATGTTTTTGATTAAGGGATTAGTGAAAGAACAGAAAGTCACTCTGTTGCTCAAGTATGATGATAGCTGGCACAAAGCAAATGTATCTGTTACTTTGTGACTTCATTGAATGCAGGGATGTTTACAAAATGAGAAACTGGTCCCACATGGGGGACAATGGGAACTGATCTCATGATTCACACACACAGTTTTGAAAAGTTTTAAAAAAGGGGGGCCTTTTCTGTTATCTCTGCCTTTCCCTCGGTTAATGTTCTTTGCATGTGATTTTTATGAATGAATATTAGTATAGATGGATTTGTCATTTATCCACTGTCACTATTTAATATGAACCATACTGGTTAACTAAAGATTTTCAGATTGTCAGTATATTCATTTGAAGCAAATTTTTTGATTCGTAAATCTAATTTTGTGTCTAATGTGATTTAGTGCAGATAAATATGGTATTTTGTTAACCAGCTAATTTTTAATCATTATTATTAATAATAATAATTATGATTTCAGTCATAGCTTATTGGGAGTTTTAGACCGGCGATGTAATTGTTGTTGTTTTCAAATTTTCAATGAGGTCATAAATGTTCAGCATATTTGGGCTTAGTAACATTCAGCGGTAAAGCTATAAATAAGTTTTAGGGCATAGAAAGTCTTCAAGGTGGCTTTTTTTTTTAGATTCTTAGTAACTTGTCAAGCTGCCCTTTCTGCCTTCTTAACTTCAAGACAGAAAATGAAGAGGCTGCTGTGACACCAGCAATTAAGTTGTTCAACCACATTAAATCTAAATATATATTGGCCACCCTGCCCTGTAACCCAGGTGTGCTAAAGCCTAGTAATGTAAAATGCATGAATCTGTGCTGTAGTTTCCTCAGACAAAAGCTGCATAATGTTCTGCGGTTATAGTAAGCAGCCAGTAGTGTTTTATATCCTGTTTCTCTGCAAGCTCTCTTGCCAGAGCAGTGTTATTGTGTGTTTGGGCCTGTGGTGTGGGGCTGTACAGAAGCACTGACAGTAGCACGTCATTTGGAGCGCAGGGACTAAGGGAGTGCCCCTGCTGACTTGTTCAACTTTGCATGGCCTGCTGTGCTTCCTAATAAAGGCTAATAATGAATAAAAGGAATATAAGTTGCAGATAGCATCAAGATGATTTTTATTCTCTTAGGCTTTTAAAAATACAACCAATGCCTTTGATTAATCTCAATTAAAACATGGTGGTAATATGGAGTATTTTTGTCACTTCAAGTTCCACAACTATATTTCTTTTAGATCACAACAATCACTCTTTCTATGATTTCTTAAAACGTTTTATTTATTTATCAGTCAGCATATAATAAACTAGTTTAGTATATTTTACTCTACAACATCAAAATCAATTATTAAATATTCAGAAAAATTAACTATTTATAGTGAAATGATGACCAATAAATGTGATATGAACATGTACTATAATAGTAGAATGCTGGCATGGGCTGTTGATGGCGCTATTAAAATGTATATTTTTAATGAATCGTTGGATTTTAAAAAGCCTTTTATTTGTATATACAATACTTTTCCGCCACATGTGATTTCATATAATCATTTTTGAAAATGTGAGCAGACTTGCTTTGCTAAGACATGTTCCTTTCTGTTTGTCTGGAATTCACTGAGATGTTACCATATTTTTTATGTCAACAATCTTTATATCTTCCTGCAAAACAAATGTTACTTTCAGTCTGTGCAAATAAACACTAAGGTGTACACCAAAACGCAGACATTCCCCTAATTACTAATTACTAATACACGCTGATTCCCGAAGTTGATTTTGCAAGTTCTCCCACTTAGAAGTCATGGAGGGGACTGAAATTGTCATCGTAGGTGCATGTCCACTGTGAGAGACATAATCTAAAAAGAAAAATCCAGAAATCACAATATATAATTTTTTTAACTATTTATTTGTATGATACAGCTGCAAATAAGTATTTGAACACCTGAGAAAGTCAATGTTAATATTTGGTACAGGAGCCTTTGTTTGCAATTACAGAGGTCAAACGTTTCCTGTAGTTTTTCACCAGGTTTGCACAGTTTGAGCTCCCTCCAAAGATTCTCTATTGGGTTTAGGTCTGGAGACTGGCTAGGCCACGCCAGAACCTTGATATGCTTCTTACAGAGCCACTCCTTGGTTATTCTGGCTGTGTGCTTCGGGTCATTGTCATGTTGGAAGACCCAGCCTCGACCCATCTTCAATGCTCTAACTGAGGGAAGGAGGTTGTTCCCCAAAATCTCGCAATACATGGCCCCGGTCATCCTCTCCTTAATACAGTGCAGTTACCCTGTCCCATGTGCAGAAAAACACCCCCAAAGCATGATGTGGCGGTGGACATTTTAAAGGCAGACTAACAGGTCTTTGAGGGTCAGAATTCTAGCTGATAGACAGGTGTTTAAATACTTATTTGCAGCTGTATCATACAAATAAATAGTTTAAAAATTATACATTGTGATTTCTGAATTTTTTTTTTAGATTATGTCTCTCACAGTGGACATGCACCTACGATGACAATTTCAGACCCCTCCATGATTTCTAAGTGGGAGAACTTGCAAAATAGCAGGGTGTTCAAATACTTATTTTCCTCACTGTATATAAGGTTCCAGAACAAAGGTGGCTAGTTAACGTTAACGTACTACAGCAGCCTGCTGGAAAAAGTCTTTAAAATGATGCCTTGTGTACTTGTATCTGTTTAATCGAGGTAAGGTCAGTTAAAAATGAATTGCGGATGCTGGGCTGTGAATTTTTCAAATGTCTTTAGCTGTGATACATGATGATCTACTTTAAAAATGTTAAATAACAAGGCATTCCCAGACCTTCATCTTCAATGCTGTTGTCTTCATTTAGAAACTCTTACCCCAGGGCAATGCGAATCTGTCTGTGTAGCCATGGAAGCAGTTGTGTCTTTGTGTTTGACTTGGGTTTCCAGTGTAGACTATTAATAGAGGACAGTAGAGTGCTGGTAGTCCTGCCGTGCCTTTGCTTCCTTGTTATTGGATACTTTCGTTTGTTCTAGCGTTCTCTTTCATGGGTTTGCTTTCCACATGGCCTGTTGGGGCAGGCCTTTTTTTTTTTTTTTTTTTTTTTTTTTTTTTTTTTTGTAGACAGGCAGGGAAAAGTTATATATCATAAATATCATGGGGAAATGTAATTTAATGAATGTTTCAGTTAATGATGAGTTAATTAGTTTCTGAAAATGTGTCCTAGCTTGAGACAGCAACGTGTACATTGATGACAATATTAGCACGAAGGCCCATTTTGTATTTTGGCCACATTAAGAAGCAAATATGATATTAATATGGTTGTGGTTTTGGTTGAATGAGCTGTGTTTAAAGCCCATGTAATATACAATACTCTGTATACTCGCCCCTGTGACAATAATAAGAATAATAGTTCTGGATTATGGTTGTGCCTAGTTAATACAACACGATTTTCTAAATCAAAGGAATGTGTCGGTTGTTTAAAATACACCATTTATATCACCTGTGATCTGTTGTTTTGTGCTTGTAGCATTGTGCACACTCATGATGTTTGTGAGCCTTTCTGCAATTGCTCATGACTTTTTACCTAGAGAGATAGATCCCAGCTGGCTTCATCCCCAAATCCCACTTTCTCATGAAAATAAACATGAGCGCTTCAGTGTCTATTTGTTCTATCTTAGCAAAAACAAGATACAAGAAGGACTGTTTAGGGAAACAACGAAGAATATCTTTTCGGGGGGACTAGTTATATAATGAAAAGAAACATAGCTACAGTGAGGAAAATAAGTATTTGAACACGCTGCTATTTTGCAAGTTCTCCCACTTAGAATTAATGGAGGGGTCTGAAATTGTCATCGTAGGTGCATGTCCACTGTGAGAGACATAATATAAAAAAAAAATCCAGAAATCACAATATATGATTTTTAAACTATTTATTTGTAAGATACAGCTGCAAATAAGTATTTGAACACCTGAGAAAGTCAATGTTAATATTTGGTACAGTAGACTTTGTTTGCAATTACAGAGGTCAAACGTTTCCTGTAGTTTTTCACCAGGTTTGCACACACTGCAGGAGGGATTTTGGCCCACTCCTCCACACAGATCTTCTCTAGATCAGTCAGGTTTCTGGCCTGTTGCTGAGAAACACGGCGTTTGAGCTCCCTCCAAAGATTCTCTATTGGGTTTAGGTCTGGAGACTGGCTAGGCCACGCCAGAACCTTGATATGCTTCTTACAGAGCCACTCCTTGGTTATCCTGGCTGTGTGCTTCGGGTCATTGTCATGTTGGAAGACCCAGCCTCGACCTATCTTCAATGCTCTAACTGAGGGAAGGAGGTTGTTCCCCAAAATCTCGCAATACATGGCCCCGGTCATCCTCTCCTTAATACAGTGCAGTCGCCCTGTCCCATGTGCAGAAAAACACCCCCAAATCATGATGCTACCACCCCCATGCTTCACAGTAGGGATGGTGTTCTTGGGATGGTACTCATCATTCTTCTTCCTCCAAACACGTTTAGTGGAATTATGACCCAAAAGTTATATTTTGGTCTCATCTGACCAGATGACTTTCTCCCATGACTACTCTGGATCATCCAAATGGTCATTGGCAAACTTAAGACGTGCCTGGACATGTGCTGGTTTAAGCAGGGGAACCTTCTGTGCCATGCATGATTTCAAAACATGACGTCTTAGTGTATTACCAACAGTAACCTTGGAAACGGTGGTCCCAGCTCTTTTCAGGTCATTGACCAGCTCCTCCCGTGTAGTCCTGGGCTGATTTCTCACCTTCCTTAGGATCATTGAGACCCCACGAGGTGAGATCTTGCATGGAGCCCCAGTCCGAGGGAGATTGACAGTCATGTGTAGCTTTTTCCATTTTCTAACGATTGCTCCAACAGTGGACCTTTTTTCACCAAGCTGCTTGGCAATTTCCCTGTAGCCCTTTCCAGCCTTGTGGAGGTGTACAATTTTGTCTCTAGTGTCTTTGAGCAGCTCTTTGGTCTTGGCCATGTTAGTAGTTGGATTCTTACTGATTGTATGGGGTGGACAGGTGTCTTTATGCAGCTAACGACCTCAAACAGGTGCATCTAATTTAGGATAATAAATGTAGTGGAGGTGGACATTTTAAAGGCAGACTAACAGGTCTTTGAGGGTCAGAATTCTAGCTGATAGACAGGTGTTCAAATACTTATTTGCAGCTGTATCATACAAATAAATAGATTAAAAATCATATATTGTGATTTCTGGATTTCTTTTTTTAGATTATGTCTCTCACAGTGGACATGCACCTACGATGAAAATTTTAAACCCCTCCATGATTTCTAAGTGGGAGAACTTGCAAAATAGCAGGGTGTTCAAATACTTATTTTCCTCACTGTATTTTATAAATATTTAGCTGTTTTTTGTAAGTGAAATGATTGCACTTACATTATACATTCACTTTTTTCACAGAAATAGATGGATTTCCTCTCGACTTAATCCTAGGAAGAAAAAAACAAAATAGATACCAAGGAAATAAAACAAAAGTGGTTTAAAAAAATGTATTCTCATATGCATGCATCTTACAGTAAGAGCCAAATAATGAATGTTTATTAAGGGCTAAATATATAGTTAATACATTTAGCATATTTCTCACAGGAGTAAAAGAAGAGGGTTCATACTTTCACACTGTAAATGAAGTCATGATGTTCTCTGTAGCTGGAGGGAAAGGAGCTGTTCGGAATCACATTGCATATTATTCCCAGGCGAGGACATACACACAAATACAGTAAGAACCCAAATAATGATGGCATTGTGGCTGTTTGCATAGAAATTAGTTCCTATCTTTGTTATTTATATAAACAAAATAAATAACAAGCATGTGTAATATTAGGGTTAGACACTACTGAAAACTTACAGATTTATATGGGCAAGGACAAGGGTATCAGGATTAGAACTTCTAACCTAATTTTACATCACTATAAGCTTTGGCTCTGGTTTTTTAATGATGGAGGCTCCAAAGTGCAGCATCAGAATGTTGGTGAAATGCAAACAAATATGTTTTGAAACTGCTAGGCTTGTGTGCCTTCTTTTGTGTTTTTCAAAATGAGTGTCATCCTAGTAGGAGCTGTGTGGCAAGGCTCTTGTATCTCAGCCTGAACACACTCTGAATAAATGATAGGAGTCCTACTTCAGCAACCGAGCACCAAGCCACCTGCTGGTACTCTGACCTACTAAATTCACTCCTAAGTGCTTAAATCCTAGTGTTCCTGATAAGAGGAGTAAACTTTAGTCTCTGAAACAGCAATTTCTGTTTCCAGCTGTTTCTCCAATTCCAGAGAGGTTTTCGATTACTGTCTTTCAAATCACCAAGATAAGTCCATAATGTCTAGCGGCTAACAGGAGCTGTTCAAGGTTGAAACGCGTAGGCCATCTGTATGATTAGGCAGTGCTCCATTAAGGAAATGCCAAACCAGGCAGTAGGCCACAAATTAAACTTGTGGTTTCATAATGCATGCATTTGTTTATGCAGATGCACACTTATGATTATACTGATAACCTGCTTTAATGTTTTTAGTACTTTGCTAATGATAGAAAAGGAGATTTGAAGCCCTAATTCGCATCAGGAAATGAGTAACATCGAGTTATTGTAATTGATTCTCTACAAGTAGCCTAAGCACCTAGCCTGTTTCTCTCCCCCCCCCCCCCCCCCTAGTGTTGATGGTCAGCTGTCTAATTTGTGATATGTAATATTTGCCCATTAATCATATATTGGACTGAAATGATGGCAAATTGATTTTAAAATAGTTTCATGATTTTGTCTCTGTTTCCTCAGGAAGTGTTTGGAGCATGTGGGCCAGTTGTTGTAACTGGCTCTGTCTGGACTCATCCACTGTGGAGGAGAACAGTAGTCGCAGATCTAGCTCACGCCATCAGGCGTATACTAACTCGGGCTACAACAGCTACCCATCTCCCACTGCTCCGGAGCACATATGTAAGGGATGTGGGGGCCGTTTTGATGCTCTTGAAAGAAAGGTAAATAACATTCGCATTTTACTCAGCTCTGAGGTACGCATAAGTGATTATCACTAATATTTAAATAAGGATTTGTTTTTTGTTTTATTATCTAAATCTCATTTTATATTTGTGCTTATTACTGTATTTCAGACAGATGAATGTTTTAGATGTTGAGTGTATGTGCTGGATTGACTGTCTCTTTAAACTACTGTGAAATAGACAGACGAGGATGTCATACCGGATTTTAGTTAAGCATGTGAAAATGTCTCATTCTTAGATTATGGAGAAGTTCTTTAATGACCGAAAAATATCTATTATGGGATAGAATACATTTCAGAGCTGAAATTCTAAATAAGATGTGTTAATAAAATGCTTTGTAGCCTACGTGAGCCTAATTAAATGCAATTTTCCTGTTGTACGCAAGAAAATCTTTGAGGGTGGCTTACTGGGCAAAATAAATATTTGCTTGAGCAACTTCAATGATTGTTCTTGAAATGTCTTGCGATTTTAAATATTTTCCAGTACAGCAGCCATGCTAAGGAATCTCTTGCATCGTATAACACACCAATTGGGTATATTAGGTTTTGGTATTTAGTGATGTACCTAGTGATTAGTTGATATGCAAAATTATGCTAATTAGTGGATGTGCTAAAAAAAAATTAAAATAAAATGAAGACCTTTTTAAATACAAGGTTTTTCAAGCTGAAAAAGCAACTGCAAACTTAGCCAAGTAGATGCTTCAGGTATATAAAAAAAAAAAATAACGTTCATAAAATTAGATCAAAAGCAATATTGGCATTTAACTTATGCATAGTATGCCTAGTATGTGTTTCACTTTGAATAGACCAGTATGAAGAAATCTTGAACTTTACTCGATATCATGTGACTTTTTAGAGCATGTTGGAGGAATCTGGGATTTTCCTGTTTTTAATATTGTAGTAAATATCAGCCACTCATAATATGGTTGTTAAATAGGATTTAAGTCAAGACAATTTGTCATTTCAACCATATAAAGCTGAGGCTGTACACGGTGAAATAAAACAGAATTTCTCCAGAACCCTGGTGCTACATAAAACAACAAATCCACTTAACAGAAAAACAAAGCCTGGTGCAACCTGGTGCAAAGAGACAACACGAAATACAAAATAGCGCCCCCAGTAAAGCTACTGTGTATTTATTTACTAAACACAAGAAATGGACAGAGCACCGCAGTATGTTTGAGCTACTTTGGACTTGCAGCCAAAAAATTGCATGTAGTCTAAAACTTAACTGTGTTCTTACAGTTAACATGTAAGAGTTGTAATAGGATTTATTTTTATTTGCCATTAGTTATGAGAGATGGCTAAATATAACAGTGCTGGCACATCCTGTCCATGACTCAGAGCTGATGATCACTTTTTTTGTTGTTTTTGTTTATCACAGCATGTATGTGTAGACTGCAAAAAGAATTACTGTAGTCGCTGCTCAGCCCAGTTAGAGCCTCGTCCGCGACTCTGCCACACTTGTCAGCGTTTCCATGGTACGATGTTTGAGCGGGCGGAGCTGATGAAGCTAAAAGTTAAAGACTTGAGGGACTACCTTCATTTGCATGAAGTCCCAACGCAAATGTGCAGAGAAAAAGAGGAGCTTGTAGAATTGGTCCTCGGTCAGCATACTCCTACCTCTGACGCGTCAACACCAAGCGACGAACATGTACACACATCCCTATCTGAGCAGGAAATGATCTCGGAACCCAGCACAATCAGCGAGCCACCCTCTACAGGGAGTGGAGTTATGACGGACCTGACTTCCCAGTCACAGAGTGCAGTGGACGAGCAGGTAAGGAGAAGAGGAGGGCCTTCTCGCTGAACTCTGTGCAGTTAAAAAAGGTTTTTCAAAAGTTTCCCAATCTAAAGTTTGGCAGGTCAAATAGTTATTTAACAGTAGTCTGTTAAGAGATTTAGTAGTAAAATGTAATACAATCGCATGTACTTTTGTATAAAAATAAGAACATAAAATAACTCCTGAATTTAAGTATTATCCAAAACAGCACATCCCCCAAGTGTTTTATTGCACTAATACCACAGTCATTTATTTAAATAATTTGAAAACCAAATGTATACATAAAAAAAACTTGATTTGTGCGAAGTGATTTAAAAAGTTTGCTTTATATCATCTAAACCCTCAAATTGACAAAACAAATGCAGTTTCACATGAAATGGCAAACCCCTTCTATTTTCTGTCTCTTGAGAAAATGTTATACTGCAGCTTTATCCCAATTGTTACAAGAGGCTGACTATTTTCATTATTCATTACATAAACAATGTCTTATAGAAAACTTCCACTTCTCGGTTTTCTAGCAGTTTCCCACATTTTTAAGCCTGTTCATGTAGAGCACATTTGCCACACGCAATACAAAGTCCCAGTGTAAATTTCCTAGTACAGGAGAAATGACATTTATGAACAAGCACATTATAATAAACATGTGATTTCAACTACATCTGCGAATATTATATATGAGATGTACTTTTATAGACCTTCATAACACATTTGTCGAATCAGACAGATGAATTCCAGTGTTTGGTATATGTGATTGGTTTCATTGTATTGTATGTTTTGGTCTCCTGCAAAAGAAAAACAAATGTTTGACACTGGACTTTTGTTCTGTTTATTTTGAAACATTTGGGAGCAGTGTTAAAAAATTAGAAACTGGAAAATATAAAGGGTAAAGTCTGTTCTTGGGAAAGAAATGGTTTGGAAAAGAAAATGCAATGTTGGATAAAAAGCAAATATCTCAGGGCTATTCCAAAGTGACCATGGTATAAGCACATTGTGTAATATGTGACATTTTTTGAGGGTGGTGTCCTACTTTAGTCTGCACATGAACTTCTTGCTTTGGTTTGCACCTGAATATAAGACTGTGTCCTGACTTGGTTTCAGTTTTTTTCGTTTAGATGTTTATAAGTTTCTATAACACAGTTTCAAAACCTCAAAAAAATACTCGCACTATACTCACACCACAGCAAAACTGACTTTTTGGTTTTATATACATTTTCTTGTCAGGTTCATGATGTAAAGGACTTATGTTATGTAGTTTTTACAGTCATCGCTAATGTATAATAATAATTTTCTTTTCACAAGGAAAAAAAGGAAAAGTACACACTGCAGTAACCGCACTCCTTATCACTTAAATGTGACTTGCTGGAACAAATTGCTTCAGGCCTACTTGGTGGCAATGTCACTTTATGGTAGTGACATCATAAACATAGTCCTTTTATTGTGGTCTGTCCTTGAGGCGATGATTTTTGAAACATTGAAACTATCTGAAACAGTCCTGTTTTCTTTGAACTCGTTTATTTATTAAAATATTGCGCTTTTTAAAACTGTCACTGCACGTTATTGCCCGATTTTGTCCGCTGACTAACAGACATTTAGATGGCAAATTTGGTCAATAAAAAGTACTTTTGAAAATGAGGAAGAAAATATTCATGACTCATTCTGAATTCAGGACCATATTTTAAATTTGGATTACATAAAATGAATCCTTTTCTCTCATCAGCCAACAAAATAAATTCTCCCAGTCATTAATCTACAGTATCCGGTATATTAGTCATCCCCTCGTACTTGTGCCAATTAGCTTACATGTGGTGTATCATAAGTGGCTTTTATGGAAGAAAGTCCTGTCTGTCAGCATTGACTTCCTCCTATCTATACCAGTTATAACCACCTAGCTCTTTCAGGTGCAATCTGATTTAGGCAAAACTGTAAACCAATGTATTTAAAAAGGAAAGAAGTGGAGCTGTCGGGACGTGCAGCAGTTTCCTGTGGCTTATTATGGCTGTGATTTTTTGACCTGTAGATTGGGTCAGTGGCAGAAGAGCCAGTTGATGTTGAGGAAACAGAGCTTCAGGGGGCACAGGAATGCCAGGTAGCCTTACATCAGTGCTTTATATATCTGCTGCTGCTGCTACAAAGCTAGGAGTGTGAAACGAAGAAGAGGACAAAAGGGGGGAAAGAAGTTTAAACTTAATTTACCTTTGCATGGCTTGTTCATTTTGTTGTGCATAAAGATGTACATTTTGGCACCAACTTGGAGGACAAAATTGGGTTATTTTAAAATGTCCTCTCCTTCATTTAGTTCCTAGTTAATAGACTTAGACCATGCTCTGCTTTTTTTCTTTTATCATTATTTTACAGCATTTATTCACTCAGCATGATATTTATTCTTGATGTCAAAAAGATCCAAATGTGTTCTAGTCTGGAATCTTTTTACTTATTAACTAGTAGTATAGAAGTTTAAAGAAGTAAGTTTTTAAGTTTATATAAGTATAAACATACAGTTTAGCAATGTTTTTTAAAGTTGTTGAAAAGCTCCAGCTAATGATAATTCACCTTTTGTTTTTTTCTTCTTTAAATAAAAGAAAAAAACAGGGTTGCGAACATAAGTGAGTCGTGTCAAAATTAGGCAATTATGAGATTAATGATGTTTAAAGCAGTTTCCTATAAAAAAAAATTCCCCAGAATTTCCTAAAGGGTCTGGTCTTTAACTAGTAGATAGAACACTAAACAAAACTATTTAGTGTGCATTTAGTACTAATAAAAAGAGGTAGGGAATGTTTGACAGATACATATTAAATTATACCTTCTTAATATTGTTCTCTAAAACACCTGTAGAAGCTGTAGACATTAAGTCAGAGCTTTCAAGGTTTTGGTAGTAGTCACGAGCTCACAAAAATGGACATTTATAACTTTGGAAATGCTATTACTGAATTTCACCTATTACTGGTGGTCAGAGGAAAGTCATTGTTTTAATTTTTTTCTATTTTTGCTTTGTTCGTTGTTTTAGTAAATCATAGGCTCAATAGAGTTTAATCCGAGATCCATTAAATATCTCAAGGTCTTTGTCATTGCCCAGATCAGAAATGCAGTTTAGCCATAGCATGCTTGATACCAGCCCTGCTGTTTACTCAGTGTGTCCCGGTATGCATGATGGCACATGGCTGGATTTTCTGGCTTTTCTTCTTTTGCTTTCTGTCTTTTGCATTGAATTGCTTTAAGTGGTTGCATCGTGGTTGCGTGGGTTTTCCCATCCGTCAGCAGTCACTGCATAACTGATTGAGCTGTGACAAGTCACATTTTTGGGCATGAATTTTTACAAAGTGAATATTTCTCATTATTGATTCATGTTCTGGTGATTCAAAAAATCATATCTTGGAATCACCACACACAAATTCCCCTTCTTTACCCCGGCCATGTGGCATTTTTCTAGCGAGCACTTTTGTGAATTAATGTGGAGATCTACAGTATATTTTTTTTTTAAACACATTTGTAGCCATATAGACTTGCTAAGACCTAAAAACGTACTCCATTCCAAATTCAGAATCTGTCATATTTAAAAAAAAAAAAAAAAAAAAATGCTTTGAGGATAGTGAACAACAAGTGTTGTGGTATGAGTTACAGGAAGTGGTTTACTAGATTGAAATAGTCCTAACATTGTCCTTAAATAGGTTACAAAATTCAAGATCAATTGTCTTTTCCCTCCTATAAACTACCTCACTTATTATGATTATTTTCCACTTATTGCCATTTTTTCATGCATTTCTTGGTATGTTCCTTTCTCACTCTCAGTCATCAGACTCGGATGAGCCGTTGCCCTCGGGTCGGCGGGCTTCTCTCTCAGACATTTCCTCAGTGGAAGATATCGAGGCTCTCAGTGTGCGTCAGTTAAAGGAAATCTTGGCCAGGAACTTCGTCAACTACAAGGGCTGTTGTGAAAAATGGGAACTGATGGAGCGAGTCACACGACTCTATCATGACCAGAAGGATCTGCAGAACCTGGGTGAGTTATCTACGCATTCCTGTGACAGCTGAGTGATGGTGTTAAAGGGTGAACATGTACAGGGAGGTTTGAGGGTCTATATGTTTTGATTATCAATTGAGGGTCCATTGATGTTTGATTAAAATAAGTTAAATATGTGAAAATGGACATAGATCATACTGTTAAAACTATAAATGAAGCATGGTGAGCAACATGCATACTGACAAATGAGAGATTGAAAGAATTGAAGTCTTGTGTTCCATACAGATTCTACAGAAGCGACCACCATGGAAGAAAACTTGTGTAAGATCTGCATGGACTCGCCGATCGACTGTGTGCTCCTGGAATGTGGACACATGGTCACGTGCACGAAGTGCGGCAAGCGCATGAGCGAATGCCCCATCTGCAGACAGTATGTAGTCCGGGCTGTGCACGTTTTCCGATCCTGAAACAGCATCTTTGGTCAGGGGATTACGAACTCTATCTCCTCTTTTTGATCATCTTGATATCAACACTTTGCCCATGAAGAGCCTTCTTCACCCGGCTGCTTCATTTTAATTACCAGCAGAGGTGAAATGGTTGAACTGGGAATAATGGTGAAAACTATACACTAGCAATAATTTTTCCCTCTGTGTCTTCTGTTTAGCTGTCACGCAAGTTTGTGTTGATTATTTTCAAACTACTGGACTTATTACAGAGCTGGAACGTTACATGGGATTCTAGATAGTTAAATATTCTAAAACATTTCCCACAGTTCTGTTTTAAAACAGAATGACCAATATCTGTCTTTTTAAATTGACATTTCTTGGCATTTGGCAGATGTTCTTATCCAGAGCGACTTATCCAGACTGACTGTCCACACAAATACACTGGTTACTTGGAATACAATGGCAGCGGGATCATGAGCTCTCCAAACCAAAACTTACTCACATTCCCAAATAACAAAGCTTAAATGTACAATGTCAGTATTGCATCCCTGCCCAAGCAAAACACAACACTGACACTCCCGGCTCACGACATGATGACGACTGTAGCCTGCATAGAGCCAACTTTGTGTGAGACATGTTTGACGAGCGTGATTGAGCATGGCGACATCTTGACAGGCCTGAAAAGTCACTGAATACCACAAACTCTGGGTGATTTTGAGCATGCAGTCAGATAAAGACCGACAGGAAGCATCTCATGATGTCCTATTCTGACAGGATTGGTACCTGTTAGGTACCTGGTATGTAAGAATGAAATAATGCATAGTACTCAAATATACTAATCTTCACTTAGAGTGCATTACTTGTGCTACTCTTGCAGTGGTTGATGAAGATACTCGCA
Organism: Silurus aristotelis; assembly: GCF_946808225.1. NCBI lineage: Eukaryota > Metazoa > Chordata > Actinopteri > Siluriformes > Siluridae > Silurus > Silurus aristotelis. Next base: position 12,781,228 of record NC_139581.1, on the reverse strand, counting down.
ATTCATTTTCACAAGTGAATTTTTTTTGTTGTTGTTTGGGGGGGTTTTTTGGCTTTTATTTAGTAATTATAAATGATCCATGAGTGATCATGGATACAGTCTGAGCTGAGTCTAAAGGCTGCCAGTTCACAAGCCAATGTAGTTAATTTGCTAAAAAAAAAAAAAGCTGCACCAGAATAAAGGGAAAAGGACAGAATCCCGGTGAGAGATCTTTTCTTCGTGACACTATACTATTCACAGAATTAGTTTATTTTTCTATAAACCTTCTAAATGCTGCACAAAACGAGTGATTTGTACAGAATTTAATATTACATCATTCAAAATGACTGTTTCTGTAATTAACAAAGAGAATCCTAATAATACGATGTCAGGTTGAGCAGCCGAAGACTCGCTATTGGATGAATGAGAAATGGTCTAATTCCAGTTTTGTGTGTGTGTGTGTGTGTGTGTGTGTGTGTGTGTGTGTGTGTGTGTGTGTGTGTGTGTGTGTGTGTGTGTGTGTGTGTGTGTGTGTGTGTGACATTTAGGTGTACAGTAAAGCTAACAAGTGGGTAACGTTTTAATGTTCTTTCCACCAGAGGCCTTTCATCTAAACCTGTAAAGTAAGCGACCAGATTTGTGCTGCTATCATCACTGTTAAATTAGTTTGACAGAACGTAATCAAAATCCAGAGTGTCTTCTCACTTACTGACTTTAATTGGTACTTGGTACTCTATTGGTACTCTATACCTATTAAAGCTCACAATCAGTTCAGTTCAAATCAGATATTGCAGTAATTCATTTAGTACTCAAAAGCTTTTCCATTTTGAATAGTCAGATGCAAACCAGGCTTCACTGGAAACATTTGCAGCCTCTTAGCCTCAGGAACTCCAGTTTGAGGAAATACGTGAAATATTAGCAGCAACTGCTCTGTGCACTGATGCAAGTCTAGATACTGTGCCAAAATAAGATTACTGTCTCTGTCTATGGCACTCCACAGTTCAAAATGTCTGCTAATACATCTCAATGCCTTCAGATTTCCCAGATTAGTGAGAACTGATCATGAAAGTAATTTATGCTGAAGTTCGTTTTGGACAGAGAGCTGAAACAGAAATGTGCCTTTACTTGTTCATGAAGCTTTGCAAAGTCTGCAAAGCAGATGCACTTTTATAGAAACCAAATGGGATCGTGTGAGAACTGTGTAACACCTTGAAAAGACAGCACCTTAAATCATGCCAGATATTGCGTGATAACGCTTTAATCCCCCCTCCCTCCCCCCCTTTGTAGAGGGGCTTTTCTACATCTCAAAAGGCTGCTCCAATCTATTCATTTGTTTATCTTTGGGACATTTTTCTCAAAAATCACTTTAAGCATCTGGAATTGTTTTAATCCAGGGACCTGCACGGTTCTCAGATGCTGTAGAGTCGCCAGTGCTGATGGACTTATTCAATAAAAAACCTATCTGTAACATAATGCCTTCATATTCTTCGTTTCTCAACAACACTGAACTTATTTCGAACAAGTCTGGGACTTCTATTAAACTCATTCAGAACTTTAGTACAATGTATATTGTAATGCTAGTTTTTCTTTTGTTTATAGGGAAGACATTGATTTGGAAATTCCTGATGTTTTAGATATGGGTTTTCCTTTTTTTCACCAGATACAAGGGGAATTAATGTCAACAGAACAGAGAAGTTACTTTAAAACTGCAAACTAGATGAACTAATTGGGTTTTCTTGTGTGTTGTTCTTTTGACTGTTTTGTATTAAAATGCTTCTTGGATTTTGTTGTCATGTATGGGTTTTTTTATTTTTTATTTTTTATTATTATTATTATTTATTTTAATGTTTAAAGAAGTTATGATATGTAGAACAGGAGGACAAGTTTATCCAGTTCCTCAGTATCAGTTGGTAATGGAACGCTGCACACTAATGCATTCTGTAAGTGTTCAGACTGGGGTAGAAAAATCAAAAGCAGCATTACATAATGCAGTATACAGTAACTATTGGCACACTCGATAAGATGGTTAAGAAATATAATGACCTCAGAGAGCAGAATATTGACAGAACATGAAGCACTGTCATTTGTTTAGGGGCTTCTTTGCACATTTCAGGATTCTGCAATGTCAGTATGGCTTAGACTTATAAGGTGATAAATATTGACTAGCAGTTAATTCAGACTTAATGAAATATTAAAAGCACTGCACTTGTCATAAGCAAGTGATCTGGGTGGAGTTTATGTTACAGGTTATTGTTAACAGCTTTACGCATAATAAAGTTTTTTCCTTCTATACAACAAATGAAAGCAAATCTGCATGCACACTGTGTACTGATCCCTGTGTTGACATGGAATAATGTTCTGTTCGAATCTGTGTCAGGCCTGGTTACACCTTAGGAAAATTTAATTACACTTTAATATTGAATTAAAATAAAGAAAAGGGGAAAAAAAGATTAGGGAAGTGACTCGATTTTTATTTATTTGCTCATTTAAGATATGTGCAAAGTGCTGCTGGGAAAATTTACTTCAACCAGAATTATACCTGTATTTAAAGACCAGAATAGAAAACATTTATATAAAAAAAAATTCCGATGTTGGATATTTTTGTTTATTGTTCAACAAATAAATGTAGGTCATTTCATGGGCCTCGTTAAAATGGCAACACATTAGTTTTGACCATTGGTCCGGTCCTGAAGAATGAATAAGAAGGAAATACACTTATTTGAGTGTGTTCGAATAAGAATTAAGTGGTCAGATGATTATGTAAAGCCTCACCACCCCTTAAAAATAGGGATGTTGGACAACATTGTATCAGCAGTGACATCTAGTGGACGAGGCAGTCCATAATATTAAATTTCTATTTCACTGTCCTGCTGATTGCAGAAAATGTCTAATGTAACTAAGCATTTTCTTACATCGTTGGTATCTTTAGACTAAGGCTTTTTTAATAAAGCTTTGTCAATCTGGATAATAGCCTTTCCTATTAGGCTTTACTAGGAACACTACTAATACATCCCTTAACTCTAAAACAGCCTCAATTCTTCATGGCAAGAATTCCATAAGGTGTTAAATACATCTCAGGTCCTTCGAGAATGTGGAATATGTTGATGTGAATTGTCTGGTGCATTTTCATTCTAACACATCCCACGTACAAAAGGTGTTCTATTGGATTCAGATCCACAAGTACTAAGAATTTGGCATCGGATTAACTTTCCTGAAACAGTCAACTCGTGCATTACTATCCTAAAAGCAACCAGTAGAAGATTGCAGCTGTGAAGTGATGCACAATCAGTGACAATACTTACATAGGCTGTTGATTGGTAGTGTGTGCCAAGAAAACATTCCCCACACCATTACACGACCCCCACCAGTCTGAACTGTGGACACAATGCAGGTTGGGTCCAGTGACTCATGCCAAAGATGCTGTTAAATTTTTACCCTATCAACCATGTGGGCAAGAAATTCTGTCTCAAATGTTGTGCACTCAGATACTTTTCTGCTCACCACTACTGTACAGAGTGATTATCTCTCTACAGATACTCTAGTATGTCAGGTTAAACCAGTCTGGGCATTCTCAATAGATCTCTCCCATCAACACGATGTTAATGTCCACAGAACTACTGCTCACTAGATTTTTTTTTTCTTTATTGCACTTTTCTGAGTAAACGCTAGAAACATTCAAGAAGATCAGCAGAAATACAGAATCCAGCCGGTCTAGACTTTACAATCACTTTACTAGGAGCAGAACTTGTCCATCCTCCAGACCAATAGGGGCGATCGTGTACAAAAAAGTTAATACTAAACTAAAGAAGAAGAAATACCACTACTGTTTATTTTTCATAGCGCCGTGTCTGTCTCGATAAAGTATCTTATAAATTAGAAATTATCTTTTATAAATGATAAGGTCGTTTATATGTAAGTGCAAGACTGCTCACCTTCCTGTCAAGCGATGTCTCGTGTTTGTAGGAAGAACCCGTCTGTGTGCACGGATGATCCTCTCAGTAAAGATGATCTGTGCTCCAAACTGGCAGTGATGCGGCACACACTGCAGTCTAGCTATGGCCCATGTGGCAGATTAAAACAAATCCATAACAATGTCGGGGGACACGTTCAGACCACATCCACCTCAGCAGTACTACTCAAAGCTGTGTCTTTCTCAGAGCCACTGCTGCAGCTGATCTCTGCAGCCATCTTGGATCACACCACGAGATTCAGCGACTGTGGTTTGTTTACAGGTAGATTTCACTCATTTTCAGGGTTATAGTGCTTTTATTTGTTGAAGACAAAATATATATCAGGTCCAATGTTGTTTGGTAAAATGTAAATCCATAAAGATTGCAATACATTTGCCCTTGCCTTAGTGGTTTAATAATCTCAGTTAATAAACTCGTATTAATTTGAACAATTTTAGTCTTTCAGTTGCAGGACATGTACAGTAGAAGAAGAATGATTGATTTATAATCCCGGATTATACTGTAATGCGATACACGAGAGGATCTTCTTCTTTCGGATGCGCCCGTTAGGGGGCGCCATATCGGATTATTCGTCTCCATACTACCTCGTCCAATATTTAACATACTACATCGTACCCGCATTTAAAGTACCAACTCTAACATCCACCCTTCTACACTTCTCCTTTCCCTGCTGTCTCTGTAGACGCCTTCCTCCTCCTCTTCTTCTCCTCCTTTGGCCAACAGTAGCCCAATTTCCACTGGTACCCTGTTGGCTAACCCGGTTGGTAACCCGGCCCTCGACCGACCTGGTATGGAATTTAGTTTTGTGATCGGCATATTTAATTTGGCACATGTTTATGCTGGATGCCCTTTTTAACACAACCCTTCCCATTTATCCGGGCTTGTGACCGGCACTAAGAGTGCACTGGTTTGTGCATCCATAATGGCTGGGTTGCAGACCTGCAGTAACTACAGGGGAATTAAGTTGATCAGGCACACCATGAAGTTATGGGAAAGAGTAGTGGAAGCCAGGCTGAGAGAAGAGGTGAGCAACAGTATGGTTTCATGCCGAGGAAGAGCACTACAGATGCATTACTTTGAGAATGTTGATAAAGAAGTATAGAGAAGGACAGAACGAGTTGCATTGTTAAAATTAGATAAAGCGTACGACAGGATGCAGAGAGAGGAGGTGTGGTATTGTATGTGGAAGTCTGGTGTGTCAGAGAAGTATGTGAGGGTGATGCAGGACATGTATGAGGACAGTGTGACAGCAGTGAAGTGTGCAGTAGGAACGACCGACTGGTTCAAGGTGGAGGTGGAACTGCATCTAGGATCTGTTCTCAGGTCTGCACATCTCCCTTATTCTTAAAAAAACGGTACCAGCACACTCCGTCTCCATTCTTTAGGCATCCTCTATCTATCTATCTATCTATCTATCTATCTATCTATCTATCTATCTATCTATCTATCTATCTATCTATCTATCTATCTATCTATCTATCTATCTATCTATCTATCACATATACATACAGAAAAAGTGTTTGGCTGTTTGCTTTTACAGGAATCTGCTACTATTTATGATATTTATGGACCCCTTTTCTAAGTCACTAAATCCTGGAGCTCGTTCTTGATATCTAATTCCAGGAGCTTATACACTGACTCAGAAACATGGTGTACATGCCTCCAAACTGCTTTAATTATAGGTTGGCCTATTCTGCAACAAAAAAGTTTTCATCAGTACATTTTAAAAATAGTGCCATTCCACTGCAAAACAGCACTGTGTATATATAACTGGATTAAAATAAGTCATACGTAACCTTTTCTCCTATTTTATTTTTCATTGACAGGAATCTTTTGCCTTGGCCTCATTGAAAATGCCAAGAGGCTAGGACTCGGGTTGGCTGTGGCATGCAGAGTATATAAATACTTGTTAGAACAATGCAATAGTTATTTAAATGCGGACGATTGTGGCTGTAAAGTTCAGGTGGACTTCAGCAGTATTCAATCATTTATCACTTTATCTCATACTGTAGTCGCTAGCAAACCAGCCTGCATGCTCAACCCTGATGAATCACAACATATCACCTCTCTGACCGTGCAGGCCTTCCTTCAGTCTGTTCCTTCTGCATCATCAAACGTCTTTGGAAGAACACTGGTTGTGACAATAGAAGGACAGCCAGTGAGCAGTTCTGCTGTTTTCCGTGGAATATTATTGGAAGTGCCCATTCTGCAGTCGGTGGATCTAAAGAACCGTAATCCAGGTCCCTATAAGATCGTGCTATTTGGCACATCTCTGTCAGGTAACCTCTCTGAATTTGGAGAAGCAGTTTTCGAGATCCAGGCAGGAGTAAATCCAGAGGCGGTCATCGTGGAGCAGTTATTGAAGCTCGGTGAGCGAGTGGTTCAGGACGGTGTGGAAGTGTTTGCATGTCAGAAGGTGATTCACCCAGTGCTGCAGCAGTACTTGAAGGAACGTGGGCTGGTGGTCATCGAGCGCCTCGGACTTGCCCTAACGGAGCCAGTTTCCCAAATGACAGGTCTAAGCCATTTTTGTCTCTTTTTTTTTTTTCTTTTTTTTCTCTTTTGCAGTTTTTGACAAAAAAATGTATAGAATAATATAATATAATTTGAGCACCAATCCAATAGTGAACAAAATAAGTGACCTATTACCTAACATATAACAGGTGAGTAGTGTAAATTTTGCCATAAACAATAGGCAGGTTCAATTTTTTATTTATTTACAGCTAAGGGTTTGCCTAATTAAATATAATTTTTTTTTATTTACGTAATAACCTTTTTAAATATGTGATCTTTGATGTCCCTTCACTTACATGAGAATGTTGGTCAAATAGAAACAGATTTTATTCTGTTGTTTTGGGGGGCATATCAAAAAGAAGTGAGGAGGAAAATCTTTTTGGGTTGTACTGCATGGTTTATTAAGGAATTAGCACCACATCAGGAAGTTTGCTTTTCAATACATGTATACAATCCCACATGAGGTGATTGTGATGAATGGGTTGAGCTTAAACTCCAGAGTTAATAACGTTTAGATAATAAAGTAAAATAGTGAAATAAAGGGTTTTTGTTTTGAATGCTTTTCTATTTCTGAAGCATTTGCAAAAACATGTTATAGATACAGTTTATTCATTTGAGAAATGATTGATTTGACCAAAATTGTTCTTTCTACTTGAGTCTTGCTTTAATATCAAATGAGTCTGAGAATTACAGTTGCTGTAGTTGTATTTTTTAGATCATTTTTAGAATGCTGTTACACAAGTGCTGAAATGTGTTCACTAGGACACTTGGCATTCGTGATGAAATTTTTCTTTTGCTGCCCGAAAAAAGCTCATTGTGTTACCACAAGACCATTTTGCTAAGAAACTCCAACCAATTTCTACCAAATCCTTGACTTTTCTGTTGGTTCCAGGTGCTCTGATTATGGCATCTATCTGCTCTCCAGTCCCAGCCAAAGCATATGGACAGATCGGGGGACTCCATCTGCACCGCATTGGATCGAAAGAGCTTCTCCAGCTCCTTCCATCTGGAGAGGCAGCCGTTAGCACGATGGTGCTCTGTCACAGAAACGAAACGATGTTAGAGGAGCTTAAGGTTTATTGGAAATATTTTTATTTCTTTTTATTTTTTTTATGTTTTTAAAATGAATCTGCAAAAAAAGCATAGACGTGTATGCCTCATGTAAATGGCTTAAAAGTTACTAAGATAAAAGTAAATGGGTTTGAATATGAATATGAATATCTAAATGCACCATATGTTTGAATAAAGCAAATAACTGTAAGTTTAATGGTCCTTATTTTAGGCACTGTTTCAGACACACTCAGACCACGGAAAATCAGGTTTTGTGAAATAGATGGCTTAAAACGCATGTAGTGGTGGAGGGTTACCCAGCAGGCTATAGTTGAGAAACTGGGGAAAAGAGTAGTGTTTTTGTTTTACATTTTTTTTCTTTACTTCATTACTAAAAAACCATAATGCAGCTGAAATATACATAACTACATTCATAGGTGCTGCACATGTGGCTGCTGTTTCCTTTTGTAGTTTTGTTTTGTTTTCCTCCGAAATGACACTATCTATCTATCTATCTATCTATCTATCTATCTATCTATCTATCTATCTATCTATCTATCTATCTATCTATCTATCTATCTATATATATATATATATATATATATATATATATATATATATATATATGCCGTTTCTATGCCGTTTCTACCAGAAAAGGTTTGTTTTTTAAAGGTGACGTGTCAGAGAGCAGAGCATGTGCTGCGATTGACTCTAAAGGAGCCTTATGCACTAATTGGGGGAGGCTGCACAGAGACCGTGCTGTCTGCTTACTTAAAATACATGGTAAGCACCTGTTTTTTAATTTATTATTTTTTTAAATAAAAAGCTCTATATGTAATGTGCACTCCTTCTGACACAAACGTCCTGTTCCGCAAATAGCATTTCTTCCCATTTCTTTAGCTAACAGTCATGCATTTACATGTGTATGCACTGTATTTGATTTGTTATATTCTCCACAGAGTGAGACGAAGCCCAGCGAAGCAGTCTTGGCTCTAAAATGCTCACGTGCCGAGTTCCTGCTCGCTACGGAGGCGTTCTGCTGCTCTCTGCAGTCTATGGCTCGTTCTTTAAACCACGATGACCAGCACTTTCTCATGGACTTGACTCATGCTCATTGCTGGGTTACAGAAGAGGATGCATGCTCACAAACCACAACTTTACACTCTTGCGGATGTGGTCTGGCAAGGAAAAGGGCAGATCTGGAGAAGATCTTTCTTAATATTCCTCTAAAGACTGCACATCACTCCTTCCTGCCAGCACCTATCACATCGGATGTAGAACCAGGACTGTTGGACTCGTTCACTGCAAAGCTCAATGCCTTGAATGTTGCTGTAGAAACGGCGAATCTTGTGCTCAATACAAGATATATTATAAGAGATGTGAATTAATTGTGTGTGCATTTGTAAATGAGTAGCACTGTGTCATGTAGTTCCAGTGTCGAAACATTAGATGGAGACATTCATTTTTGACAAGATTTAACTCCCATTTTGGAATTCTATGATTCAGAAATGAATATTTATAAAAAAAAGATGTGAAATATTTTTATTCTTATATTTCTGTCTGTATTTTTAATATATTATTCATTTTCCTATTTAATTAAATTCTGTATTGGCAAAGAGTATTCACACAAATATTCTGTGTAATTCAGCTACTTTCTTATTGCCTAAGCTTTTGTTTTCTTGCACACATTTCTTCCAAACTAAGCTTTAGATTTGCATTAAGAACTTTGATTAGTGATCGGACTGATACTTGTGTTACCACTTTAATTTACAGTCAGCTGCAGAATGTTTCATAAAAACAATTATAACTGTCCATTGTGTTCAGTGTCAAGCCATATTTTTATTTTATACATCAATCATTACATTAAATCCACCTGCGTAATATTGTGTATTTAAAAAACAGTTCTGACCCATCATGGCATGAACTCCAAAAGACCTTTGATTGTGCAGTGGGTTATCTGGCACCAAAGATCCTTTAAGTCCTGAAAGCTACAAGATGTGTCCTCCATTGATTTTGAGGCCACATGAACACTGTAAACACTATGTTTATCAAACCATTGCTGAACAGTTTTTGTGGTGATTGTTGTTGTATGTAGCCCCACGGTTCAGGAGGAACGTTTTTCATTTCACTGTGTAATGCGTCAGCTATATATGATTGAAATGACAATAAAAGCTTCTTGACTCTTTCAGAGCATCAGACTGCCTCCACCTTGCAAGTTTCAGCTTGACTTTTTCCCCATAGTGCATCCTGATTTAGTCTTTTGGACTCTCTGCTTCCTTTATGGGACTGAGGTGGTCTTGTCAAAAGCTTGATTTAGCAATCATTCAACTGTTTTTGTATGGATTTGAATGGGTTTTGGCTGCTGTTGTAGAATCCAGCTATGACCCAGTTGGAGATTCTTGGCAAAACCAGGCAGTTTTTTTTTATTTAAATTCTCCTGGAGCTTAATGGAAACTGTGATGCCATGTGTCCAAACAAGGTTTCCAAAGCATTTCCTTTCCTTTATGAGGAACAGCAGACTCACAACATCACAGATCATCTAATAGTGGCGATGAGGTTCTTTTCTGTATATCAATTTAATACTGAAACAAAAAAAAGCTCAATTTTATTTCTTATCTGACTACAAAACTGGGGTTTAGACGGAGAGTCAGAAGCATTACTAAACTCCAGGCACTCATGTTTGTCATTAAATGGATAGTCCATTTTATTCATCCTAGAGGAACATTTACAAACAAAAACATGTTTTTTATGTTTATCCATCGTGTATAAAAATTTTTATATAATAATTGTTCAAATTGATCAATATACTGCAAAAAAATTAACAAAAGATGGAAATATAAATTGTTGCTATATTTTAATTATGATAGCAAGTATCTTAATTCAGCAATATTCCAAAACTGTGAATTGTCGTCATATAATTTGTCAAAAAATTAGTTGTGTTTATATATATATATATATATATATATATATATAAACACTTTGAAATGCACATAATAATGGACAAATAATGGACATATATTTATATCTAATTATGAACCAGTACTTGAAACTAAGCTGCATCACACTAGCTTATTGATTATTGCCCTATAAAATAATCTACACACACTTTCCAATGCTGTGTTTGCTAAAAGTCCTAAAATAACTTTATGTGGGGAAAATATTACATAAGCAAAGACTAAATCCATAAGTTCCCTTATTTATTCGTTATGTTAATGCTTACAGAAAAGAAAATCCACAACAATGAAGTTTCACGATGCAAATATTTGACTTTCAAACAATAAACTGTGCAACTCTTTGGCATTATCTTTATTCAATGATGCAAAACAGGGTCACAAAGTGCAGGTGTATGTGCTTCTAGTAACTGCAGCTCCTTGTGGTTTCTCTGCCATTTATCAATCTAGTAATCTGCCTTTACCTTCTCTTTCTACATTCTGTAAAGGCATAGTCTTTGTCTCTGTGGGAAGGAAGGAACTTTGAATTGCTTCATTCTGTGTTGTTCACTGTGCTCTAATGCAATAAAAGGTTCTGTAAACCTAATGCTTTTGTCATTTTTATACCAAATTAAACCAGTTACAGCCTGGAAAGCCTTAACAAAACAAGCAACGTATTTGTGTAAAGGGAATAGGATTTTCTGTAATGGGCAGGGATTTAATAATCGTTTCCTACCTCACTTCAAGTAAACAGTTGAATAAAATGTTTCTGTAGAGTAAAAGAGTTGCATTGGAGTGTTCACTCCTGATAATCTACCATCCTGAGAACATAGCAGGTGGCGTTATTTGGTTTAACAATCCCAAGTGATGCATTCTTTTCAGTACAGCATTCACAACCTTCCTTGAACCCAAATATTATGGATGCACAAGCGAGTGCACTCTTAGTGCCGGTCCCAAGCCCGGATAAATGGGGAGGGTTGTGTTAGGAAGGGCATTTAGTGTAAAACGTGCCAAATTAAACATGCGGATCACGAAAGAGAAATTCGTACCGGATCGGTCGAGGCCTGGGTTACCAACGACCGCCACAGGCATCTTTAGCCAACAGGGTACCGGTGGAAATTGGGCTACTGTTGGCCAAAAGAGGAGAAGGAGAGGAGAAAGACATCTACAGAGACGGCAGAAAAAGGAGAAGTGCAGGAGAGTGGAGGTTTGGGTTGGTACTTTAAATGTTGATACTATGACTGGTAAAGGGAGAGAGGCTTTAAAGAGAGGAATGTGGAAGGGCAGATGGTGGTAGATTTTGCTAAAAGTCAAGTCAAGTTTATTTGTATAGCACTTTTCACAACAGACATTGTCTAAAAGCAGCTTTACAGAAATCAACAATCAAAAGGTGAACGGTGTGCATTTATCCCTGATGAGCAGCCATGGCGACTGTGGCAAGAAAAAACTCCCTAAGATGTAATGAGGAAGAAACCTTGAGAGGAACCAGACTCAAAAGGGAAACCCATCCTTATTTGGGTGACATCAAGAGTTTGATCATAAATCTTTCAACAATACAGAACACTGGAGAGTGAGAACTAACATGAGCACTGGAGTATAAGATTATAAGTAAATGTTCTTTCAACAGTCTTTGGTATAAAAGTAGGAGCTACTGAGCTCAACATTTCTGATCATCACAGATCCAGCATCAGTTTCTCCATGCCAGAGCCTTTAAACACTCCAGGAGGTCCAATGTTAAAACCACACATGTAGTGGGATCCAATTGGCACTGGTACGTCTCTAGATAGGGTGACGTATAAGAGTGGAGGAAGGTGCACACAGGTAGACTATGTTCTATGTAGGAGATGCAACCTGAAGGAGATTGGAGACTGTAAGGAGTTGGCGGAGGACAGTGTAGCTAGACAGCATCGAATGGTGATCTGTAGGATGGTTTTGGAGGTAAGGAAGAAGAGGAGGAGAGTGAGGACTGACAGAAGAATAAGATGGTGAACACTGAAGGAGGAAGACTGTAGTGTGATATTCAGGGAAGAGGTCAGACAGGGGCTCAGTGGTGATGAACAGGTACAAGGAGATGCGGCAGCAGGTAAAGAGGGATGTGGCGAAAGTCAAGAAAAAGGCATATAAGGAGCTGTATGTGAAGTTGAACACTAAGGAGGAGAAAAGGATTTGTACAGATTTGCCAGGCAGAGGGACAGAGCTGAGAAGGATGTGCTGCAAAATAGAGCAATAAAGGATGCAGATGGAAGTGTGTTGACTAGTGAGGAGAGGGTGTTAAAAAGATGAAGGGAGTTTTTTGAGCAGCTGATGAATGAGGAAAAAGAGAGAGAGATAAGGTTGTATGGTGTGGAGATGGTGAAGCAGGAAGTGGATAGGATTAGTAAGGAGGAAGTGAGAGCAGCATTTAAAAGGATGAAGAGTGGAAAGTCGGTTTATACCAGATGACATACCAGTAGAAGCGTGGAGATGTTTCGGAGAGATGACAGAGTTTTTAACAAGATTGTTTAACAGGAAGGTAAGAGGATACCTGAGGAATGGAGAAGGAGTGTGCTGGTACCGATCTTTAAGAATAAGGGAGATGTGCAGACCTGCAATAACTACAGAGGAATTAAGTTGATCAATCACACTATGAAGTTATGGGAAAGAATAGTGGAAGTCAGGCTGAGAGAAGAGTTGACCATCGGTGAGCAACAGTATGGTTTTATACTGAGAAAGAGCACCACAGGTGCATTATTTGCTTTGAGAATGTTGATAAAGAAGTATAGAGAAGGTCAGAAGGAGTTGCATTGAGTGTTATTGGATTTAGAAGGTGGAGGAGTTCAGGTACCTGGGGTCAACAGTGCAAAGTAATGGAGAGTGTGTTAGAGAGGTCAAGAAAAGAGAGCAGGCAGGGTGGAGTGTTGGAGAAGAGTGGCAGGAGTGATTTGTGATAGAATGATATATGTGAGAGTAAAAGGGAAAGTTTATAGGACTGTGGTGAGACCTGCGATGTTGTATGGTTTAAATACAGTGGCATTAAATAAAAGACAGGAGGTGGAGCTGGAGGTAGCAGAGCTGAAGATGTTGAGGTTTTCGTTTGGAGTGATAAGGATGAACAGGATTAGAATTAAGTTTATTAGAGGGACAGCGCATGCAGGACGTTTTGGAGACAAGGTGAGGGAGGTGAGATTGGTGATGGTTTGGACATGTGCAGAGGAGGGACATGGGGTATATCAGTAGGAGAATGCTGAGGATGGAGCCACCAGGAAGGAGGAAAAGATGAAGGCCTAGGAGGAGGTTTATGGATGTGGTGAAGGAAGACATGCAGGTAGTTGGGTTGAAAGAGGCAGATGTAGAGAACAGAGGGGTATGGAGACGGATGATCTGCTGTGGTGAACGCTAATGGGAGAAGCCGAAAGAAGAAGAAGAAGATTCGCCACCTTCCTTGACAAATGTCGGTGGAGGGAACTAATATCTGGTCAGCAGTGATCTTATACATTATGGCAGTTTGTTAACATGAATGGGGTGTAAGAGGGTTGACCTACAGTCTGGACATGTCTTCTTAATGAATAGTCACTTTTCTAAAGGTTATGGAGGGCCATTTTCATTATACAGCAGAGCAAATCAATGAATATACACTGTTTAAATTGCAACTGTGGATGTTCCTTTTTTTTTAAAAATAAACTGCATCTTGAAAGATTTAATTCAGACAAATTAAAGTATGATTTAAAAAGACTGTTTTTAAAGACTTTCCCATGCAAAAACAAGCACATTGCCTCTCTCTTTGTCTGTCTGAACTAATGCAATTCAAACGTATAAAGGGTTTTTTCAATTACTTTGCCGGAATCCCAATTCTCCTAGTGTTTAATATCTAGGTCACTAGAAATGATGTTCCAGCTATGATTTCACCCCCTCAATAGGCCACCTATATCATGATTCAGCCTTTATTTCTTCGACCACCTCTACTCCACGCGACTTTCTTTGTGCGGCGAAAGGGCCAGCTTCATGCGGATTATCCAATCACATCGTAGCGGGTGTGATACGTCACCAGCGGGTGTAACCAATCAGAGGAGACTGCTGGCTCCCACCGCCAAGCTTGGGTGCAGAGTTCGGCACTCAGGAAGTAAAGCAAAGGCCCGAGGAGTCCGAGGTGTTCCTGTCAAACACAGTTCTCCTGTCTGAGGGTTTATTTATTTATTTATTTAAAAAAAACTTCGAGTTTTTAGGATATTTCCACTCGAGGCTACGGATTCTACTACAGGTAATATTCTATGTGTGTGTGTGTACTTGGTAGAGAGACTCAAGAAAGCAGTGAGAGAACTTCAGTGAGTTGCTGAAGGCTGCATGTGAAGCGCATCCTGGGATAGAGAAGTGTTTAACGCTCTTATCATCAGCTCGCAGCTTGGTGTGAAATTGGCCTGCAGAATCGAGATGCATTAGACAGAAAATTTATTTTGTACCTGTCAAATGTGGAATTGAGCGAGTTTGGTGAGTTCCAGATGAATTAAAGTGGTGTATTGTACTGGAGTCAGCAGCATCACTTACTTATAAAAACCAAAACAAAACTAGCTTAATTTATTGTTCTTAATTAAGCAAAAGGAATACGATTTTTAAGGGTTTGTTGTGTGAAGTAAAGTGGTTTGAAGCTTTTCGAAGCGCTGTCATGGTGTCCATTTTTTCCAGTGTAAAGCAAAGGGGTAAATTAGAAAGCCCGTGTGCGCGCGCGCGCACGTCCGCGTTTGTGTGCGCGCGTGCGTGCGCGCGCGAGAGAGAGTGTGTGTGTGTGTGTGTGTAAGTGTTTTATGGCATAGTCCTTGCACATGCCACGCAATACTGAAAGCAAACTGGCTGAGCCCTTATTTCAGCCGGGCGTTGTTCTGTAAACTTTGCAATTTGCACATTTCCGCTCGTGTGTGTGTGTGTGTGTGTGTGTGTGTGTGTGTATGTGTATATATGTGTGTATATATATATATACACAGGGGGGTGTAGACAGACATGGGCATGGTGATCAGAGTTTCCCCTCATGTCCTGCAGCAGATGGTTAAATTTCAGCGATTGACCATAAGGAGAAGTTCCCCACCTGTCTCTATAATCTATATCTATATGTATAGGCAGATCTCACAAAGATGTCACACTATTCTCATTCAGATCTACTTCTGGGGGACATCTTTTAGGTGAAAACCAGCTGACTAAGTGCAGGTTCATAAATATCTAACCTCCATCCCCCTGCTTGAGTTGCTGTAAGCTGCAGCAGTAGTGTGTCTGTGTCAGCACTGGGACCTGGTCAGTGTGAGAGAATGACGGTATGATTATGCATCCAATGTGTTTTACAGGCAAAGAATCCGGTTGACATATGGTTTAAAATGGTATTCTTGGTATTTTAGTGTAATGAGGCACTTTAATATAATATAAATGCTATTTAAGTTCACTTTTTGATCCAGTGATTGTGGTTAGATTGTGGTTCAATGCCCAGGCTCATGACCAACACTACACTATTTTTCATATGTAGACGATCTGATACACAGGACACATAAAGAGGTGCCAGCTTTCATTACCTTTTTTTTATGCTGTCCTCAGCTTGCAGTCATTAAGGCAGATACTGAGCAAACATTCGACTTTATTACTTTGCATGTCAATATATTCTCTCCATCTAGTGTCCAGTGTCTCAGAGTTTTCATCATGTGTGATATCGAAAAATGAGACGGGTGTGTCCCTAACCTCTGTCATTCTCATTACAGAGGACGTTAAGGTCTTATTCACATATACCCTGTATAGAAAATATAGACATACAACAATGAGAAATGTCTCAATGTAATAGTTCAGTCATGCCGAACATGAATGAGTAAAAAGAGCATCTTTTTCTATTGTAATGTAACGACTTATAGAGTAAGGAATTGAACATCGTGCTGAGGAAGTCCATGAAACATCTAAACGATCGGTTGAACTGAACATGTTTTAAAGTCCTACAGAAAAGCTTGTACACATTGTAAAATAACACTAAAGAATACTCCCTTGACAGCCTTAAAAATAGGTTGTTGATTACCCCAAAACAGTCTCCATGGAGTTTGTTGATTGAAGATTTGAAAGCCAGCAGTGTAGGAGGAGGAAGCCGACGTTGGGTCGACGTGAATGTTTTGTTTATAGCAAGTGAGGTTACCTCTTTCTGTGATGTGCATAACTTTGTCTTTAAAAGCTGAAGACTGAAAGCTGCATTGTTTTACAGGAAGCCTGTTTGTCGTTGAATTGCATTTTGAGTAATTGGTCAAGGATTTTATTGACATCATCTCCTAGCGTAAAGTAAAAAGCACCCATATAACTCTTGTTTATTTTTAAAGCCTTTGCTTTCTTTGTTGTTGTTTTAGTTGTTGTTGTTCTCAGTGTTTGACTATTGACTGATCAGCTTTTAAACAGTCTGGCTGATTTTCTTTCCTTTTGCTTGTCTGTGTAGTCTGTAGTTTATGATTTTTTTAGTAATATATTATCTTTAGGGTTTTTTCTCTTCTAACTAGAACTGTTTTATGGATCATTTTGGCAGTTGATTAAACACAGATTTTTTTGATGAGTTCTATAACCATCTAATAGGCAAATGTGGTGTCATGACTTCTCTTGGACTTCTTATGATCTAGAAGATGAATATAAAAAAATAAGCTGTGTTTGTGTGATTTCAAAATGTTTTCAGATGTAAGAGGAAGAGTTTCAGTGTTCTGAAACCCTATTTGTTTAGTTTTTTTTTTGCTTTGTTTGTTGACGATTAAAGCGAACCATATCCCAGCAAATCATGGTGGAAACTTTTTTCTTTCTTTTTTTTTTTTTTTTTTTTTTAAATGCCACGTTAAGGCTTTAACCGACCAAACAAATACCACCGTGCAGATGTAGAGTTTCCTCAGTTGCTCACTAAATGCACAATCTATGTCAGAAGTTAAAGGGTTGTTTAGTATAACACAATATAAATGAATTAATCTGACATGATTTATAAGTGACTCATACAGTTTCCTACTGTTGATCATTTCGAATGTAAACCCATTAAAACAGCTTTCAAAAAAAAAAGAGGCATGATTTTGTTCCATTACCAACATTGCTGCAAATATACACACAAGTGTCATCGATTAGGCTGGTGTGGACATTGAAGACACTCAAGTCTCAATATAGTTGTTGTAATGCTTCTGGCTTGTTCGCTTCCTGGACAGATTGTGAGATTTAAGGCAGACATCTGTTGATCCCTTACAGACAAGCTGCACATTTAATCCCTCGTGCAGAGGCGAGGCAAAACGAGACCCCCACCAGGAGCTTGTGGTGTCTGTGTGACAGGTGCCCAACCCTTTCTGCTACTTGGCAACTAGAAATCGTGTCCAAATTTGTGTTCGAGCAACTAGAACATGGACCAAACGAACTGCCTGGTGCATAAACTTACATAAACACTTTATTGAGCAGCTGCTCAAATTTTGCTGCCCTGTGGCTTATTTACATCTGTTTTTTTTGTTTGTTTTTTTTTGTTGCACAAATCAAATAAAGCTTTGGAGCTGTGCATTCGTGTGGGAATGACAGCAGGCCTGAGGAAGCCTGTGCGTCCCTTTTGGCGCCATTTCACAGCTGTTGAGCTCAGTGCTGTGTACTCCATTGTCACTGTAACACGTCCCATGAGACACTTTGCTGTTTTGGCGTGAGCGTGCGCATACGAGCTAGTGCCGAGACGCAGAACATAACCTCCATTCACGTTGCTTCATTACACATTCCGTTCTTGGGAACAGAAGCTCCAGCGTTAAGTTTCCTGGCTGTTTCAGCCCCATGTGATGCAATTGTACTCGGACAGGGAAGACGTTTGTGATTCTGCTAATAATATATCATCAGCAGGCTGTAATTAGGGTGTTGTGTATTGACTTGTAAACATCGGGAAACAAAAATCGTACCCGGGCTGCTTTTTGGACTTTGTTCAGAATATGCACTCAAGCTTTTTTTTTTTTGGCTGTGTTTATGTGCTGTATGAATCTTCCTGGATGATACATTTATGTTAGACAAAGATATTTACAGAATGTTCAAATGAACTAGAGGCGGTTTTTGGCGTGCTGTATTTGACTCTTTCTAATAGCATTTACTTCTGTCCCTGCTCTCTGCCATCACTGACCTCTGGACTGATCCCACTTTTTTCAAATTGGTTTTTATAAATTGTACACCTATTAGTGTTATCAGGCACTATTTTATATATATTATTTAAAGGTAAAACACAAAATTATTTTATTTAATGGTCAGAAATACTATCAGGATCAAGATGAGTCTATAAAAACAGATCACAAAGAATTAAATGGTGATTAATACAATAGTAAAATTATATAGTAATTAGTTTTAGTTAGCAACATAAAAAAAAACCAGTAACCACAACCCCAATAGCACAGCATGCTTGGTTCATTTCCATCATCATTCCTTGCTGCAACTAAACTGCTGATCACTTCTCTCAGTCAGTCTTGGACCGGTATTTTGGTCCACATCAGAGTTTTATTGCTGAGTTCACATCTGCCAAAATGAACTGAACCGAAGGAGTAAACACCCCACCCTGTACAATAGTGTTTATTGTGTATGCTGTTGTTAGGTTTAAGGGAAGTTGTGTCAGGCATTCATGTGTAACATGCTCTCATGCGATTCAATGTATTTGAATCGGATATGAAGGATACGTTCGATGTGTCTGAATATGTCTTCACAATACAGGCAATATAGTCCCTGTTGTTTTATCGATGACCGTAAAATTACGTATAAATTAGTAAACCTATGGATGCAGTGAGTGACGAAAACTGTAAAAATGGAGCTGCTCATAGCACACAAAACCCCTCTCAGAATAGGGAAGCATTTAAGAGCCGTCAAAGTAGTTTCTTAAACACGAATACGTTTGACCTCTTACAGCTTGTGTGTCCAGCTGCTGTGAGCTGTCTGGCTGAAGTTTCTCAAGAAATGCTCCAGCATATTTTACTTTCTCTTTTTTTTGTCTGTCTCACAGCCTGTGTGTGTGTTGGTCTGGAAACAGCTTATACATTGTGATATTCTTTCTACTTTACATAGTTCTGAAAATTAGGGCTTTTAGGAATTAAAGTGAATCTTTTGGAGAAAAAAAGAATCTCGATTGCAGATAAAGTTTGAGGGGGAAATGCTACTGAAGTTTGCACCACAGACATTTTGACAGCCGATATCTGAGGAGATTTATTTCAATTTCTTTGTAACAACATGTGGGGAAAAAGCCTGAGTTCAGTGTACAAAGAAATCCCACTAGGTGTAACTATAGAAGGGTTCTAGACATCTTTACGCAGACTGAGATGGAGGCATAGGAAAGGACAAAAAGTGAATAAAATTCCCATTCCATATTCAAGTTTGGGGAAATGGATTTAGTTCAGTCTGAACGTTGCCAGGGGTGTCATCATATTTTTAGCGATTTGTTAAAATGCAAAGCCAGAGGTACTGATGGGTTTTCCCAGACCACTTCAAGCATACGATATATCAGATTTCTGTTGGCTGTGTCCTAAACCCATTGTCCTCCTCGTCCTTCCTTCCCTATTCAGGCCCCCATGCTGACTCGCCATTCATATTAATAGCTTGTGAGGCCAGTCCAGTCTTCAACTGCCCTGACAGTAATTCCAGAACACAGATTTGGGTCAGATCTGAAACCTTCTCAGTAACATGTATGCTCCTAAACATATGCACAGATGAGCATTTCTGTAGCATGATCATCCTAAGTGACCCTGTTGCCATGGTGATAGACTGCCATGGTGCTGCATCGGTGACAGATGGAGGGGGTCACCGAGTGGAGAGCGTGAGGGTGGACTCGGACACCATGACACTCAGCCCCCCCCACTCCAGCACAGCGTAGTTTTTATGCTTTCTGAACTCACTGTGTGGTGGAGGAGAGCTCCTAGTTAACCTTTTCTCTCCAGTTCAGCCCTGATTAGACTAACAGACTGTGACCTCCAGCAGAGAGAGCCTCTGACCCAGTGTTTTCCACTCCCATTTTAATATTGTTATTTTCCTGCAGATCTAACGGAGTCACCTCTTTCAGGTCAGTAGCCTTGAGTCAGTGAGGCAGGCAGGACGTTGAGAGGGTTTGACTGTAGCATATATTCTTTATAATGGTGCAAATATGACAGAAGCAATCGCATTACATTTATCACAAGATTAAGACGGGCTACGGAAGTCCCAGGCCAATTCAGGGTGAATATTCCTGTCTCACGCTCTGGGTTCCCATGGTAGGATCCGGATCCGGATCCTCCTTCTTGACAAGAGATGGAGAGAGAAGACGAATGGATGAACGAATGTATTAGCAAGTATGTAGTGCCACATTGCAATGTTTTTTTTTTTGTTTTGTTTTACTTGATGCTCTTCATTTCTTCAAGCTGGAATTTAAAGGCACCGATTCAATTGAGGATTATTTTTTCAAAGTAAAAAAAAAAATTCAGTGTATTTATTTTTTTTTATTGTCCACTCATATTTTTTCATGACAATTTTAGAACCTTTCAAATAGGAAAGAAAATCAAATGTTTCGAACGTCTGGATTTTAAAATCTGACGAATGTTAGTTATAAAACAATGAGGACAAAAATGAAATAAACGTGACAATCCAATACGCTGCTTGTTACTGTATGCTGGTTCAGTGTTAATGATATTGGTTGTATTAACATGAGTAAAACATGCTAAAAACATGCTTGTTTTGACTAAACATGAATGCTGGTGAAGGCTATTAAAACAATCGTGTGTGACAGCCTTTCTCCAGGCTAAATGAGGTATGAAATCTAATCACAAGTAGTCTTTGAAGACACCTTCATTATGTCAGGTGTGAACGGATTGGAATCCCGTGAGGCATGTTAATGGCAGGTGTGATCAAGCCTGTCACTTCGGTTTCTGGTGGACTGTAATCTTAAACGTGTCTAGATCACCTTAGTTTAGACGCATGTTTTCCACACGTATTTGAGATAACAAATTCAGAAGCCCTGTATGAGCGCGGTCCGCACTCTATGATTAAAAACCGGTGATCTGAGCTACTGAGGAATTGGGTTGTGGCTCTCGACACACGCCCATGTTAATGTCCACTGTACAACTCGGCTCAACCACGTGCTTTCTATCGAATTTGATCATGTTCACGGAGAGCAGGTATCGCGTTTAGTAAATTTTTGCAAATGAAGGAAATCCATAGTGTAATAC
Organism: Silurus aristotelis; assembly: GCF_946808225.1. Lineage (NCBI taxonomy): Eukaryota > Metazoa > Chordata > Actinopteri > Siluriformes > Siluridae > Silurus > Silurus aristotelis. The sequence continues at coordinate 12,759,634 of NC_139581.1, read as the reverse complement.
AGGGTGATTAGATGATCATTTACTTTTCTCTTTCCACACGGTTAAACAGTTATCAAATTCAAGTGCGCTATATAAATGTATATTATGATGTATGAGTTGTAATGAGATACCCTTGATTGCAATTGCACTGACTGACATCATAAATCCAGACCAGAAAGCCTTGCATGCGTTTTGCTGTGTGTGGGTTGAGACGATAAACTTTGAAATTGGTAATAAAAGGGGGAAAAAGTGTGCCGGGAATGCATGTCGAACATCTAGTTGGAACACATGCTGCTTGATGCTACACCAGCAACAAGTTTGTGTTAGAGTGTCGTGTCCTTTGCAGCTATGCGTTTAACCTATTGTGTGTGGAGCTCAATTGTGTTGGGGGGGGGGGGGGGGGTTTCTTATAGAATGCTAAAGGAAAGGAAAGATGTAGAAGAAAAAAGGGAGAGCTGCAGCCACTTTGAAGGGCTCTTTGGTTTCTCTATTCGGCCTCTCCCTCTCAGGACAAAAGCCCTTTATTTTGGGACTACAGCAGGGGTCTGATGGGATATGGGGGGCAGCAGGGCCTTTTCATCTCCCCCTTCGACACAGGCAGGCTCACCAGCTGTCGGCTTAATGCCTCTCCCATGGCTTCCCCCAGCAAGACTGGCCAGTGACACGCGCTCTCTCTCTCTCTCTCACACGTGCACACATGGTTGGTAGAGATTATTTAATTGGATAAAAAAAAAAAGCCTATTTCACATTCTGCATTTAAGTTATGGGAATGATCAGAACACATCTTGGGCTGCAAACATAATCATTAAGATACTTATTAAGATAAAGGCAAAAATCATTCCAACTTCTGCATCTTGTTACAGTCGTTCTGTTGTTCTTTCTTGCTTTATTCATTCGTTTATTTATTAATTTTTGGACATGGTTATAGTGGCTTTTTATATGAATTACTGTGCAAAGGTTTTGGCCACTGAATGCTGTAAGCTGTAAGTCAGAATGTTTTCGAAATGAAGCGACTCATTTTTTATGAATTAACAAAATGGAAAGTAAGTGAACAGACGAAACCGATCAATAAGAATTGAAAGACAAACGGTGGTCACACCAAATATGGGTTTGATTTGGATTTCTCTTCTGTTCATTTACTTTCTATTGTGTTTATTGTTTAAAAAAAAAAAAACTAACACTTTAATTTTTTTGAAAACATTCTTACGTTACAGCATTTTCCCATAAGTGCTTCAACTTTGCGTAGCACTTACTGTACACTTCTACAGTAAGTTTATCACAGTGTGTGGTACTGGATAAGATCAGCTCATTTTTTATATTAAATACACTTCCGATGTGAAATATTTGAACCTAAACCTTATCAAAAGAATCTGATACTCTTTTTTGCTTCCAGATTCTTGTTTTCTCGAACATCACTGCACCACTGAGAATTAGCTTAGTGTTTAATACATTTGATTAGTTGTCATTTGAGACCTGCATGAGAGAGAAGAGCTGTGAGCCAATCACTGAGAGTTAAATAAAATCTAATTGTGTTTGAGACACACTGAGGGAATGGGCTATGGGTTCTGATCACATCAAATATTATTTGCAAGATGTGCATAAAAATAGGTTTATAATTGCAGCAACATATGATTATTTTTGGGATATGACAGTAACTCCACAGATGATATTCTGTGAAAAATTTTGTTAACTCTTCTAGCATGCTCGTACTCGCATGTTAATTTTCCCATAAGAATGAATGTAAAAGCAATGAATCCGTTCCCAGGCCTCAGGCGATCGCTTATTTCAGCCCTTTGTTTCATAGTTTAATGCCTAATTTAACACGCAAATATACTTGTAACAAAGTATAAACATAAAAAGTAATAAATTATAAACATTAAATCCATTATTTTCTTTTTGTTTTTCATGATTGTACGTACTGTTGAACTAGACATGCCATATTACAGACAAAGATCTCGTGTGCGTATGCCACGTTCATGCTTTTTCATTTCTTTCTTAGTTTCAATGGTTATTATTTTTACAACCTTTTTCCCAGCGCTATCACTACACTTCTTGGGACCTATGATGCTAAATTTATAGTGAAATAAAACAAAAACAACATTAAAACAGACAAAAAGCGCAATATTCACATAAGAGAATGACGGGAACGCACTCAGAACAATGTCTATGGAGCGAGTGAGCAGACGGAGGTGACGAGTGACGATCAGAATGCGTGACTGGAACCAAATGCGTCAGAAGAAATGCTCGTCTTCCTGAAATATGCTCGTATTCCTACAAAGATTTTTACTAGTAAAACCGCTCATACACCGATATTCTCCTCCTACAGGGCACTCGTTCTGCACTGTTCCACTCTACTGTAAAAACTTCTTATCGTTCTTAATTTGCCACGTTACTCACTATATTCAGGTCAGCTTTATTTAGTTAGTATATGTCAGATATTATTATAATATTTCTATTCGTTTTATCGATGGAAATTTCTGTGTTTTCTGAGCTATATGAGGGTTTTGTGTTATCAGCAAAGGCAACACTTTAGCTGAATTCACATTTATGCGAGAGTAGAGACGCCTCTAAGGCTGCAGCAGGTGTGCAGCCGCAGTCGCAAACAGTCAGCAGGTGCATGATAGACACACAAACAGAATAATCTAAGTAGAGCAAGATGTTTATGACTTTCAGGGAACATGCATTCTGCAGTTAGCTGCGTTTGCAAAAAAAATTTAGATATTTTTTTCTGCTGGAAACAAGTCTCGGATGACTTTCTTATCTGCTTAGAAACGGATTTGTGTAGGATTTGAAGAGTGAGGTTCATGATTATTCATGTGGGCCAAATATTAACCGGGTTTCGTTAGCAGATGTCTAGGACCGAATTTGCTCGTAAATGCACTAGCTGTAATAATGAAGTACAACTTGTTAAAGGCCTGAGAGATTAAGACATGCATCACTATGTAAAAGCAGACCAACATAATGTATTATCAATATCACAAGGTGCTCTGATATAGAATAATGCAAGTGTCATCAATGCTACCGACTCCTCCAAGTATGACTTGTAGGATGTTAAACACATTTCTGTCTCTCTCACACAATTTCAGATTTATTCTCTTGGCGAACTAGAATTGGAATATATAAATATATATAATATATATATATATATATATATATATATATATATATATATATATATATATATATATATATATATATATATATATATATATATATATATATATGTGTGTATATATGTATATGTGTATATATATATATGTGTGTGTATATGTATACAGTGAGGAAAATAAGTATTTGAACACTCTGCTATTTTGCAAGTTCTCCCACTTAGAAATCATGAAGGGGTCTGAAATTGTCTTCGTAGGTGCATGTCCACTGTGAGAGACATAATCTAAAAAAAAAATCCTATTTTAATAGTTTAAAATAGTTATAAACTATTTATTTGTATGATACAGCTGCAAATAAGTATTTGAACACCTGTCTATCAGCTAGAATTCTGACCCTCAAAGACCTGTTAGTCTGCCTTTAAAATGTCCACCTCCACTACATTTATTATCCTAAATTAGATGCACCTGTTTGAGGTCGTTAGCTGCATAAAGACACCTGTCCACCCCATACAATCAGTAAGACTCCAATTACTAACATAACCAAGACCAAAGAGCTGTCCAAAGACACTAGAGACAAAATTGTACACCTCCACAAGGCTGGAAAGGGCTACGGGGAAATTGCCAAGTGTGTGTGTGTATATATATATATATATATATATATATATATATATATATATATATATATATATATATATATATATATATATATATATATATATATATATATATATATATATATATATATAGCTCGGTGGTTAAACTGTCACTGCTGGATCCTTAAGCAAGGCATTTAACCCTCAGATGCTCAGTTTTATAAGTAGATCATGTTAGTCACTCTTGATAAGGGCATCTGCCAAAATGCCATAAATGTTAATAGGATATTTAAGCCATATTTTTTCAGCACTAAAGGTGTATTGCCATGTAGTACATTTAAAACACAATATGCTAACAACATAATATATCACTACTTTCCTTAAACATTTCTATTCCACATTCACTACCTGTATATTTATATAATCTGAGGCGGTTTGGGCAAAACTCCTCTTAGATGTATCTGTGGCTGATTTTTAATTATTCCAGTCTTCTGTGGTTCTTCATTAAACTGTTACCACAAAGTCGGAGGCACGACCTTGGAGGCGGTAGCAGTAAAATTTTCCCTTCACTTGAACCGGTTTCAGCTTTACAACCTCCCCCATGAAAACAAAGTAAACTTTATGAACAGTTGGTTAACTTGGAAGAACTTGAGTGGCCTGCAATAGAGCTCTGACCTCCACCCTACTGAACACCTTTGGAATGAGTTGGAATGCTGATTGCATCCCAGGCATCATCACCCTACATCAGTGTCTGAGTTTACTAACACCCTCGTGGCTGAATGAGCACAAACCTCTACAAGCGCACTGCAAAATCTAGTGTTCCCAGAACAGTGGAGGATGTTATATCAGCAAATGAGGACTAAATGTGGAATGGGATGTTCGCATATTAATCTTATGTTCAGGTGTCCACAAACTTGTGTCTATTAAATGTTTTTTTTTCAACTCAATTTTAAAACCCTTTTTTTTTTACCTAAATATTAGTTTTTCCCCCATCATGCCTTATTTCTTCCTGTAGAGATTGTTTTGTACCAGTATAACACACATGGGCATAAAACAGTCACTCTACCCCAATATATTTAAAGCCCACACCATGTAATATTGTAGCATGTAGCTCATTTGCATAAGTGGTGTATTAATTTCTGTGGTAGTAAGAATAGTACAGCGTTCAGCCAGTTGATGAGATGTAATTACTGTCATGCACAGCAATGTAGAAGAAGGAAACCGAGCACACCCTCATGTGCCACATTCATACAAGGCATTTATTAACATTTTTAAATATCAGACCGTGACAGTGCATGCAAATGAAATTCATTTGCAGATTCGTGCTATAAAAAAAAGTGCTAAGAGACCTTGAGTCTCAAACACACATCTGGCTGTGTTTATTTCCGTGCTTGAATTGACGCATCTGTGTTTTTGTGCAGTACAGTATATTTCAACACTGTACAATCTAGTATTTTGCATATCATACACGTACCCATTCTTGACTTGTGTTTGTGTCGTTTTGTCTGCAGGAGGCTGGAGAACTGGTGACTAGGAGCTCATTGCTATCTCCTGTATGATGGCCAACGCAGTAAGTATTAACATCAGATTTTTCTGTTTCATTCATTAATTCATCTATCTTTTATAAATGTTTTATCACGGTTGACTCACAGTCTTCCAGGAACACTGTATTGTACGCCTTTACACAATCAAACCTCGTGGCGAATTACAGTTTTCAGTCCTTCTTCCAGTAGACAATGACGATGGGAGGAAACTTGAGAACCCATGCAGAAACTCGGACAGTTTCTTAAGCTCAGGATGGCACCAGGGAACCTGTAACACTACCCTCTGTTTTAAATGTTTTGTGTTATACAGTAGGAGTAAGACAGAGTACATGTGTGTGAATGAGTGGGTGGAGAAGGTGGAGGAGTTCAGGTACCTGGGGTCAACAGTGCAAAGTAATGGAGAGTGTGTTAGAGAAGTGAAGAAAAGAGTGCAGGCAGGGTGGAGTGGGTGGAGAAGAGTGATAGCAGGAGTGATTTGTGATAGAAGGGTATCTGTGAGAGTGAAAAGGAAAATCTATAGGACTGTGTTGAGACCTGCGATGTTGTATGGTTTAGAGACAGTGGCATTGAGTAAAAGACAGGTGGTGGAGCTGGAGGTAGCAGAGCTGAAGATGAGGAGTTGAGAGGTGATGACGATGGACAGAAAAGAGAAAGAGAGGAAGGGCAGGGAGGAGGTTTATGGATGTGGTGAGGGAAGACATGCAGGTAGTTGGGTTGAAAGAGGCAGATTAAGAGGAGATGGAGACGGATGGTCCGCTGTGGCGACCCCTGATGGGAGAAGCTGAAAGAAGAAGAAGAATTTGGGATTAGTGAAAAATCATCAGCTATGACCATCTTTAATGTGCAGCTGTTACTTTATAGAGGTGTGGTAGCTTTCTATTCTGAGGTTTTAAGATTTTATCACATACTAATGTCATACTCAAAAATGTTACCGAACAAGTAAGCAGTTTGATGATGTCTGTAAATAAATACTTTCTCTGCATAGTCTTTCCAAAGCAAGCGTGCCAGTATGATGGTGGTGTTGGGCGCTTTTTGAAGCATATAATGGGGATCTGTTTAGTTTTAATTATAAAAAATATTACATGTCCGGTTTTGTCAACAAAGGTTTTAGGTCACTGTGTTAAACCTTTTGGCAGATTTTAATCATTGAGTTGAGAAACTTTAGTCCTGACAATCATATTTATCTGAATATATAGTAAATCATTGACATTTTCAGGTAGAAAAACTACAGGTTTTTGTATTTCATTCATTTATTTTTAGAATATTTTTTTTCTTGCATTTTTAATTGAAATGAAACCGTTTTGTGACTGTGGTGTAGGAGTTTAACGCCAGCCGCCCGTATCTGATTACGAACTTTTACATCCTTTACATTCCAGAATATGGCTATCCAACTTGATCATGGCATGACATCCACTGTGTGAGAAATTCATGCTGCATCCTTATCAGACCGACTGTCTTCCTAGAACAGAGTTGGTTTAACAAAAAAAGTCAGACAGGTCAAAAAAAAAAAAAAGAATTATAATAATAATAAAAAAAGGTGTAAAGTTGTGGTGTCAAAGTATAAAAAATATGTAAAAGAAACAAACTGTTAAAAAATGTTCATCCCATGGTACTGTTAGAATTTATTCACAGTGACCTCAAGACCACAACTCTTTATTGAGGACATGTCTGTGCAGATATATCTGTCTACTAATCACTTTCACTGTCATTGTGTTCTTTTTTTTTTTTTAAGGTTGGCACTGCGTCTCTGTGTGCTGATTTGAAGGCCTTTCTAAGTAACCAGAATTTACCAAAAGGTTTGAATATTCTTCTTTTGCCAAATTACAAACATTGATTTAGATCTAACTTCAGAATGATCCAGTCTTCGACTTTCCGAAATACTAAAGTGCATCAGCCCCGCAAGCATCTTTCCTTTATCTTACTTCTATATTATAGTGAGCCATAATAAGTGTCGGAGAAGAGAACAAGTTTTACGTTTTTTTTTTTTATTTAAGTTTTTTTTAGTATTGTGTAGTAAAAATCTGAGTCAAATATCAGTAATGATTTAGTCTGAATAAACATGACATTTAATTCACTGCGTAATATACAGTAGGTTTACTGGTGCCACTATTTAGTGTTTTGTGTATTTGTCCCACACTGTCTTGTGCTGTCCCACACTGTCTTGTGCTGGAGGAACGTTGTTTCATTTCGCGGTGTACTGCGTCAGCTATATATGGTTGAAATGATAATAAAAGCCACTTGACTGGATTATCTTATTAAAAAAAAACAGTTGATGTGATGTACACAGAATGTGTGTGTGTGTGTGTGTGTGTGTGTGTGTGTGTGTGTGTGTGTGTGTGTATACTGAATAAATTGAATTGAATTAAACAGAGCAGACATTAAGTTAATGTGGGTCTGTAAAGTCGGGAGGGGAGTGGTGTGTTAATGTATACAGTGTGTGTGTGTGTGTGTGTGTGTGTGTGTGTGTGTGTGTGTGTGTATATATATATATATATATATATATATATATATATATATATATATATATATATATATATATATATATATATATATACACACATACATACATACTTTTTACTTTCTTTCTTTTTCGGCTTCTCCCGTTAGGGGTCGCCACAGCGGATCCTCCGCACGTTTGATTTGGCACATGTTTTACGCTGGATGCCTACATACATACATATATACAGTGTGTGTATAGTGAGTGTATATACAGTGGAACCCGGTTATCTCGCCCTCGGTTACCTCGACAACCCTATTAAGTCGACGTTTTTGAAGTGGAACCGCCAAATTCTCGCTTTGTCTTAGCATTTTTTTATCGGTTATGTCGATTTTTTATTTTTTATGTCGCCGAACCCTGATATCTCGAGCACAAGGGGGGGAAATTGCCATTTAACGTCGGTTATCTCGGTGCAGCCGCAGAAGAACTCGCGGAAGTGGCGGAAAAATCAAGTCTTACAAATGCTACAGGTGTTGTATTGTATACTGGTGAATCTCTGCTGTTAGTTAGTGCACATATGCCTTTTGTTGTTAAATGTTATGCGATGAACGGGAGGCGAAAACCGCGCTGGGTAGGAGTGCCGGTGGGAAGACACGTACCGGGATACACATGAGCGATAACAACGACCGCCGTGAACCAACATATACCAACAATAACGGACAGTGAGAGTGTGGAAGTTTAAATAGGAGCTGGTGATGATGATAAACGAGCACCATATGTGCGGGATTAAAGCCGGGAGCTTCAGAGAAAGCGGCCGAGAAAACACCTGACACGCTGAAGGGGGCCGAAGGGGGCGTGGCAGGTGGATTCCTGACAGATAAACATGTACTGTATGTATTTTTATAGCATGCCTTCATCAAACAAATCGCGGAAACGCTGTTGTGTAAAAAACCCTTCAAAAACACGTGCATGCACATTCTCATTTATTAACGCACATCATGTACATAAAGAAATTTCAAGCACGTTAATATATTGCCGCCATTTTGATTTTCGTTTATCTCGATCATCGGTTACCTCGATGCTTTTTGGCGACCCCCAGGATATCGACATAACCGGGTTCCACTGTATACGTATGGTGAAGTCGGTTCCAATTTGCCGCAGTCCAGACGAATTTGCATGAAGTATGGAATGGTAGCCATGTTGTTTCAGTACTCCTTTCTCCCAGAATAAGTCTCCACATTACCTGCTCCAAAACAACCCCAGATCATTAAGCTTCCACCTCCATGTTTGACGGCGGCTGTGGTTCAGTCTGATAACATCGTCTCTCCTGTTCTCCATCTTACTTAAGATCTTTAGCGAAAAATATCAGTTCACATAACTTACTTCTGTTCATTCATTGTCCAACTTTTCTGTTTGTTGCACATTTGACAAAAAGAACATGCATGTGTCCCAAAAATGATGAACTTGTAACAGACACACATTGCGTTTTCTCCCCCCAAACCTTCACAAAAAGTTGGAGGCACACAGCTGTATAGAATGCGGTAGTATTCAGTTTATCCTTCACTTGAACTAGGAGACACAAAACTGTTACAGCATGAGAATGCACCTGTGCATAAACCGAGCTTCATGAAGATATGGTCATGGTCATGGAAGATATGGCCTGCTATTGATCTCTGACCTCTAAACTTATTGGACCCCTTTTGGATGAATTGGAACACTTACTGCACCCCAGGCCTCCCCAGTACCTGACTTTACTAATGCCCTTGTGGCCAAACTAGAACAAATCTTTACAACCACCCTTTAAAGAAAAAGTGGAGATTATTCTAACAGCAAAAGGGAAATCGATGTGGAATAGGGTGTTCAAAAGGCTTAGCAGATTTGTCCAGATCTGTCATGACTAGGTAACCACAAACCTTTATTCATATAGTGTGTGTGTGTGGTGTGATATTACTATATGGACAAAAGTTTAATGTGAACATCAAACAGCCTGTTTTAATCTCATGCAAAAAAAAGCCCAAATGGCAAACGGTGTGAGGTGTCGTATATCAATAATCCAGAATACAGATAATAAAAGACGACTAGCTTAAAAATGGAAAACAGACTGGCGCAATAAAAGCCTTACATTTTCCATAACGTCTCTGCACTCTTTAGTGTGTGGTTCTGTTACGGTAGAGCTGCAGTGTTTGAGAATATAAGCTAAGTACATCCACATGTTCAGGCATGTAGTGAGTTTAGAGTCAGTGACAAAGAACCATTTCTCTGTGCAGAGAAATATATAGTGGCGACTGAGTGTATAGTTTTTGTCTCAATTTTATTTAATGTGCAACACAAAACGATTTCAGCTGTATGTTGGATCTGAAGAACTGTATATCTACATCACTCTCACACACACACACACACACACACACACACACACACACACACACACACACACACAGGCACGTTCAGATATATAGATATCAAATAACCACACACATCACTGTTTTTTTTGTGTGTGTGTGTGTGTGTGCTGTTTGTCTGTGTGCGTGTCTCTTTGTTTGTATCACTGTTTTTTTTTTGTGTGTGTGTGTGTGTGTCTCTGAAAAGGCTGAGCAAAGGGTTCCTGTGAAAGAAAAGCTGTGTGTGTATGTGTATGTGTATGTGTGTGTGTGTGTGTGTGTGTGTGTGTGTGTGTGTGTGTGTGTGTGTGTGTGTGTGTGTGTGTGTGTGTGTGTGTGTGTAAGAGTGTCTGCCTGGCCTCTTGTATTCCTCTTCTGTAGTAATAAAGACAGAGTGGTGTGTGTGTGTGAGTGTGTGGAGAGGAGGTGTTGATGGAACTGGGTAGACGTGTCCATGGTTCTCCTTTTCCCTTTACTCTTCTCTCTGTTTTTCCCTTTATCTGTTACTCAGGTTAATGGGCTCTGTTCACGTGTTTACTACATGCGTGTAATGAGAGGAAGTGTGTGTTTTTTTGGGGGGGTTTCTCTTCCAAAATTTCACATTTTGTTTAAAACCAGATTAAATGGTCGACATCATTCTGAATTCTTTAAAGCACCAGTCAGGAAGGCCTTCCCTACTTCGCCACACCTAATTAAGTATGCATAACCTGTTAACAAAGACTAGCGTTGGTAAGCTGGCAGCTGTAGCTTTATGAACTCACTCGCTGTTGTTTTTCAATCCTGTTTTGATTGCACATATTTCTATGATCGTGAAATATCATTTCAGCAGCACAACAAATATTAATGAAGCCCAGTTTTCAGATCATTGTATGGATTTTTCTATTTGAAAATGAATAGTGTCTGATTTATTCTGATTAGTGAATAAAAGCTTGCATGATGTGTGGGTAGATCCCTATCCCGTGGCCCACTTCTACTCTTTGGTTCCTCTGTAGCTAAAAGTTTGGGGGATGGGAAGAGTGGTCTGCTCCGCTTGTGTGTAGGACTGAACACGAATCTTGAGTGGTGGACTTATGAAAGACAAGCAGACTGAGAGAAAAAGCAAGAAGGTGGGGGATATGGACGTTCTGCTTGTTCCTCTTCAAAAACAAGGAGGTAACTTGACCGAGATTGAGAGTCTTGTGTAGGCAGATCATTACATCCAGACAAACACTGTCATGGTTACTCTGTTCAGTCTTGTGACATATGGAAGCTGTGTATGAAGTTATTTGTTGAAATTGTAGGTTCCTGTGTTTGTACTTCTTTTCTTTTTTTTGCTTGTTTTTACAGAAATCAGTCATAAATCTATTTTATTTTGTCCTTCAGATATCATTAAAATGTAAAGATGTGTAATTCAGGCTTTGTTTGAGTGAGCGCATGTGTGTACTTGTGTGCACGTGTGTCTCTGCTGGGGCCGAAGCTCAGCTGTATTCTAATGAAGCTCTGCTCATTGTTGCTCTATAGACCCCAGACTCTGATACATTCCTTTGCTGAGACCCCAGCTGCTGTGTGTGTGTGTGTGTGTGTGTGTGTGTGTGTGTGTGTGTGTGTGTGTGTGTGTGTGTGTGTGTGTGTGTGTGTGTGTGTGTGTGTGTGTGTGTGAGAGAGAGTCTGTGTGTGTCTAAAGTTTAGGCTTTGTCACCGTCCCAGCAGTGCGCTCACAACCCTGACACCTATGTCACACTGAAGTTTTCTCTTCATTATTGTACACAGCGAGAATTTAGTTTGGCTATATAATGTGAATTTTAAGAGGAATGAAACACCACTGGCAATACTGTTTTAAGGAGGATTCTTTTTCTATATCAGTTATAAACTATATTTCCAAACGTATTGGATACCTTTCCTGCTATATGTGGTTCTTTTCCGAACTGTTACCACAAAGCTGGGGGCACTCAATTGTATAGGACGTCTTTAGATGCGCAATAATAAAATTTTGTGTTCAGTTGAACTTGGAAACCCAAACCTGTTCCAGTGAGCTCCTTGAAGATATGGTTTACATGCTTTGTAAAGGAAGATCTTGAGTGGCCTGCTGTAGAGCTCTGATCTCATCCCTACTGAACACCTTTGGGATGAATTGGATCACTGACGGCACCCCAGGTCTCAAGTTCCTGCCTTTCGTAATACTTTTGTGGCTGCTGAACACAAATATCTATAATCACACTCCAAAATCTAGTGGAACAGCTTCCCTGAAGAGTGGAGAGAATTTTAAGAGCAAATTGGCACTAAATGTGGAATGCGATGCTCAAAAATCACATACCATACTTATGACCAGGTGACCTAATACTTTTGGCAATATAGTGTATATGCTTTATTCCATCCAACTATTATATTCTACTGTATATACTACTATATATATAGAATTCACATGAATTGAATTCTATGGCAGGCCTAATTTAAAATGCATTAAGGTAAAGGTTTTAATAACGCTTTTGTTTGTTCTATCTGTAGTTTGAGATTCCAGCTGTTGCTGTGATGCTCCTGATGATACCAATGCATCATTTTGATTGGTGACCTTGATACAGCATCTGTTATTTAAAAAAAATAAATAAAAAATTAAAAGTAAAATCATATATCGAATGAACCATGACAAGGCTTACCATTAGTATAAGATTTTGAACATTTGGTTTTATGTGTCAAGCACTTGTTATAGGGCCAATTACAATTATTTATTAGAAAAGACTCATGTCTGCATTAAAAACTGATCTGATTTGACATAGTTGTGGTAAAACGTTACATTTATTTAGTTAAAATGCAAATGACTACATTTCAGAGAAGGTCCTAGAGCACATCTACACATTTTATGTATTATGCTCAGTGTAGCAGATATTTTACTGTAACAGAAGTCTCATAAAAACACATATGGTCTTTTGCGTCATCATGGAACACAGTGTGTATAGGGTGCCAACATTTACTTCTAACAGCAAGTGACCATGTCAAGCACAAATTCAACATACAAAAGCTTGTGTAGACTGCGTATAAAAGTACATTCGTTCATATGCTTTTTTTGTCAGTTGCTTCAGATAAATATCGAGCTGAACAGATGATGGTAGTGAAAGGTGTTGCTCAATGGTACCCTGGTAGTACTGGCATCAGCAGTTTAAAGCCTTAACCACAGCTTTACCACGGCTTTGTATAAAAACAGCTGCAGGCATACATTGTATTATGTGGAATTAAGCATCGATATTAGAGTTCAGAGGGAATAGTAGAAAGACATTGCAGCAAAAAGCCATTTTTATTATTTGGTCATGTGCACTTATAGGCAGTAATTGGCACAATACATTTCCATAATGGAGCAAGCAGTGCTGTTTTACAGGTGTTAAATAAAAGGACAAAATAAAGCGAGTATTACCGATAGCGGAGACTCTGCATTTCAGAAACTGTTGACTTCATATCATTTTTCACACAATAGCCTTGAGTTCTACATACTGGTGTAGAAAAAAAACATCCAGTGAGCAGCAGTTCTGCGGGCATAACTGTCTTGTTGCTGACTCAGATAAGTACTCTCTATAAACACTCTACGACTGTGGTGTGCAGAAGAGCATCTCAGAACATCAAACCATGAGTTAGGTGGGCTACAACAGCAGAAGCCAACATTAGGTTAAAGTCCTGAGACCCAAGAACAGAAATTTGGAGCTACACTAAGCACAGGCTCATTGAACCCGGACTGCTAAAGATTGAAAAAATATCAAGCGTTTTTGTATATGCATCATTGTATGCAACGCTCTTTTGTCCCACAGGGTCACAAGGAATTTACTGATGCTTTTAATTATACATTTTATATCCCTATGAATTATTTTATATATACGTTGTAATTATTTATAAAAAAAGAAACGGAAGTTTATGTCCGTTTATCGCGAAGTCAATATTGTCATATTTCCGAACGATGTTTTACCTTTAGTAGTTTTCATTTATTATCATCAGCATTTTTGCATGATGTTCTTTGTGTAGGTTGTGGGTGTGAATGGTATCAGACGTATGCAGTATTTTTCTCTCTTGCGTGCTCCGAGTCCTATTTGCATCGTCTTGCATTCATATGCAACAGTCGTGAGTGTATTTGCATTTCCATTCAGACACAGAGCGCTTGTGAAAATGAACTCTCTTTCTGCACTTTAGGCACGTCACATCCACTGATGGCGTGTGTATCCTATTGAACCACACTGAGCCTTTTCAGTGTTATTGTTCCTCAGCCTCCCACACATGAGCACTACCAGTGAAATATGCCCTTTCAGATGCATGTTTGGACAAGTTTTTTTTTTTTTTTTTTTTTTTTTTTTTTTTTTTTTTAAATGTCATTTGCAAAAGTGGATTCGGTTGATTTGTACTGTTCAACTGCAGTTTCCATCAAAACTTTAATGAGCGCTGACTGAGCAGTCAGTCACCGAGCCGGCCTTTCAGACTAATGGAGCTCGCTCAGTTTAATGTGTGTTGAGAAATCACTGTCTAAATGTCAGAACTGAAGTGGGGTACTTTAAATATAATACTTCTTTTATATTCATAATAGCCAGCCTTCTATTTTGTGGTGTATATTGATTAAGACATCAATATGACCCATTTTTTTGTTGTTTGTTTGTAGGAAACATTTCTCTTGTAGCACCGGCCAACTATAGCCCCATCACCAAGATCACTTTAGGAGCTGTGAACTCTAATGTCGGCACACCGATGGTGAGTCCCCTGCGGTTTCATGCAGATGCTTGTTCTTATTACAGCAGACAGCCTTTTTTCTTTTTGATGGGCATGTTAAGGCTTTCGAAGCCTGGCATATGTGCAGCATTCATGATCAAGTACCAATATGCTGTACCAAAGATATGGATTGTCCAAACAATTAATGATGTACATCAATAAAAGGACTGCATGCAATGACAAAAAAAGCATTCGATAAAGTTGTGATGGAAAAAAAGTAAGTGATATGTAAGCGGTGACAGTTATTTTTAGTGCTTGACAAGGAGGTTGCCAATAATTCTGGGATTGATTAAATAGCTATGGGTTTTAAACCCAGTGATTACATGTGGCCAGCAGGTGGCACTGATGCATTGTGATCTGCCGGCTTGCTCGTCCAACTGTGTG
Organism: Silurus aristotelis; assembly: GCF_946808225.1. Lineage (NCBI taxonomy): Eukaryota > Metazoa > Chordata > Actinopteri > Siluriformes > Siluridae > Silurus > Silurus aristotelis. The sequence continues at coordinate 12,744,496 of NC_139581.1, read as the reverse complement.
CTTGTGTGCACAGTGTCGAGCTGAAGCACTGAATTATGTATATATATGCAGTGTGAAAGAGGAGGACAGAGGGGTTCAGTGGGGACACAGTATGGGAGAGTGATTGAAAGAAGGAGGAAGGGCGTGTTTAAAATAAAAAGAGAGAAAGAGCCCGGATAAACAGGTGAATAGAACAATACGTCATGGAGGAGGTCAGGAAGAAGATTTCTGAAAACCCGGTTAGAGGATCCGCGGAAGCCTCGTTTCAGCTTGGTTAGTACAGAACAGAACTCTGTGTGTTTCGCTCCATTAATGAGCTCGTTAGTGAGGTAGTAATGACACGCGTGACTTCCCATTTACAAGCCCACGCAACACAGAGCACGCTTGCCAATAACATGGCCCTCCGTACTGTATGCTAGGCAAAGAGATGAAGGGACACTGAGAAGTGATGATAGCAGGAAGGAAAGAGAGAAGGCAGGAGGGACTCATGCAGCATGAAGGTGACTGACTTTGCTTAACGTGTCCTTGGCAGGCTTCGGTCCTTGGAGGGTTGGTCATAAATCTGTAAAGGTAGTCTCGAGATAAAGAGAGCAGGGGATGAGAGCATGTGTGCTGCAGGAAGAAGCAGTAGGCTGGCGGTTTAATATCTATTTATTAGGATGTTCATTTTTCTGCGTTTAAATATAATAAATTCGAAAAGAAATGTAAAACCTAAACTATTGAGGTAGAACATTCTGAAGGTGGTACATCAAAATGTTCAGAAATACTCCAGGTGGTTAAACAAAATAATCTTTAACAATCACTTTTATTGTTTCATCCATGAAAAACACATTTCATATTCATTATATTATCAATTTTACTCTGGCACGTTTGCCAGTGTTGTAATTATGTACAGTTTGTAAAAGTGCATTGATCATCACCCGTTCGAGAAAAAGAATGCATTTAAGAATCAATCATTTTTAGAATTCTTAGTCTGTGTATATGTCTGTTGCAGCCTTCCACGGTGTACGTATATATACAGATCGAAAGTCGTAGGATCTACATTTGGCTTGAGATATTCTTATCTTTTTTTTCCCTCCAATTATTTCTCTCACTTTCTGCAGATTATAAGCACTCCTCAGAGGGTGACTCACCCAGGAAGTATCCTCTTCGGCAGCCCCTTCACGCCACACACTACACCTGCTGCCATGGTTACACAGGCTTGCCCTCCAGAGGGCAACGAATGGACCCCAGGGTGTGTATGTGTGCTCCCTCCCCCACATAAACACATTGACTTGACATGTTCAGTCCAAGATGTATGAAAAGCTACAGTAGAGTGTCGGAAATTAAGGCTCTTGAGATCAGACCTAATGTTAGTAGAACAGTTGAAAAGTGCTTTGAAATATTACAACTGTTATGGTGTTATAGAGTTATATCATACTGTATGTGTTTATTTATATTTATATATATATATATATATATATATATATATATATATATATATATATATATATATATATATATATATATATATATATATACACACACACTGCATATTTTATAGCTTCTGCACTGAAATACCAGAGAGTGTTGAATGTAAAAGAAGGATTTGTTTCCATATTGATCTTGACTCTCTTAAAGTTCCTTAAATGGTCTCGATTCTTCTTTTATAGGAACAAGAAACGGACACATGACTTTATAGACTCCTATTACTCTGACAGGTGAGTGGTGGTTCATCAAATATAATCAGGATTTTTCTTGTAAAACTATAGGCCATGGTGCCCTCTAAAACTTTTGCCAACCTCAGATTGCTTGAAAATCACCTCTAAAAAGTGTGGCCCTATAAGAACACAGGGGATTGACCAATTTTTGCATTTTGCCATATGGTTTGATTTGAAAAGGGCAGTCTATTAGCATAGCCATTGAGAAATCAAAGTTAGGACGTCTCTTCCATGGATGGAGAGTAGAGGCTTTCGAATTCCACAAAAGGCCTGTGTTTTTTACGGGGACTCACGTTAAACGTTTAAAGGAAACATGCTGTGTATACTCTGCTTGACGCAGCAGGCTCACTAAGTGTTGGGTGGACACTAAGTGCTTTGGGGCCATTTAAAACATATGGCTTTGGAAATATAAAGTAATATTAATGTCTAGCATGGACAGTTTTGCTTGTTTAACATAATGGAGCACTTATTTTATCTTTGTTAAGAATTATATAAGGCTATATATATTTACTTTGTTAGCAATTATTTTCAACTGATAATCACTGTTTCACATTTAATGATTATACTGATTGTTTGATTTCTGTTTAAGTCCCATCTCAAATATAAGATATATTCATATGATAATGATAATTACTTTTATTTGTTAACGTGCTTTGTTGATTTTCTTTTCTATTATACAAAATGGGTGAAAAAAGAAATTCTGAGAAAAACTTGGGCAGCAAACTGGTGAATCACATACGATTGTGTATATTGCTCACCCTCATGTAGCTGAATAGACTGATGCAGCCTTGTATGTGTGTGTGATACAGGGATGGACTTTGCTCCAGTGACTCCTCATCAAGGTATGTAAGCTCTGCTATCAATGCACAGTTATGTCAGTCTGTATTGGCCTTTATTTGGTTCTGTGCTCTCACTGTCTGTCTACATACACAATACAAGCCATAGCAGAACACTTGCTCCTGACACTTTGCATAGCAATTTTCTCATGATGTACTGAGTCACTGTTATGTTTAGACTGACCATAAAGAAAATAGCTTATGGCATAACAGCAGGTACAAATCAGCTATGATGAGGCAACACTTTTGTATTATTGTAGGGTTTTATTGAAAGGAAGCTTCCCAGCTGCGTAGTCGGATAGCTGCATTTCCTGATTAGCATGCACCCTGCTGAGGTGCTGCAGAGTTGTGCATTGATTAATAAAGGAGACAGCAGAGGTTGGTGCTGGAGGTAGTAGCATGACGTGCTTTGTAAGTAGAAGCTCTGCATTCAGCGTTTACTATATATATATATATATATATATATATATATATATATATATATATATATATATATATATATATATATATATACTTTTTTTTTTTTATTCCCGTTAATGTGCATATTAACAAAATGAATTGATCTCAGTTTAATTAATATATAGGGAAAAAGAAAATCATAGCAGTATCCCAAATGGCTTCCTAATCACTATATTTGCTTGCCATACGTTTTATAAAAAACACTATACATCCTAATTTGTTAAACACAGATACATGCGTATTCCTATGTGCAAATTTTTGTTTTGAACAGACTGTATTTTTGTTTTAGAATATGTAAGTATTCAGAAGATTGAATAGTATTGGGACTGTGAAATTCATTCTGACAGCTCTAATGCTGGTTGGTCTAAACACTCAGTAAATTATTCAGTGCATTGTAAAAGCGAGCAGAGTCTCTGTGTTCACAATCGCACGAAAACACACTGCTTGTGTGTTTATTTGTGTGGTTCACGTAGAGAAAGTGTTGTGGTTGCAGGATGCACAAGCACACACACACATCTATGCACTACAATGTCAAATAAACAGATTTCAAATATGTTGCATTTAAAGACACACACACACACACACACACACACACACACGTTGTGCATCACCTCTCTCTCCATCCATTATCTGTATACGTGCAGATGTGTAGATGCATGTCTTCTTGTAAAAGGTCACTTGCCTCGCTCCATCTCGCATCCCCTCCCCCTCTTTTCTGAAACGGCACTTCTTCAGTTTGTCACAGGAGGAGAGAGAGCCTCGCTACTGTTGCCACGGAGAAATATGCATGTTTTGCCGAGTAGCATACATTCTCACACACGTGTGCGAGCACAACTCGCGTCTCTCTCGCGTCACACTTTAAACGCCCTCCACTCGCACTACTACATGCAATCCATTTACATCTTCTCATTACAGCCAATATCGTGAGTCCGGTGTCTGGAACTAATCTGTGCTGACAATTGGGACTTTGAGCTGCTTGTACGAAGCACCCCAACCCCCACTGCAACACCGAGCATGCTCAACAGTAGTTATATAATTCACCGCTCACTGCAGCACTCACTCAAACCCTACATTTCTTTTCTACGCTTCCTATAAATAAAAGAGAAATTCACAGAGAAAGTAGAATGTGAATGGATTAACTCTCGCTTTTACTCGCCCAAGCAAATACACACATCTCATGTTTTATACGTTAATGCATATATCTGTGGAATTCATCCATCCGTGTGTGTATCCATATATTCAACTGACTGCATGATAGAAATTCTCTTAGAACTTTTAGATCTTCTGCATGGGAACTAATTGATTTCTTGGTGAGCTACAATGCCGAAGCCCAAGAAGTGGTGGACGGAAACATTACAGCATACAACATCCATCGAATAGATGTCCTGTCTTTTTTTTTTTTTTTTTTTTTACACTGATACAGTCGAAACTAATTTCTACAGCAAATGAGAAATTCTCTGAGGCAGATATACAGTTAAGGCCAGAAATATTTGGACAGTGACCATCGGATTTAAAATGAAACAACTGAGGTCTAATTGAAGGGCAGACCTTCATGATTAATTAGAGGGGTTGAACAAACATATCCTATTAAACATTTAGGAATTGCAACCATTTAAATACAAAGTCACCTCCTTTCAGGGGTTCAAAAGTAATTGAACAAATTAACATTACCGTAAATAAAATGTGAGTTTTTAATACTGTCTAATAATGTTGAGAATCCTTTGAAGGCAATGACTGCCTGAAGTCTTGAACCCATGGACATCACTAAATGCTGGGTTTCCTTCTTTGTGATGCTTTTCCAGGCCTTTACTGCAGCTGTCTTCAGATGTTGCTTGTTTGTGGCTTTCTGCCTTAAGTTTGTCTTGCAAGTAAAATGCAAGCTCAATTGGGTTGAGATCTGGTGATCGACTTGGCCACTGCAGAATATTCCACTTCTTTGCAAACTCCTGGGTTGCATTAGCAGTATGTTTGGGTCATTGTCCCTCTGTACTGTGAAGCGCCGTCCAGTCAACTTTGCAGCATTTCTTTTCTGTTTTTTTTTTTTTTCAGAACAATCTGTTGATTTGGCCACTCCTAACATTTCTGCTATCTCTTCTGTTTTTTCATCTTAATGATGGCCTATTTTACTTCCATTGAGAGTTTTTTTGACCGCATGTTGGGATTCACAGACAGAAATCTTCCAAACAGGAATGCTACACATAAAATAGCTTTTGAGGCAATTGTCCAATTATTTTTGGTCCCTTGAAAAAAAAGCTACATATCAAGGAGCTGTAATTCCTAAACCCTTGTTCCAATTTCGATGTGAAAACCTTCAAATTACAGCAGAGAGTCTACACTTTAAGCCCATATTATTTATATAACTATTTTTAACATGTTTTGGAATGGTTTAAATAACTTGTGTCACTGTCCAGATGTTTCTGGGCCTAACTGTATGTTATGGAAGAGTCAAAGTGTGGGGTCAAATAAAACTAAAACCTTTCACCGGAATTAAATTATAAGAAGGGTATCAAAGGGTATTGATATGCAGTTGTGCTGATGTGTAAGATTTGAGTTGCATTCAAGAGTTGCTCTGCAACTAAAGAAAGTATGACCAAGTTTAAGAGTTTTCCTAACAAAGATTCATATAATGATCATAGTCAGTACATACAGTCTACTGTCATATGTATGTGTGAGCTACTGATTTGTCCAACTAGTTCTAGAGCCTATCGCCATATGAGCAAAATTGTTCCAATAATACATCTAATGAAGCCCTGAATGTCTCCTGTGGCATCATCCAAATCTTTAAAAAGCAGTAATGCGAAAGCAGTCATGCGAAAGCAGTCTGCTCAGGTGTAGAATTATTATTTTTTTTTCTCCTCTGTAAAACTTGGGGAAATACATATTTTTTTTAAAATGCACATCCCTGACAAGTCCTCTTGAAGTGGTTATGTAATCTATGAGTATCCACATGTGAGCACAATTTCTCGCAGCTTCCACCCACTCACTGTGCCTCTCTGCCATTTGTTGGCATTGGCTACAGGATGTGCGAGAGCATGCGTATCAGAAAGCTGTGGGTCAGGCCTAGGGTATGGGGTATAGCAAAGAATTGCATCCGTTGCCCCTTTCAGGGAAAAAGCTAATGTAGACAGAAGACAGTATGTGTAAATGCTGATGATAGTAGCCAGGGTTTGCAGTGATTAGCTCATTGGATCATTATTGTGATTGTCAAATTTGCAATAATTTTTATTTATTTTTTTTTACCAACTTTACAAAGTTTCTAGAGCTGAATTAATCACATAATCTCAAAGATACTCTAGGAAAAGTGTAAACTATAACTTCTATGAAATGGAATTAGTTTGTTTATTCATTTTGAGCTTCTGATTATATCCCCTTTATTAATATTTTCCATTAATATTGTACTCTTGTTGGTTCTGTGTCTGTTTGCAGTAAAAGAATGAAGAAAGTTGATAAGAAAGGAAAAGGGCTCAGGCACTTCTCCATGAAGGTGTGTGAGAAGGTGCAGATGAAAGGCACTACGTCCTATAATGAGGTGGCTGATGAATTAGTGTCAGAGTTCACCCACGCCAGCAACCTCGCATCTACAGATTGTGTAAGTATCATATATTTAGATATACTCATCTAAGCCCATGTGGTTTTCTTTCATAAATCAACTGAAAGGAAGAGAATATATATATATATATTTTTTTTTATTTAAAGCATAACAAGCAGTAAATGAATTTCCAACTCGAGCAGCACAGACTTGAAATTGGGTCTGAACATTTTAAGCATGCACTTTAGTCCATATTTCACAAAGACAAATAGGCCATTTCCTTCCTCTACTGCTTGTTATAGGCATCGCAAAGTCTCTGAAGCATTCATGGTCAATTATAAATGCAGAGTGTTTATTTGATATACACAGCGGCACATAGATGCCATGAAATCCCTGTATGCTTTGAATAACAATTAACCCCCACACAGTTAAACACAGAGTTCCTATCTTTCAAGATCACTAAATTGTTGGTTTTATTCACTGGCAAAAGAGACACACTAACTCTTTTTTACACACAAACAGCTTGCTTTTTTACACACCCTTACCCCAAGAGTGCAAACTCTATTTTACAGACTGTTCTTCATTGCTCCTTGTGGCTCAATTTTAAAATTTGATGTCCCATGATATCAAAAATTTGATTCGTCCCTATTCATATGGAGGTATGGAAATGAACCTTAGATCAGTAACGCTTGCCTCACATACAAATATAGTGTTTGGCAGGGATAAATGTGAGACTGGCAAATAGCATCCTTTCTCACAAGACATCTGGAGGTTGGAGGTGTTTGCGATACTGTAAATGAATGTGAGCAGAGATTAATTGAATTACAAAATGCCCTGTTTATAAAAAACAATAAATTGAGCGTATTAAATTGAGATGGGGTGTGTTCTACTGTATTAAAAGAACCAATCAAATGATTGCTTTGGCCTTAAGTTTGGTGTAGCCTACAAACACTAGCCTTAACAATGATATGCCTTATTTTTCCCCTGATATTTTTAGCCATATGTGGTTCCTCCCCTAACTGTCACCACAGTTGGAGGCATTGTATAGGGTGTTTTTGGATAAAGGAATTTTTTTTCCTTCACTTAAACTAGGAGAGCGAAACTGTTCCAGCACAAAGTGAGCTCCATGAAGATATGGTTAACATGGGTTAGAGTGGAAGATCTTGAGTGGCCTGCTATTGAGCTCTGAGCTCAACCCTATTGAATGCCTTTAAGATGAATTGGAGTGCTGACTGCACCCCCAGGCCTCCTCACCCTACATCAGTACCTGACTTCACTAACGTCCTTGTAGGTGAATGAGAACAAATCTCCACAAGCGCACTCCAAAATCTAGTGGAACATCTTCCCAGAACAGTGGTGGCTACTTTACAGCAAATTGGGAGTAAACGTGGAATCCGATCTTTAAAAAGCACTTACTAATCTTATGGTCAGTGGACCACAAACATTTGTCTATATAGTGTTCTGGAGCTCTGGATGTTAAATATATGTAGCTCAAATCCAAATATATATTACTAAGTAAATTATACAAAGAGTGTGGCTGATGAATAATTAGATAATTCAAATATCTAAATATTAAGCTGATTGTTAAAGTGTATACATATATTTTTATCTTATAGGTAATCTGAATATTTCAGATTTTTCTGCCAACAGAATGCATTAGTTCTAAACTGATGTAATTTATTGCTCTACGCTGTTTTGTTATGTAGGTTTGTTATATATTAAACCCAGTTATGTATTTTACCTGTCAAACAGGCTTGTAACTATAGGATCACAGTGGTTAATAATAATAACGATGATGATAATGATAATAATAATAATTATTATTATTATAAAAATGTTAATAGGTTATTATTTTCATTGCAAAATAACCCAGACTCAGGCTACACTTTTTGGGGTCTCTGTATTAAAAACCACTTCATGAGTATTTATTTATTTATTTATTTATTTATTTATTTATTTATTTAATGTCATGTGAATACTTTCCGTTATTAGTTCTGACAGGACACCTGATGTCCAATATGCTGGAATTGAATTCCTTTACTCCTTCTGGAATCTTAAAAGTGTAATTAAAAAAAGATTTACCTGCGGGTGCCGGAAGCAGCTGAGGCCCCAGAGGGGTGGGGTGTGAGGGGCTGCAGCATTCACAACGAATTAGTTAGAAAGAGGAGGCTGTAGTTGAGGGATTTTTTAAAAACTGGTGTGTGTGTGTGTGTGTGTGTGTGTGTGTGTGTGTGTGTGTGTGTGTGTGTGTGTGTTTCCTACAAGCAGCAGGCGTACGATCAGAAAAACATTCGCAGGCGTGTGTACGACGCACTGAATGTGTTGATGGCCATGAACATAATCTCCAAAGAGAAGAAGGAGATTCGCTGGATTGGTCTTCCCACTAACTCGGCACAGGAATGTCGCAACCTGGAGGTGGGTATGAGAGAGAAATGTTTGTCAGTAGAAACATCACTCAAAGCTGAAGATTGCAAACAAAACCACTTCCTAGGGTGTGACATGGAAAAGTGGTACACGGCGCTGTTTTGTGATCAGGCTACAGGTTTTGCTAGCTGTGGCTGACAGTGATGGCACAGTTTCTCTCTTTGTCCTCATTACATATAATAACCCTGGCAAGTAAGAGCACTTAATATTCTGAGAGTCTTCACAATGATGGTGCTGTTTTGGGGGAGGGCAGAGAGAGAACATGGTGTGACTGTTACGAAATGCTGACATTGGAGACTTCTTCTAAAAAAACATAACCAGATCGACTATTCGACTTTTTTGTTTAATATCAGGCGTCTACCATACTTGTTTTTGTGAATGAGAAACTATATAATATTATAGATGATTAGAATGAGTGTATTAATACAGATTTCTGAATTGCCTTGTGCTATTATCAGATTTAATGTTGTAGAAATCTGTTTATTTAAATGTTTAAATATGCATACAGTTGAACAGTATGGACAATAAACCCTACGTTTATGTAAAATAAATATATACACATGATCTGATTCGACACTAACACTTAAGCATTTTCCTAAAGGCAATTTGGTAATGCAATTTTCACAAGCGTTTGTGTTCAATGTCGCACATTTGTATGTGGGTGTTTTAAAAGAGCTATCTGAAAGCACCTGGTGGTGCTATGTTTGATATGATGGCAGTGATAGACAGGGAGGCTGTGTGGCAGGTTGCAGAGCAGAATAAAGCAGAATAGAGAAGAGGGCTTGAGGCATACTTCTTGCTTTTTTTTTATTATGTATAAACACAGGGTCCTGTAAAGCCCAGCAATCTATAAAGCACACACTGGCTTTCACTAGATTTTCAATGCTATATTCATGTGTGTACATGTGTTCAACTTGTACAAGCAAGAACCTGGAGTAAAGTAAAACACTATGGCATTTTTTTTTTTTCAACAAACGTGTCTTTGTCTTTCAGCTGGAGAAGCAGAAGCGACTGGAAAGAATCCGGCAAAAAAGAAGCCAGCTAGAGGAGTTAATACTACAGGTTCGTACAAATCTCAATTATCTGTTATTGTGCGTGTGCGTGCGCGTGTGTGCGTGCGCGTGTGTGCGTGCGCGTGTGTGCGTGCGTGCGTGCGTGCGTGCGTGTGCGTGTGTGTGTGTGTGTTTCTACATGTTGCCCTGCTCTTAAGAAATGCGTTCAGTTTGTGAACATAAAATGGGTTAAGGACTAATGATGATGCCAATGCTGCACACAATCATGGCTGTCATAGTATATTATGACGATGAGAAAAAAATCTGAACTCAGGAACTGAAATTTAAAGTACCATTTAGTTTGAGCTCGTTTACCACCGAAATGACAAAGTGATGCAATCAGACTGCATTAGTGATAGATGCTGCTATTTCTTAATTAAATTAGTAAGGGTTTTTAGAACATTTTTAAAAATCATTCTCTAGTAGGAACAATATACCCAAAAATGAATTATTATTATTATTATTGTGTTCATTTTATTGGTTCAAAATAACATGTTAAAACTTGGAATGAAATCCATTGGATGGGCTGAACGACATTTCTATTAGCATATCATTAGCAAATATAGCCAGGCTTTATCCCAGTGCATGGACAGAACACGGCACAAGTGTCTTTTTGTTCCCACGCTGAAATTCAAACCCCCCCACCACCACCTGCACAGCCCTCTAACCCACTACATGTGTTAGAAATAAATCTTTAACACCCTTCAGGTTATAATTAGTTCTACAGAAAAGTGAACAATCTGCAGTATTGATGGTGTAAGACTCAGCAGGAGAAAGCACTAGGGGTTAAGGTTGAATGAATGTAACCAGTGATTGTGTATCTGTTTTTTTCTTTTAGTTTTTTTTTCTTTTTTTTAATGTCATTTACAGCACACCTCATATGCTACGTTTGACTGTAGTGCCACTGGCACACTGAACATCTTTCATTAAAGGTTGTGTCTGTGTGTGTTGGACATGCTATGTGAAGTACTGACCACTCTGTCTCTTCCATCGAGCAGCAAATAGCTTTTAAGAATCTGGTGAAGAGGAATCAGGCCAACGAAGCGGCTTCAAAATCCCGACCTCCACCCGGTTCTGTCATTCAGCTTCCATTTATCATTCTCAATACAGACGTGCGCACAGTCATCGACTGCTCCATCTCCAGTGACAAGTACATCTCTTTCTCCTTCTCTCTCGTTCATGTTCTCTTGCTTTCTTACACCTCTCTCTCTCTCTCTCTTTGTCGGTCTGTCAATGCCATCTGTGGCTGGATTATAAACCAGATCTCTTTTTATTCTTTTAAATTTAAAAATATTCATCAAGAAAATAACCATTTCAGCACCTTGTTCTTTCACTAATGCCGTCCTTCCAAGCTCTTTTAACCATTAACCTTACGCTTGATCATTCTAGCAAACCTAGTTTTCTGCTTGCAGTCTCACTCAGATCACTTCATTCCTCGTTGCAGATGTGAATACCTCTTTAACTTCGACAACATGTTCGAGATCCATGATGACATCGAGATCCTGAAACGTATGGGAATGTCTCTGGGGCTGGAGAACGGCACATGCACCACAGAGAACCTCAGTGTGGCCAAGTCTCTTGTTCCCAAATCACTAGAGAGCTATGTCACAGGTCGGTGGCTTTAAACCTACAAGACGTTTTTTCTGCTTTTTCATTTGTGTGTGAAAATCCTGTACAATTAAAAATGAGGCCAGCATATTTGGAGCTGAAAAAGCTTTGTGTCATTCTGAGCATCGGCTCCTCCAGGATTTGTAAACTGTTGGAGGGGGGACCGAATGATCTGCATGACTAACATTTGGAACTGCTGAGTCACTGGCTGTCTACAAACAAAGACTAAAGTCCTACCTCTTCACCAAGCATTTGAATTAGCTCTTAGTCAATCTGTTTAAAAAAGAAACCCTTATGTCATGTGTTTCAAATACTGCACTAACCCTAGCAACATTGGAGCTCCAGTCCGGATCCTGATGTATTGAACTAGCTCGAGGATGTGTTTTTTTCTAAGGGCAGCAAAGCAGCTCTGTAAGTCGCTCTAAATAAGCGCATCTAATAAATGTATTTCCCTGCGTGACAGTTCCGAAATTTTCCTCTCTCTCGTCGCTAGATGTGAGGTGTTCCGGTCCGGTGCGTCTGAATATGAGAATGTGGATCTAAATGCAAAACCGACAAGCATGACTGTAGATATTAAAGCCAAAACAGCTGACTGTACTTTTAAGTGGCTGGCTTTTTAAACACATTTATTTATTATTATTTATGCATATGTGCTATAGAAATGTTCAGATGGTGAACCATATATGCTTATAATATGTTTTTACCATATAAGCATACATTATAAATAAATATGTAAGAGACCTTAGTTTTTCTGCGTATTGGCTTCACTTAAGTCTTCCATTGTGAAAAAATATTTTATAATTTAAACGGTCAAATCACCCCCAGTGTCTGTAACTATACACTTTAGACTTTGTACACACAGCCATTTAAAGTTTTTTCTTTCAATGTTTGTTCTATCAGATGTATAAAAGGCTTATTTGTAGTTGTAAATATTCATGCTTTTGCATTTGATCTGTTGTTAGGCATGGCCAAGAAATCCAACAGAACCACTCACAGTTATACAAGGTATATTTGCATCTTTCAACATATTTGCTGTAATCCTTTCAAGCTTAGTTATTCTCATTATATTTATGAAAAAGACTTTAAGCATAGTATCTGAGAAAGCACACTTCCCACAATTTCACTACTTTCTGTTATATTTGAATTACAGTAATTCCCCGCTTTACTGCGGTTCCAATCTCAGGCCCCCTGTTTATCGCGGAATTGCATTTGCCACATAGCTAGTTTGTTTAGCAGATTTTCCCGGTCTCTCGCGTATAGACCAAAAAACGTATAGGGAATTGTTTTTATGGCGTTTTATGTTCAAATAATAAAATATGTTAATAAAATATTATTATTAATTACAAATGAAGTGAAATGTTAACAGTACAGTACTGTATTCATACTGCATTTTTGGGGTGGCGTCCGTTTATTGCGTTTTTTTTCTTTATCGCAGGCGGTTTTGGAACGTTACCACCGCGATAAATGGGGGATTACTGTATTGCTTATTTACACATTACTAGCACCGGCAGTAAATGTGCTAGCTGGAGAACACAAAGTAGCATTAATTGCTTGTTTTTGTGGTCAAATCTTCTGTAACTTCAAATAAGGATTCCTGTAATAATAGTAATAATAATAATAATAATCATCATCATCATCATCATCAAACAGATTTCACAGTTCCTTGAAGTACATATTTGGGGAAGCTTTGGAACGCAACACTGTTTGAATCATTTTAAGTTCACTTGTTTCCTCACATGTGCTGTTGTCAAATAATTGTTCAGAATGTATGATACGCCTGAACTGATATTCATACCAGTGGCTTTGTTTCTTTCTGTAGTCACAGCAGCACTGCTCCGTCATACACTTCCGAGTCTCGGGGTCAGACACCCAGCTCTTTAAACGAGGAGGAGGAAGACGACGACGACGAAGATCAAGACGAAGATGATGAGGACGAGCCCTCTTCTCCAGAATAAGCTCAGAAATCGGTAACGACGTTCGCTTTTCTGAGACTGGACCTCTGTCCTGCCGATTGACTGTCTGCCAGTGGAATAAGACACCAGAATAAGCTTCCACTTGGGATGAGATTTTTCAAACCGTCCGTTTGTTTATCCCTCTATATATCGATCTCTATTTTTATTGATCTCTCCCACTTTGTGCACATGTACACCCACCCATCCACATACACACTGGTTTTGTATTTAGAGGAGGACTGATAGTCATGTTCTAATGGTGCTTTTTCTCCTTGTGTAATGCCAGCAAACCTCAGGTCAGGTAAAAGGGGGGAGTAAATGCTGGCAGGAATTTCACATTGACAGCTTTCAATTGGCCCTCCGACTGCCTCGAAAACATCTTTTCTCTCAGTTCAAGTCTCATTGTATTTATTACTGTCCTATTCTAAGATGAATTATCATTGTAATTTCTTGTGTTTAGACAACAGCCAATGCTTAATGGTTTTGTTTTCTGTTTATATCTCTCCCACATGCACTGTAATGAAATGAATAGCGTAACTATTTCCATATTCAGATTGTGGAAGGAATTTGTGTGCTTTTTAGAAAAGGAAAAAAAATGTTTGTTTTCTTAAGATTCTTTACAATTTTGTTGTGCATTATCTTAGTTTTTTTTTGTGTTTTTTTGCCATTTGCTACAATAGAATGAATTTGGCGGGAATTACAATAATGAGATTAGCATATTTGTCTGGGTACATATGCCCTGAAAAGCTGCATGCTAGGGAGTGAAGTGTTTTTGTAAGTGTGATATGTAGAGTAGCATCTTCTTTTTTTTTTCTTTTTTTTTTAAGAAATTTATAGTGGATATGAAATGGCCAATACCAGGCACGTTTCCCACTTTGACCTATTTAGGTCAGCATTTTAAACATGGATTCTTATTTGAAAACCCAATAGAAAAATATTATTACTTGTATTTTTCTCAGATGGTTCCTACTTTGGTTTGGAAATGTAACTCAATATGTATATGTATACATAAATGTATAATTTTGGTTAAGTCTGTGTGGCAAATCCTTATTTTGTACAACCAGCCATCATGGTTATTTTATTGTGGGGTTTTTTTGTGTGCGCAGGAGGGTTACGTCCATATTTATGTTTGAAATATTTGTACCCAATGCAATCTTTTATGAAACTGACCTAAAAGATCTTCTTGTGTTGGACCTGAGATTAAGACTAACGCTGATTTAAGGAGGTTTTGGTTTTAACACAAAGCACATACTAAACCCACAAAAAACCCACTTTCTGTGGATTCACTTTTAAAGATTTGATTGTCATATATGCAAAAAAAAAAAAACCTGCATGCATATCAGGTTACAGTCTACTTTACACTAATTTTGAATGAATTAAATATATTTAATTTGCGGGGAAAAGGCCAATCTGATCAAACAAGATCTATATGCACATTGTTGTCTTTAAACATCTTAAAAGTCTTAGATCTCGGTGGGTGGGAAGGAAGGATTTTGTACTCTTTAACACCTGTCAATCACACTGGACATTCATGAGTGTCTGTAAGTTCATATATGTAGAACTAAACAGCTACTTTCCACTGAGTGTGTTACGCTGCCCTGTGATGTAACGTGAGCAAAAATTCCAAAACATGTAGTTGGTCAACTGCCCAGTTTGTAGCGTTCCTATGATTGGGAGAGCTGGCTGGGGAACAAAAAGGTTTTTATATTAAATGTGAATTTGTCAGGCTTGAGATAAAAGAAAATAAAAATGACATTTTTATTTGTAATTTGTGTGTAGAATTTGAAACTCGGTTTTCATTCTTCTAAAGTTTGTGGGGATATTTTTTTTTTTTAAAGATCTTAAGCACTGTTTTTGACATCCTCTAGCATTTTACTGTGCACTGGTGATGGTTGGTGGTGTGACTGAGAAGTAAGCTTTAGATATTTATTTACGATTATTTTAGGAATTCATGTATTTTAATAAACACAGCAGGGATTTTATGTATCTAAATCATACCAGAAGATAAATGTTCTGTAGTAAAAAGATATACAGGGATGACAAAACATTAGATTTGCCTTGTCTGGGATACAAGAAAAATGAAATCTGCCTAATTTATAGTGATAAAACTGTTTTAAATGTTTCACTTTAACTATTTATGACTCTTGGTGCCAATTAACAAATTTAAACAAAAAACAATGTACAGTGTACTGCATTCTAAAGAATCTATTCAGATGAACTGCCTCAGCATACCTGAAGCTTGATGTCTCATTTTCTCCCCTAAAACTGCACCATTAAATATTGGAGGGTGTAGTCTTAGATATTTGCCAAAAGGTATGAAACCTGATGTTCTGTTGTAACCAAACTGGTTTATGGTTTGATGTGTATTTTGAAATGCTTTTCAGCTCACCACAGTTGCAGAGAGTGGTTATTAGAGTCACTACAGCCTGACTATCAGGTCAAACCAGTCTGGCCATTCCCCTCTGACCTCATGTTTCTGCTCTCAGAACAGGGGCACAGTGAATATTTCTGTTGGGTTTTTTTTTTTTTTTTTTTTTTTTTTTTTTTTTTTTTACATTTTAAAAAAACTGTTGTGCACGAAAATAGTAGGGGATCAACAGTTATAGACATTTTTCAAACCCGTCTCTCAAAAGTGCCATGGGCAAAGTCTTAGAGATACGATTTTTTTTTATGTGAACAGTAATTAAAACTCTTTATTTGATTTATAACATGATGCTAATGGCTGGTTAGATATTTGCATAAATAATCAAAAGTATAGGTGTTCTTATTTTGAACGGTGGCTGAGTACATATGCAAGCATGTGCATTGTTCATGCAGTAATAGGCTAAATGAAGAAAGCTTAAGTAATAAACAGGTAGACATGCTCTGGGTTTTAAATAATTCAATAAAATGTAGAGTTTCGTTTATTTATCTATTTTGGTTTATGTAAAGTGATTCTTCGAGATTTAAGAGAACCAGTGAGGCATCAAAATAGACTTCAAAACAACTAGTTTGTTACAGGGTTGCTAGTAACACAGTTCAAGCTAATATTAGCTATTATGAATGAAAGGCTAACAGTTTAATTTTCAATTCAATTCATTTTAATTTGTATAGCGCTTTTAACAATGAACATTGTCTCAAAGCAGCTTTACACAGATAATGTGGTGATTAAAAGTGAATATGTTCTTTATGAGTAAGTTTGTCCCTGATGAGCGAGCCGGTGGCGACTGTGGCAAGGAAAAACTCCCCGAGATGGCATAAGGAAGAAACCTTGAGAGGAACCAGACTCAAGAGGGAACCCATCCTCATCTGGGTGGCACCGATTGTCCATTTGTAGCAGATATACAATATTGCGGGGTACAGTGATGATGATCAGAAGTAAACTGTAGTCCTGAGTCAGTGTAGGAGACTGTTGAGTTTAATTGTTAAGCTTTCTTATTCTTAACTTTTTTTGCATTCTTTACAGAAATTGCTGTATGGCGAATGTGACAATGAGTCCCTCAGGGTTGTGGGAACATTACACACCACTGTTGCAGGTTCTGATAAAAATAAGTGATGTTTACTATCGACTTCTGATCATTCAACATCTATCATATCAATATCTAAGGCTATTTTACTAGGCTTTATTTTGTGGCTTGTAACAAATCTAACCCACAAATGATCAGATATGTCTGACCACCTGACCAGTTGTGAAGACGCTTTCAATTCATCTGAGGTTATTAGAAGACAGTAACGCGTTTGTGTTTCAGACTGTTTACTGTCATAAAGTTGTGACTTTTCATATTTTGATCAACACATGAAAAGTGAACGCTGCATGGCAGCAGTTGGTCTATGTGTTTCATGTATGTTCATATGTGATCCCACAGTGTGTCTACAGGGTTATTGTATAGGAAGGAAGCCTGTATAGTTGTTTTGTCATGACTCATCACTCAGTGCATATAAACCTGGATGTATTTTTTGCTCTAACCAGCCAGCACCTATAAACGTGTCTACATTCACCAGCGTCACATAGATTCTCTCCTTCATTTGGGAGGTCTGGGTTGCGTGATTGTTTAACAATAATAATCACAGTAACGCTGCACGTCGTATTATTAGTGATTATTCCCAGCTCTGGTTCAATTCGGGTACTCGGGTCTGCCTCGGAATTTTGGTGGTGCCACAGTGCGCATGCGCAGCTTCCGACGAGTCTTGCTTGTGAGCTACTGCCGCGCTGTTGCAGAGGCACCACACACACCGCCTCATTCATTTGCGCTCCACTCGGGAAAGGGGCATCCCTGCCGTCTCGCTTCTGTTGGGGTGTTTTTTTTCCTCCAACCTGCGTTTGCTTTGCACGTTTTTTAAGCCGACTAACTCTCGCCATGGCAAACAAGGAGGAGAAACCCGAAGGGAAGGACTCGAGCTGGAAAGATTGTATCTACAACCCGAGGACGGGGGAATTCCTGGGGCGCACTGCAAGCAGTTGGGGTAAGAAAAGCTTTTGAAAATGCGGAGATTTCGCGATCATATCAGGCTTTGCGTTCACAGATCGAATGGCACGCTGGAGATGGCGCGGTATAGCGCACTATAGCGCACTATCCGCTCGCACCCGCGCAATTTCGTTCTTGATGGAGCCAAAAATTTGGTCAGCAAAGATGCTGCTAATGATGACGACTGATCAGATTCTTTTAGACACGCAAAGCACAATGTGGACTAACCAACAAATTGTCCTGCAGTTGTGTGAAACGCTGTGCATGAGTCAGGGTGTTGCAATAGGGAGCTGATACTTGGGGCATTTCCGTGCGCTTGTTTGATGGGTTGCATGGCGGCGGCGTTCTTCCACGCCAAACACAAGGCTTCAGAAGAAAAAAGAGGGGGTTGGAGGGCGACCTGTATGCGCTATGTTTAGTTTTTCCTTAGAGTGTGCGCAGATTGCGTTTTACTGCCGTCACCTCAATAATCTGATCAGAGGAGGACAAAACACAAATTGCCGTTCAAAACGATCGACTGCAGTAGCGCGCGCTGCACGTTCTCGCCGCGTTGTGACGCAATGACGCGGCGCCTTACGTGGGTAATTATGCAAATGAGCCTGTGCCGTGTTCCTCTGCAAGGAGAGGAAAATTCCGCCGAAACCCTTTTGTCGAGGTTTTAGGTTTAAGGTGTTCATGCCATCAATCCAAGACGAGCCCTGATCCTGATGCCCTTCTCACAGACCCCTGAAAGTGACATACGTAGGAAATGTGCTCTAGTGCGATTTCACACAACATTCTATGAGGATGGGAGTTGGGGGGGCAGCTTCTTAAATTAGTCCCAGTTGCCAGCTATACATAAAATCCCCCTGCTTATATTTTATTGTTTTGTTGAAATAAAAATTGAAAGCTTGTGTGTGCATATCTATACCTCCTCTTGCGTACGATGCTTTTTTTTCCCTTAATGCTATGTTTGAGTTCTTTGATTCTCATTCTCTCTCTGCCCTCCCTTTGGTTTCAAGGTCAAACTGATTTCCTATATGCTGCTGGAGGTCCATGATTAGATGCAAATCACCCTACAGCATAAAAATGCCCCGATTGTTGACAAATACCAAAATATTGCGTTCTATGCAAATTCTATGCCTTAGACATAAATAAAAAGGATCGTCTGCTTTTTTTTTCTTCGTTGTAATAAGGCCTCACAGTACCATGAAGGTGAAGAGGCATGCTACTGAAAGACAAAAATCAATCTTAAAATAACATCGATGTTAAACCTTCATGTTTGTTTATACACTCTTTTTTTTTTTTTTTTTTATTTTTCAAAACACCTGTTATTTGAAATCGCAGGAGGATGTAATAGTTGGCTGCGTGGTTTTACGTTAATCGCATCCGCTGTAGTGAAAAAGATGTCATCTGATCCTGGGCGTCATCCATTCTGATGCTCTCCAAGCTCTGCTCTGCTGCCATCTTCTCCCCAGCTTTTTCCTGCAGTACAGTTTGTACTAAATCTGATGATCATTTGTTGAATTCTGGGTTTAAATGTGTTTCCTTGGTGGATTTTAGAATTGCTAAAATGAAAAAAAAAATACTGATAGGAGAGAAATCTGAATTTTAATTGAGAAATATATTTTCAGGTAATAATAGACATTTTTTTTTACGTGTGCCTGTAATATTTCAACCAACGGTATCACTTACAAATTTTGCAAACGAATAAGGTATTTTGAATGCTCGTTGGATATAAATATTTCTGTGATTTGCTTTAAAATATGTAGAGCTTTCACATGTCAGTTCTGTCTGTAAATCCATGTACTGATAAATTCTTGTTAAAAAGTAGTTAAATCTTTTTTTTTTTTGCTTTAAGTTACTACAATTGAACACCCTGTCTATATTATTATGTGTGACACCCAAGTAACAAATACAAGTAAAACTACAAGTTATAACCTTTAAAATAGAATTAATGCGAAGATGCCAGTAAGTGTTCTTCATTGTTTAGTTGGAACAAGGAAAATTACAGCATTTGTGGCCACAACAAAATGGGTAAGAAATAAGGAACTAAAAATTACCATTAAAATAAATGCCATTTTTGGTAGCTATTTTCCATCTAAGTATAATAAGAGCAGTGCAATGAATAAAATTCAAAATGGCTGGGTTTTTTTTTATTATTTTTAATTATTATTAAATAAGTGATCATCTTAGAGGTACAGCCATTGTCCTATTTAACCTTCATCGTGCCTGAGATCTTCTTAAATCCTTTCCAGTTTTTAAAGTCTGAGTGCTGAAGATTCCTTTTTGGAGATGGTTGTCTGACAAGGGGCGCTGCCTCTGTATATATATTCTGTCGATATTCTTGACTGACCAATCAGATTGATGACTAAAGTAGCAGCTAGATTAAATGTATGATAGATTGATTTATTCTGTCTCCATGAAGCCCTTAGATCATTGTATGTCTTGTTCATGATGGAGTAATGGAAAAACTGTAATGCCTGCATAGCTTTTATCCCAGACCCTCACTGCACTCTCTGGAGAGATGACGAGAGTGATGAGTATTGAAAGGATAAAAGGCTTGGATTTGTGTTAATGGCCCTTAGCTCTTGGTTCTGAGCACTTCTACTTCCCAGTGAATTAGCCCAGGTTACTAGCAGCTCTGAACATCCTGAGCCATACATTTATTCAAAATTAAAACAGCATTAAGTTATATTTAAATCTTAACTATAAGGTTTGCTTTTTCTGTTAATTAGTTACAATCGGCTGCGATGACTGTGATCTCAACTACACTTAGTTCTTTTGGGTGACATTAGTGCTATCTGGTTTTAGATTAGACAGCTTACAGTCATGAATCTGAACTGTTTAATCAATCACTGTACACTGTAATCTTTTACTTGAGTCCGCTTCAATTGTAAGGGTTTTCAAAGTTTGTTTGGATGGTTGATTGTTTGACTTGGAACCTTTTCCAATAGGAAAGAAATCTTCAGTTGTAGGGTTCTGTTTCAAATCCACTCATGGAAGAAAGAGAAGAACAAGTGCCAGATTAAACCTTTTCTTTTACTACAGGTGTCCACATGCAACACTATAATTGTTAGACTTGATAGCTACAATTACATAGCTATGACATATGTTTATTTATTTATTTTTATTTAGCTAAACTAGCATAGTAATCTTTCACAAATTTGAAGTTTTAGTACAAACTTCAGCTGTTTCTATAGTTATTAACCATGAAAGGTAAAATTATAAATACTGATAATGCCCATACTAAGAGGGTATTAAAACATCAGTTATGACCTTCAATACTATGTCTTTATATTTCCTTGCGTTAGTGAAATTCGTATTCAAAATTTGCAGTATCTTTTTTTTATCAGTAAATTAGATTGTTACAGTAAAAAAAACACAATCAATGGTAAATTCAACTAAATAATTATTATTTTAGTTTAATATTTATTGTTTATGGATGTAATAGTGGTTATGGTTGTAGTCTATTAATTTCTGTATAATCATGTTGCTATGAATAAAAAATAATAATGCAGTGCACTGAACTGGAAATGAATCTGTAGCAAGTAGCTAACATTTAATGGTTAAGTAACATTTATGCCTTCAGTAGTATGTAGTACTTGCATGTTAGACATTACAACAGATGGACTTTATTAGGTTGTTGTATTTTTTATATATTTTTTTTTAACTCATAGTTTATATAGTGTTTCCTTATATAAAATTAAAATGTAAACAGTTCCAGGCTAGGAAAACCCCACTGGATATAAAAATTTTGCAAGTTATGCCAGTGTTGAGACATTTCACACATGGTTATTTTATCTTGGATCAAACAAGATGTCAAGACATGATTGGACATGCACTGTTTAATTTTATGAGATGAATATGAGCTTCTGGAACTAGTGTCCATTTAAAATCTATTTTGTGGGTTTTGTGTTAGCTGGAAGTTTTTACATTAGAAATGTAGAAATGACCATTCAAACATGCAAAAGGTTTTTGTAAAATCTATTTCTATCCAATTGAAGCTACTTGACATGTCAATGTATCTCATGAGCTCCAGTTTCCTCCTGTGACCGCAGACGGGCAGCGAAGGTCATAACATTTGTCCACATACGTACTGACACTCAAGCAGTTATGAAGGTTATGATACAGTTTCACTCACTCTGCAGAGCGGTTGCATTGGAAATTTAAGTTCGTCTGAATATGACTGACTGCAAATCCTTTCCAACAGGTTTACTACATAATAGATTCAACTAAAAAGTGAGGGAATCACACTGAAGTGCTCAAGCAGGTTTGAATTAATAGATTAAGTCTTAATATTGGAATGGACAATTTGGTTGTGTGTGTGTTGAAATCATTTGGTAATGTGATGTCAAATAAGAACGCAATTACCCTTTTTTGGGCAGCGTGTCTGTGTTTTTCCACCCTCTGCTTTTCCCATCGTAAACAGTCGCTTATTAATTGAAATTGTTATTTAAACACCTAACCACAATGAAATATCTTTATATATTTTTCCATGACTGGCTGTAACAACCGATGACGAGAGTTTATCTGCTGTAATTGGGTAAGTATGTTTCGGAAAGACATGAATGACTTTGGAACTCTGCCATGGGCCATCGTGGTTGGTTTCTCATCTTTCTCTCAGCAGCACAGTCTGATCGTTCCCAGTTTCACTCCCACCACAAGCTGTTCGTGCCTGTTCTAGCGCTCCCATACTTAGCCTCTTTATAGTAAAGGTGTAAATTAGTGCTGGTAGGCGCAGTGTGTTGAGTAGGTTCATTGAAATGGGTTTCTTAGCCTGACTCTAAAACCGGGTTGGGTTTTGTTCCATTTCACATCATCAGTAGTTTTATATAGGCTATTGAAACAATGCTCAGAGAGTAATTGAATTTAATCACTAAAACTCTGAGGGAAGCCGGAAAGCGTGACTTGGCTAACTCAGGCAAGCTCAGGTCTCTATAACGCACAGATATGCAAAACACACTTAAAGGCATAGTACCGTAATTTCCGGACTATTAGTCGCTACTTTTTTCCCACTCTTTGAACCCCGCGGTTTAAACAAGCTTCATGCCAAAAAACTGAGCGACGTAAAATTAAACCAATGAAAATGCCGAACAGGTTCAGGTGAACCAATGAAATTTTTTATATTAAAGCGCGCGCGCTCCCACTGAATCGGTCCACAGCACATCATAAATATGGATGAGGTTCCTCTGACGTTTGACCTGCCGCTTACTCGGACTGTCTACAGTTAAGGCGAATCATTTAATGCACTGAAAACAACTGGGCAACCGATGCCAAAAGAAAAACTCTCGAAAGATATAGTTGTGAAAGGAAGGAGGAAGACAGTGAACAATGACTTTCTTGGTTGGCCACTGTTTAGATACAAGACGTTGTAACGCGTTGAGTCTGGGTCATGGGAGAGCTCGCTAACTCCAGTTACAACAGAAATCATATAAGCACAGACAGGTTTCCAAAACTCGTGCTTTTTTATTTTTCTTGGCAACAGCGTTACGGGTTAGTCAAAAAAACTTCAGAAAGAGCATCAGAAAATAATAAGATATTCCTCGGCCTTGCACACATGCAGTAATAGCGGAAAAATGCGCCGGCAGGCTATTCCCAAAATGCCGCTCTGCTCTTAAAGGAGCCACAACATATTTCACTTGTTACACCGTGTAACAGACACTGTCTTTCGTTAAAGCCTGTGTAAAGTTCATTAGTTTCAATGTAGACACCTGCGGCTTATTTATATTCAAAATAAAAATCTTTGTCAAATTCAGTGGGTGCGGCTTATATTTGGGTGCGCTTTATAGTCCGGAAATTACGGTATGTGTAAAGTAAAAGAAGGGAAAAGAAAAGCGAATTGTATAGTTTTTGTAGATTTATATTTTAAAGGCAATCTGAAAGGGCTTGTACAATTGAGCTAATCTCATTGGCTTCTGGTTTGTTTGGTAGGTTTTATTACAGTATATTTTATCTTCTGCCAAAAAACCTAAATATAGTAGTATAACATTATAATATGAGCTAGATAACAACTAGTAACATTTTGTGCTGCTGTATTTTAGCCAGTCCTACTTCTTTCTAGCTAGACTACCTTAATAAATCAGACATAGGATTATCTATGGGTAAGTCGTAGCATTTATGCTGTTCTGTAATGAATGATGCAGAATAATTAGTAGGACACAAAGTAGAACACAAAAGGTTACCAGTGGTTTCTGGTCAACAATATCACAGTGTAAAATTTGGCCTAAATCATTTGTGCTGTTAACATGGAGCTCCTCCAACATATGCTGGGGTTTCTGTGGTAACATTCAGTTTTTTTCCTGACATCCCAGATTTGCTCGTTAGCAGTGAGGGTACTTTTGCTAGTAGAAAACAATAACACCTGGAAGTCCATCTGTATTATGGGCTGCAAAAGCACCACTTCTAGACAATTCTACATGTTAAGCCAAAGTAAGCATTGTTGAATTTCCTAATCTGGAATCAGTTTGAAGAAATGCAGCTGCTCTTCATTCTTTCCTTATCAGTGCACTGTACATGTGCATGACTAATTAGATAGATACATGGCAGTTAGCAAGACCACCAGCATTAGCCAGTTTAAAGCAGTGAAATACAGACACTTAGCTTAAAACCCCAGAATGTTATGTTTTTACTGTGTCATTGCCATCCTTTAGCACATGAAAGCCAAACACATGGGCTGGGCCATCCTGATAAAGGTTCTCATCTGGCCAAACAAATTTATTTAGCATCTCTTTTCTGAATAAAAAAAAAATCGTCTTGTGGACCACAATCCAAATATTTAAAACAGGATTTGTCTTTCCACTAGGGGGCAGTATAGAGCAATCCAGCTACTGAGAAAATGTGCAAATATGTTAATAAATAATTTTTAATTAACATTTTGACATTATCTCCATCATGTCAGTTTTTTTCAATTAAGTCTGTCATTTAACTGTTTTGTGCCTTGCAAAATATATGCATCCATCCAGTGCATCTGAAAACAATTCTCAAGGTTGACAAATTTGAAATCTGTTCACAGATTAAATGCGGTTAGATGTTAATTTTGATTGCTTTCCCTCCAGTGGCATGATTAAGAACGTCTGAAGTGGGGTAGGTCCTGGTTTCTATTACAGTTTTTCTGAACTCAGAAATGTTTTTGAAACTGGTGTGTATAAAATAAGGCCAACACCATTTGATGATCATGAAAATGTCCATAAATAATGGGAATTGGCCACACAGTTGTTTGGTTCATGTGGTTGGTTGTTATATCTGAGCCTGCCATTTCCAGGCAGTAGTGTGTATACTGGATCTGGTTGGTCATGAAGTACTCATAATGCTCACGCTGTAGTGATTAGTGTGCACAGGGCAAACATTAAGCAGGCTTTATGGCCTAATTGGCTGTTATTTGGCATTTACAGGCATTTCTGTCTTGGGCAATGATTGCGTTAAAAGTTAGAGGCTTTCAGGTGGTATCTGTTTAGCATCTTGTTTTTGCCGTTAATGTGCAAGTGAGTGGCTTCAATCCACAGTTGCCTCTGTCCCAAAATGAAACATATTGATTTAGAAAAATTATACCCACAGACTGCAGGCATTGTACTGTGGTGCCCCTTTTCCCAAACATCATCTTGTTTGGGTACAGCCCACACTCTAATGGCCCCTGGCTTCCTGCTGCCTGATATTTTTATCCCTCTTAGTGAACCATCCAAAAAAAGTATTGAGATCACTGGGATTTGGTTACAATCAAGTGAGGGGGAAGAACACTTCCAGCAGCTGAGAACAAAATAAGACTGAATCATGAGTAGCTCTGTGATGAGATTAGGATGGATTTTACACTATTACTATCTTTTATAGACACTTGAGTGAAAGGAAGTGTGAGAGACAGAAATTGTTAGATCAAAAGGGTTTACAAATAGTACAATATACAGTGGACTTCTTTTTATACTTCATTGTTATTTTATCAATAAGTGACTAACATTTACAAGCTAAAAATCTTATTGAAATTTCACTATTTTCAACTTTTTGGTACAATTTAGATTGTTGTATGTATGATTTTGTTGGAAAATTAAAAACCTTAGTATTACATCATTAATAGAAAATTTCTTCATTATTATGTATGAGCATGCACAATTATAGCGATTATAAAAATATTGACAAAACCTTTACTAATGCCAATGTTCATGTCTGTCACATAGCTTTCTGAAGTATCTGGAATAGTTGAAGCTAGTTTACAGTAAAGTCTTATGCTACTAAATTATATTTTAAACTGAAATATCATCAGTGTCCTAGAGGTTTGAATTGGGAAATTCCTTGCTAATGTTATGGCCTTGGCCAGATCTAACATACGCAAGTGCTCTTTAACAGGCTTTTTAGCTTGATGGTATTCTTAGCACGTGACCTATTTGCACAAACTTGATGTGTTTTTGATAAAGATTGCACTTTATGAAGATTCACTTTTGTAAGTCAATTTGCACAATGGCCTCTGCTAAATGCAGAAAATATTAATGTTAAAGTAATGCAGTCTTTATGCATTTAATCCGTCCTCCCCAATGCCCTGTTTGCAACCCATAGCACAATGTATCAGTAAACCTATAATTAATGTAGTGAAATAGCCACATTAGTGAAATACACAGTAAATGTCCTGGCAATCAAAGAGTTACACTTTTTATGTATTAGTCTTTACAAACCTGAAATAGGCACAGGTGGCTGACTTACTGCAAACTGTGGCATGATGTAACATGTGTACACTCATCAAAATGATAGAGGTCATGCAACTTCCAGCCAACTGGAGGCAAACCAACAAAATCTGACACTTACAGACACAGTCACACTGTCATTTAATTTCTCATGCTATACAGAACACTGCTTTTGATTTCTGCTGTGTACAATAGTCATATCAAATATGTCATTTGCATTATAGACATTTTATTTTCAAGAGCCACGTTGTCACCTGGTGCCTGTTGCATCATTAGCAACAGTACCGTAATTGGACTGTTTTGACTTCATAGTGTTCAAAAGAATAAGCTAATAACTGTATTAAAATACACTGGTCAGTAAGACACGAATTAGTATACAGTGATACTAGGCATCTTTCTGGCAAATATAGTTTTTGCTGACTATTTAATAGGACAAAGTTTCTGAAAGTATTACTGGTACAATAATAATTGGTACAAAAAATTGTTACTTATAATAATACACCAACAACTAATGATATTCAATGTATTATGGTTGCCCAGAGTTTGACCGTTTTTACCAGTTGTTGTTTTGAAAGATTCAAGCATGCAATGGCCAATTTGCTTCCCAGCAACAGACATTAAATGATTATAATTAGAAATATCAACCCCGTTGTACCCTAGTGGTCACTGGAAGAGTGCCCTTCCTCTGCAGTGCCTGAAGTTTACCGTATAAAAACTGCACGCGTAAAGTAGCACATTTTAGGAGTCCTTATGGATATCTGTTAATCGCCTCAAAAATGAACACTTAGGCACAAACATAATGTACCGTGTATGTGTTGTCTCCTTTCTCCAGGCCACTGCTGCGCTTTCACTTAATCGTCCTCCCTCACATGCTATTTATAGTAGCAACAAACTACTTCAGATATGTATCTATAAGTAACTTCAGCCTCTCTCTTTCTCTCTCCCTCTTTCTCTCTCAGCCTCTCTTTTTTTTTTTTCCTTTTCCTAACTAACCCTATTATCCTGTTCTGTTTTATCCTTCATGAAGTCTTCTGTGATATGAGCAAATGCAAAGGAATCTAAGTGAATCTAGCACCTGACAGGATATTCTGTATTAGTGGTTACATTTTTTAAAGGTCATTTAATTTTAAATTTAAAATTATTTTAACATGGATAATTTTTTTTTTAAAGTTACAAAAGAATAAATTTCTAGGTAAAAAGAAAAGAAAAATATGTGGGAACCTTGTCATGACGTGTCAATATGTTATGTTTGTTTATTGAAACCAAGTGATCATCTGATCAGTAGAACAGGTGCTTCTGCAATGTCAGTTATTCTGATTCTGAATGGCAGTCTCATCTGATTGACTGTCCCTTGACTGTCTGTTCAAAAGAGTGCAAAAATCTCTTGATCATCAACACCAGGTTTGGTTCATTTTGGCTGAGATGCTTAGATCCAAAATATAGTATTGCTTTGTTATGTCTAGTGTCTAGTTTTAATGTTATGTCTCAGTAGTTTGGTTTGGTCTTGCGTAATCTTTTTTTGCAGAAAATTAGAAAGCATCGACTGATGCATTGTTGTCAAGAATCCAATGATACCAGAAATTCAGGAATGATCGTAATACAAGTGCACAAATATGTGACTTCTACATCTGATGTCTCATGATTATGGTAATCATAATAAGCTACTGTCCAATTTCTGCTAAAATGTGGTTTGGACTGCATCATCATGGCCTTAGTGCACAGTCAAATCCAAAATCGGCAACATCAGAGATCATGCACTGTGCTCAGTCTGTATCTGCTTTCTTTTCTTCTCCCAAACCTGCGCGCGCACAC
Organism: Silurus aristotelis; assembly: GCF_946808225.1. NCBI lineage: Eukaryota > Metazoa > Chordata > Actinopteri > Siluriformes > Siluridae > Silurus > Silurus aristotelis. The sequence goes on along the minus strand of NC_139581.1, from coordinate 12,716,052 downwards.
AAAAAAAAGAATAATGTTCTGTCTCTTTCTTTTTGTGTCTTCTTAGCTCTAATCCTTCTCTTCTACCTGGTCTTTTATGGATTCTTGGCTGGGATGTTCTCTCTCACCATGTGGGTGATGCTGCAAACACTGGATGATTACACTCCCAAGTACAGGGACCGAGTTTCCAGCCCAGGTAACCACACCCTCCTCACCCTCATTTAAATAATGTGTATCATTTTTATACCCAATTCACTATTACACTAATCCTTATAGGACTGTGAACTTTCTTTTGGAAAGTTAGACTGTAGACTTTTGGCATCCTTCTGATATAAAACCAATAACAATCAAGGGCTCAGAGTACTTAGTGCACACTCAGGATATCCTCTGGTTGCTTTCTCATATAATAAATTCTGAGGCTAATGCACTAGGATTACTTCCTTTATGTGGGAGTTCCAGTTCAGGTTTCAGAGAAAACATCAACTCTGAGTGTCTGTATACCCAAAATATGCCTAAAAGCCCCAAATCACACAGTAATGGTACTAATAGCCCACCTGGGAAGCTTTCACATATTTATTTGTTTTGATTTCACTATTTACTGGCATTAATAAAGCAGAACAAGCACATTAAAAGACTTTGGGGGAAAGAAACAATTTTGTTTTGTGCCAGTGTAAAACAGAATAGCAAGTCAATAATCCTCGTTGCTTTAAAAGGGATGCACAGTGGCATGAGGAGGCGGACATTATTATTTGAAATAACAACATATTGTGTTAATGGGACAAATTCACTGTAATGCTGATCAGGGTAAAATGGTTACTAAAGTTAATTGACTGAAAGTTGCTTAATTTTTTTTAAATAATTATTTATTTTTTTATTAAAATTAAAAACAAATTTTAATTAAAAAAAGAAAAAACCTGCATTTTGCCTTTTAAACGTACCATGCTGTTTTGTCTTATTTGCCCTACATTGCTTTTAAAGTATGATGAAATTGAAAAGTTTATTCACGAAACATTGAATAATATCAGTGTATTTACTACATTCAAATATATGAGCGTATCTTGCTGCTATATTAACAGGTCTGATGATCAGGCCCAGGAATCTGGACTTCGTAGTTAACCGCTCTAACCCGCAGCAGTACAGCCAGTATGTAAAGCAGCTGGAGAAGTTCCTTCTGGGTGAGTACTGCCTCCTTTTGTAAAATGTGGAGAACTGCAGGAGGACTCCATCATGAGCACACTGAAGACCCAACAGTGCATGAGTCATAAGCATTTAGAACAATTCAAGTGAGAGATCCACTTTGAAATTCCTGAAAATACTACTGGTGAGAGCAGTGTCTTCCTTAAATTGAGCTGCCATTCAATTCCAGCTGCAAATATCGATGGTCTTTCTCACTCGAAGCACTTGGCAGATTCAAAGTTTCTTTCACCACCACCATGCCTTCTATATTTAAAAAAAGGTTTTGCAGGAATAAATACTCTTGTTATTAGCACTTCAATGTGCATTTTTGCTGCGAGTTTATCGAGCAAGGAGAACCAAGAATGACGCGTACTTTCCTGCTTGGGGGAACTGCATCTTAAAGCTTTTTGTCACAGCATGCTTTTGACTCAGAAGCGCTCCTGGATCTGTTGTCTTTTGGATTTAAGGCTGTGGAGACAAGGCAGAGGATGATAGGCACCACAATGAAACACATGCTGCTTCAAGATCCCTTAGCTAATTAACCCACTTTAAAAACAAGCACTTTTGTATTGGTATAATATTCACACTGGACCGTTTTTCTTTTCGTGATGTTTCATTACTATTCTCATTTTCTTCTATCCTCTTTTTCATACAGATTATAACGATACACTGCAGGAGCAGAATGAACAATGCCAAGGTGGCCAATATTTTTTGCAGGATGATCCAGAAGAGAAAAAAGTTTGCCAGTTTAAGCGTAGTCAACTGCGTCAGTGTTCCGGATTGGCTGATACAGACTTTGGTTATAGCGAGGGACAACCTTGTGTGTTGCTCAAGTTGAATAGGGTGAGTCTGTAGCACACTAGGCTAATGGATTTTGTTTTTCATCTGGGGAAACATTTCAAGTCCCCTGGATGAAAGAAGAAATACTACATATGTTTTAAACATTACGAACAGAAAACAAATACAACGTCAATTGTTCATTGGCCTGTCTCTGAATGGTAGCGCAGTGCTTAAGGCCCTGCTACTAATCAGAAGGTTATGAGCTAGGCCAGCTCTCAGGGGATATAGCCTGGTCCTGTGCTCAGATTTGAGCTTCTATATAATAAAAATTAATTTCAAATTGTTTACTTCAATTTGGCATTGTACTGGAATAGCTACAAAAGTATTTTGAAATGAGAATTGATTTTCAATATCTTGCCAGAATTTTTTTTTATTTTGAATTTTTTTGCTCTGATGCACAAGATTTTCTTATATTTTGTTTTATGCTTATATTTAATCTTTCAGCAATCCATGAATTGTTTTTATTGATAAGATTGATTTTAGGTACTTGGTTTGTGAAGGATTTTAAAAAATAATTACAAGAAAATATTTGTCATGTACATAATTAGAGTTTGATGGTTTTTGGGTTGTGTTGTGTAGGTTATAGGATTAAAGCCCCGAGGACAGCCGTACATCAACTGCACAGCCAAGGTAACACCCGCCACCTTCCTGCATGTGTATGTGAAAATGATAATCCGCCATCTTTGTGCGGCATGTTGGTGGTGGTTGTGGTGTTTTTTGTTGTTGTTTTTTTTTTTCTCATTAAAATTAATGTACGAGTGTGTGTGTTCATTTTGTTTTTCAATCATGTGTTTGTATATGGTCTCTCTCCATGCTGCATTGGCAGTTCACTTGTGGTAAGAAATGAGGCCCATCTTTCCTGCTGTAAACAGGGACCTTGTTCTGACCCCTTATTCCATAACATTGCTGCTTTTGTTCCGGCTCCTGTCCTCTACTGCTTGTGTCTGGCACATTAGTATTCCCTCATGCAAGACATGGTGTACTGTATACCTTCAAACCCCTAGATAAAGGAAGTGGAAGAGAGGTGATAAAAAAGGTGTTAAAAAAAAATCTGTTTCCCCAGGGGTAAATTTTAGCTATGTAACTCTGAATTCTGCTGCCCTAGGATTATATTCAGTGACATCGCTTTTAGTAATTGAACAAATTAAAATGTAAGAAATTTGTATTACATCGTCGTTTCTAGCTATATAAATTTAGTTCATAAACTCTACTGTATTATTTGAGCTATTAATTCAATTATGCGCTTTCTATACTTACACACTATTGTCATGAATGTCCGCCTTAGCTTTAAACACCATCCAATACTTGATTGCAAACAGTATTAACCTTTGAAGGTATACATGGACAAAAGGAAGGGTGCCTATTCATTTTAAGAAACAGGCACTGCTCATTCTGCTCCCCTGATTTCACCTTCTAACACAGACCAAGAGCTTGATTTTCCTGAAGGTTGCTCTGAAGCTTTTAATGCTTTATTGCTTCCATTAGAGATTGCATTGATCTAGAACTGAGTGGATTGTATTGCTTCACTTGACTGACTACCAGACTGAATGATGCTCTACAATGGGTGGGACACATCTTCCACACTGACAATCCATTTCACATTCAAAGCTATAGTTTAGTCACAGTTGTGACTACGTGACAGCAAATATGAAATAGTAAATGCGCACACAATCTGAGTAATCATTAATGTTATATTGAACAACTGTATGATTATACTGCAATTTGTACAACATGCAGTTGAAGCAAAATAGCATTTGGTTATAATGCTATTTTGGTTATAATGTTTAGTTTGTGCCAGTAAGTCAGATTAGATTAGATTAGACATGCTGTCTGTACGGAAGCTAAAGACGGAATGAGTACAAATGTAAATCAGCTTTGATGAAATGAGAGCTGGGCGAGCATGTATAAATCTATGTATGATCACCCCTGATTACTTCTAACAAATACTCCTGATTAATCCTGATCCAGTGAATATGCACAAGTAGAAGACATGTGATTTACAAAAAAAAAAAGAGAGCATAATTTCAGAAGATGAATAGACATATTTCTGCCAACGTAGCTTCTGAAAGCGCCCCTGAATACTCATGCACGTGTTCATTTTCTACGAATTTTTGCAGGTTGGATCACAAGGCTTTTTCATAAAGGCCCGGGTTCAAAGCCCTAACCCTAATTTAAATTAGTTCGCTTCAGACCAAACGGAGAGTTGTTTGTTAATCCATTTTTCGGTCTTCAGCATTTCTCAGTATATCTGTGTAATGCGTGATCAACCTGTTACACATCGAGTCCCATTTTCATTGAGACATTCGAAGAGCTGCAATTTTTGCTGCTGCTTACAAAAATAACTGCTTATCGTAAAACATTTCCAAAATGATGGAAACACTGCTGCCAGCATTGATTGTTGGCAACCCAATTACATGGTTCCATCATTTTGTTCATTGTTAAGCAGTTGGATATGAAGTGTTTTTCAGAGGAAAACACATTGGGGGTTATTTGGACATGTAAAACAGTCCTGAATGTCATATCCCTTGGTAGTGTATATGTCAGAGGAATGCGTGTGCATCCTAAACTGCGTGGTGTATGCACTGAAGCTGGGGTGTGTATTTGCTTTGCTGTACTGAACATGAATGAGAGACTATATGTTTGGGGGTGGGATAAGTGTTTTGTGTTCCTGACGGGATGTCAAGAATAGTAACATATTGTTAAGTGTCACCTGGCCATCATGCAATCCAGCTAGACTGCTGAGAAGGCAACAGAACTGTTGCTATAGGCAACAGAACAGGTCGAGTGCCATTCTCAGTAAAGAATAAGAGTGCAATCTCACTCTTCCTCCACTTTCTGTTTCAGAGAGAAACTCCTCTGCAGATGCAGTATTTCCCATCTGAGGGCCACATTGACAAGATGTACTTCCCCTACTATGGCAAGAAAGCACATGTAAGTGTCATAAAAGAATTAAAGCTGCCAAAGCCAGAATTAGCCCTGGTAATGATAGTATGAGTAATATCTGTAATTCTGTTCTTTCTGTACTACTGCGCCATTCTTTTCCATCATCTACATCAGAAATAGTTACATAAACACCTGCAGGTCAGATCAGGAACTTGTAGGACTGCATTTTTTTATTTTTTATTTATGTTTCATAATTATTTTAGTTTCATAGGCCTTATTGCTTTCTGCAGGATTTTGAAAACCTTTCTATCCACAATACTACAAGAAAACTTGTCAAGTTGACAGTAATGCAGAGTTTCTTAAACCACACTTGTGTGACAAAAAACCCCCGCAGAAAAACACTGTCTCAGTCTGCATTTTTCTACTTAACATGCAAACTGTACCAGCAATGTGTCCGTTGACGATGGAGCTAATGGTGCTACTAAACTCTAGCTATTTAACATGGTCTACATTCTCAGAAAAATTTTGTTTTGGAGCCTTGCTACCATCCCCTTTTTAGCTAACGAATGAGCTAATATTAAAATAAAATTTAAATCAAATGAATTAAAACAAAATAACTAGCATTATGGGTGATTGTAACCATAAAACTGATTTGTTAGCAAATTTTACCCCCCCCCCAGTATGGGTTTATGCAACCATTTGTTAAAGGTTATTAAAACGCGAATCGTTGTTAATCTACTTATCTGCCATTTATATTTCATTATTAAAACTGTTGTTAAAACGGTAAACACATATTAAAACATTTGTTAGCAAATGTTTGCTCTCAGCTATCCAAATTGAATGCATAAAACAAGCTATGCTGGTGTTTAGCTAAAAACCCTTGGCCACTTGAGATTTCTTTTTTTCTTCCTGTTTATTCCATCTCATTCAGTGATTAAAAAATGTCCAATATTTTATCCATTAGTGAAAAGCCGAATTTCCAAGTAGGGTTTGAATTTAAAGCCTCAAGTATAATATCTGGAATATTGGTCAGCACTTACATGAAAGATGTGATACCTGCAAAGATGGTGGTGTTGAATATATATATATATATATATATATATAATATAAAATTTATTTCCCATATTTTATTTTGCAGCCTAACTATGTGCAGCCCCTGGTAGCAGTGAAGCTGCACCTAAGCGAAACGGATTATAACACACACATAACCATCGAGTGTAAGGTGGAAGGCTCTGACCTGCGCAACAACGACGAGCGCGACAAGTTCCTGGGTCGACTCACCTTCCGTATCCTAGTGACCAAGTAGCCTGGATTGCTCACTGAAGCTGCACGATGTCTCATCACTCACATCCCAGTCCCACAACCCGCTCTCCTTTTACACACTTGCGTGAGGTAGCCCCTCAGTCCTCCCATGTCACACTACCTTCTGACACCTTGAGGGAGCTCAACATTCATCTGTACTGTACTCTGAATGTAGGTTCAGAACAGGGCAATGGGCTGCTCGTATAGTTGTGTGTGTGTGTGTGTGTGTGTGTGTGTGTGTGTGTATATATATATATTTAGATTTCAATTTAACACCTTTTTCCTACTGCCTACAAGTCCCTTCACTGGAGAAATTAATACAAGTGAGTGCACATTCAGCCTTCACATCATCTCTGTAAGACACAATGCTAGTGACATCGTGCAGCAAGCAGGGACCTGTAAATAGATGTGTCAGAGAATAGAGTTGTATGTCTATTTCCTCTTATAGTGCTCTGTGTGTGTGTGTTTGTGTGTGTGTGTGTGTGTGTGTGAGTGTGTGAGAGAGAGAGAGAGAGAGAGAGAGTGTGAAAGAGAACTATACGTGTGTGAGATAGAGAGTAAGAGATAGATTGTGTATGTATACGTGTATGCGAGTGCCATAATGTGAAGTCTATATGTACATATTTAATGGATTTTAAAGACACTTGGTTTTTTTTCCCCCCCTGTATCATCACTCTCACTATGTCTGACTGCTGTAAGAAATCAAGGTTATGATATTATATATGTAATAAGAATTGTAATTTAAGATTTTGGAGATATGAAAAAGTTATTAAGGGGTGGGGTGGGACACAAAAAGTCTATCAACTTTGTTTTTCGAATCCATCTACCATCCAAGGAAAGTGATTTTATAAAACCTCTGCAGAAACTGTACTTTGTGCAGATGCCTTAAAGATCTGTATGGAAACAACTTCAAATAAAGGAGATTTTAAACATGAACACGGTTCCTTTTGTGAGTGGTTAGTTCTTTCCAGGCTTTTGTGTTTTACCCATAGAGGGCACTAGAAAGCTTAGATCTGTGTTGCCAGGTCTACATGACAAAAGCAGCCCAGTTGACTTCCAAAATGTTTGCTCAGCATCCAACAACATGACAGTCACTGCAGTAGCCTTTTCTTTAAATAATCCTTATACTGTATGAAATTATATCAGTTTTTATGGTTTATATATTTTAGTTACACCTTCAGTAACTGCTCCTGGTTTTGCTCCACCATGCCACTCTTAAATATATATCAGTATAATTAGTCTAATGTATGCACACCCTAACAACCAGGATATTAGTAGCCCAGATCTGAAGAAGATAAATGTATCTGACAACACATTAAATATTAAATGCTGCCCCCTGTAGACTAGGTTGTTTTGTTTCATAGTTTCATAATGTGAAAATTTTTTCCAGTGCAAGTGGATGTTTTAGTGGAATTTTCCTTATTTTCAGCATTGGCTCAGTTCATGATCAGATAAACTTCTTGAATGTCAACAAACATTATTTAGCAGTTTCTTTATATGGCAGAAACTTGCCTTCAGTGTGTGCCGAATGTCTGCAAAAACAGCAGCTCTCAAAGATCATACACAAGCAAATTGTTGCAAATGCTATTTACTATGAAACGTCTATAAGGAATTCACTATTTGGTTTACTAATAATACAAAAAAGATCCTAATCATTTGTTAATGACGTGTAATGAGATGGCTGTTTTTAGTTTCTTTAAATAATTTAATAAGAGTGATGTAAGAAATAAGCAAAAAAATAGTGAACGCCCTTAAAGGTAGGAATAAATCAGTAATAAGTACAAATTTTCCACAGTGTATGTTTGGCTTAATCTAGAGTAAAGAAGGCTTGAGGGAATGTTTTATCATGTGCAGTGTTTGATATTCCCTTTTGGTTTGAAATTTGCTTTTAGTCGTTTTAATCTCCCTTTTCTCTGATAACAGCAACATTTGTGTGGAGCTTTACACTGCTGTGCAATCAGAGGCTGATACAGTTACAATTACTGAAGGTTACCCATGTTGACATGGAGTTGTGAGGTATTGTTTAATAGTGTTAGAAAAGACCCGACCACTAGAAGCTTTGAGCTGAGGCTTTGTTGAATACAATGTAAAAACAGTTCTTATCTGAAGGGCTTTTTTGCTTAAGACATCATACCATAAACAGAAATGTAGCTAGTTTCTGGAAACACCTCACAGAATAACACCAACCAGAGCAGGAAGCTTAAAAACATCTTTGATAAACTAGACCTGGGTTCTGGGTTTGATCTCTCTTTGGTGCATAAGGGCATTTGAGGATATCTCTGTGTCAGATGGCCAGACGCTGCAGTCTGGAGTCGCTAGAGGAGCAACTGCTCTGCCCTGTGTGTCTGGAGGTCTTCTCTGAGCCACTTATGCTGCAGTGTGGCCACTCATACTGCCGTGGTTGTGTGCGCTCTATGGACATGAATCCTGTGGGGCAGCTCCAGTGTCCTGTGTGTCGCTGTGCTGTAGATGGGGACAGCCCCCCACCTAATGTGGCACTGGCACGCATTGTGGATGCTTTACGAGAAATCAGTGAACCAGGTCAAGGCCCTCCGGAGACTTGCAACCAACACCATAACCCTTTGAGTCTGTATTGTGAGGAAGATCAGACGCTGATCTGTGGATTGTGTGGCAGCATTGGAAGCCACAGAGCACACAAGGTCACCCCAATCAGCAGCGTCTACAGCCGTATGAAGGTAAAATAACAATGAGAATGACAATGAATTAAAAGGGCAACTATAGTTTACTGTTTACTGGCTAATAAAAGGTAATTAAAGTTAGTTACATTATTTTTGGTAATGAGTAACTAAGTTATCCAAGAGCTTTTAAGCATTTAACCCTAATCGTGAATGATTTTCCAGAATTTGCACTTTATAAAGCAACCCCTACTGTTTCTGCATGAGACATGTACCTCTATATTAAAGATGAAACACTAGACAAATCATAAAGCTAAATCATAATGTGTCATATTTCTGTAACCCTTTGTGCACCAGATCAATTAAAAAAAAAAATTACTATAACTGTAAAGCTCTAAAATGATTAGATGACATTACATATGTGATATTAAGAACATCCAGATTACATGAGGAACGTGCTATTAACTATTTATTTGCTGGTAAAAAAATAATACAAAGATAAAGTAGTACGTATTCATTGTTTTTGCTGTAATTGGATTTTTAAAGATAAGCTTTAATTTCTTCTCATAATCAGTTTCAATCAAAAAAGGCTGCACTGAACACAAATTCTGTCTGCTACTTTCTTCCACATGAAAAAATGAGAGATGAAATTAAGCGTGCAGTAAAGTGCATTGACGCATTGTGCTTTCCTTCTTTCCCCAGGAGGACATTTCCTGTCTGATGACTGACTTTCAGACACAGAAAAGGAAGCTGGAAGAGCAGATTTGTAAAATGGCCTACAACAAGTCTCGTATTACAGTGAGTTAACTCCTAAATCAGGGTTCGTTTTAGGCCATTTTGGATGTAATGGAACATGAATGTAATATAATAATGCAATATTAGATTGTAATATGGTGATTAACCTTTAAATTTTGTGTGTGTAGAATGAGTCAGATGTGCTAAAGTGGGTGGTCAGAAAGGAGTTTGGGGAGTTGCGACACTATGTCGAGCTCGAGGAGGCCAGCTTCATGCAGAAGGTGGAGAACACTGCCTCTTCTCTCATCACCTCCATCCAGAACCAGGCTGATCAAATGAGCCAACTGCTAGCCAAGTTCCAGGAGGCTGAAAGCACACTGGAGGCCCTTAGCAATGAGAGCCATCTGGACTTCATAACTGTGAGTTAGCATGTGTTGTTTTTACAAAACTGGCCAAAACAATAGAAGTGTTCATAATAAACACTGATAATGTATTAGTATTACAGTGTTTAGAGGGAAGCCTAATCATATATAGTACTCTTGTTGTAATATTATATTCGATAAGCTTTAAAATGATACGTTGATACAATGTCTGCACACAATTAACTAACTTCAGGATAACTCTATTATGATAGTTGATATTTGATATATGATAGTTGCCATTGAAAGAGCTTCAGAATTTACTTCAGAAACACAAAAATTTGTATAAAAAAAACAACAAAAAAAAACAGCTTATATTTATTAACTTTTCTTTTTAGAAATACGGATCTATTGCCCCAAGGTAAGCAACACTATACAGTTTTATATAGTTATTTTTTCTCAGTAATGCCTGTGAATTTAAAAGAAAATATATACTTAACCATAATTTTTTTTTATCTGGGCCTCTTTGCCCAGATAGAGATATATTTGCTTCAGTAAGAGCTTTATGTGATGATTCAGGTTTAGAGAGAGCCAACAGAGAGAACAGCGGAAAGAGAGGACCTACAGCTCCATCAGCTTTAACCCAGGCTTTAATCACAGTGACATCAAAATGACAGTATGGAAGAGATTACACAGGAGAGTTTTACCAGGTAAAGAGTGGATTCAGCATATAGAGCTGAATATAAGTTTAAACCCTTTGTAATATATTATTTTTTGCATTGCATTACTTTGGATATAATTTCAACTGTTTAAATTCAGTTAACCAGCTTTACACTGTACACACATTTTGACCTTTGCCCTTCCTCATACTCCTGTTTATTCTTGCACATACCCAATCAGCCAAACAAGTGGCAGCAGTGCAATGCATAAATAATACAGAATTCAGGAGTGTCAGTGGTCACAACAAACATCAGATAAAAAAAAATAAAAAATCTCAGTGAATATTCTAGAAACAAGTGCTTGGTTTTGAAAGTGATAAGCATTTATGTGGATGTGCGTGTGAGACGGTTCAGAGAAATATGGCTCAAATCATTTAAGATGACAAGAAGGCTGCATTAACAAAACAGTAATTTAATTTGGACTGTTACTGAAAGTCGGTCATTTGTTTATTATCCACCATAGGGACCACCCATGTATTACTATTGAGCATACTGAAATGCCAGTGAGGCTTCAATGCACTTCTGTAGGTTTCTCTGGATAAGGGCAACTGCTAAACGAGTCAATGTAAAATGTCTGTGGTAATTTAGTGATTAAGACATTGTACATCTGATCAAAAGGTCATGAGTTCAAATCCCAGTTCCATTAAGCTGCCACTTAAGCCCTTGAGCAAGACTTTAAACTCTCAACTGCTCAGTTGTATAAATTAGTTAATTAAAATTTGCTTTGTAAAAGGTCGCTTGATGAATATGGCAAATGTAAACACTTCAAGGCTCTTCTCTGTTGTACTTCAAGGCTCTTCTCTGTTCTGGCACCGAGGTGGTGGAATGAACTTCCCCTAGATGTACGAACATGGGAGTCACTGGCTATCTTTAAGCGACGGTTGAAGACGGTTTAACACTTAAATTAGCACTCTCCAAGTTTACTTTGTAAAAATCAAGAGTTGCAGTCTGATTTATCTTAAGTTTGTAATCTAGTGTACCAGTGTAGATTTATTCATTACTAGAGACTCAAAGCACTTTTGTACGTCGCTCTGGAGAAGGGCGTCTGCTAAATGCCAAAAATGTAAATGTAAATTTTAACTTTGACCTTCTCCATTCTTTCCTACAGCTCCTGAGTGCCTAAAGTTTGACCCTCTCACAGCTCACCCCATGCTGCAGATCAGTAAAGATCACACCAGTGTGGAGTGTGAAGTCATCGTCAACCGCCTGCCTAACAACCCTGAGCGGTTCAGCTACAGCTACTGTGTGCTGGCCAGCCGTGGCTTTTCCTCAGGCAAGCACTACTGGGAGGTTCAGGTGGGAAACAAACCAAAATGGAGGCTCGGGATAATCAAAGGGACTGCTTGCCGTAAGAGTAAGCTTCCTAAAAGCCCTGAAAGTGGGGTGTGGCTAATTGGGCTGAAGGAGGGTCGTTTGTATGAGGCTTTTAACACTCCTCGTGTCACTCTGCCCCTCATGAGTCCACCACATCGCTTAGGGGTTTTTCTGAACTATGACAGAGGAGAGCTGACGTTTTATAATGCGGACAGTCCCGATGAGCTCGGATTAATTTATTCCTATCAGGCTGAGCTGCAGGGGAAGGTCTACCCACTGTTTGACGTGTGCTGGCATGAGCGTGGTGCCAACAAACTGCCAATCTCCCTGCCACAGCCACTCACTGAAGCCTGTGAAGATTAGTGTAGAAACAATTATAGCTGTGGCAAAGAACCTGTACTATACTTTACAGATAACATACTGGTATCAAATATATTTTAAAATTTGAAACTGTAAAATAAGTGTAATTACTGCTAGATTTCTTTATTTGTGGCAGGTACGCCTAGCATTGCCCCCCCTTAGATTTTAATTCCTATATCAGGCATAAGAAAATTTGCAAATGAATGCAAATGTATAGGAATATAAAAAGGGTATATTATTATTATTATTATATATATTTTTTTTTTTCTCAACTATTACTTCCAATATGATTGACATGATACATGATTAGAAATTCATATATTTTTGCATTTATACTTCTAGTGTAAAAAATTAATGAATAATTTAGGTGAATGAAAGCATTTATAAAACTTATTTGAATATTTAATTAAACAGTTTTATATATATATATATATATATATATATATATATATATATATATATATATATATATATATATATAAGACATAAATTAGACATTTATTTTACGTTTTTAAGTTAGGATTCACAATTTTTGTATCTCAATTAGCAAAGGGTGAATTTGATTGCGTTTTATATCAATGTAATCATTACAATATGAATGCAAAAGCTACTAATTAGATTACTTATTAGATTTAACTGTCATTATTATTTTTGTGCTATAGCACAAGACGTTCCAGTTTACTTTCTTTATCAGATATTATGTTAAACTGGACTTTATTCTTCCGATTTTTCTTTATGTGGAATGAGGTTATTAACACCTGCACTGGTTTAATTGAACACTAGATGGCAGTGTTGGTGTTTCAGTGACACACAAAAAATTTTCGCTGTTACACAACCACCAATCACTGCACTGCAAAACCAACCAGAATGTGGTGTTTTCTAAATTGTTTTGAGAATAAAACAAGTTATATTCGTATAAGTGATGCCAACAGTGAAATTGTCCATGAGACAATCTCTGGCAAGAAGCAAACTGCTGATCTTCCAAATTCAAACAACCTGAATTACTTACAGGGTGGAAATTTACGTTTGTTCTTACTTTACTTCTGGCTAGCAGGAACAAAAAGCTGACAGTGTACTTTTCATTTCACTACTGCACAACACCTCTCTCTCTCTCTAACATGCTGCATTTTTGCTGCATTACCTTCATGTGAGTTAAGCAATTGAGAATTCATCTGGAAGAAACAAACAAGTAAATACAGAGCAATCCAGAAAGATGTTTCGATTACACCAATCAATATTTTAACAGAATCAGTGAGACATTTCCCTGAGGCCCAGAGCTTCCTCTGCCTTCCCCCATCTCCACCCACTCACCAGGAATAATGGATCACTGGCCTCCAACAAGCTAGAGGTGTTGCTATGGCAATACTATGACAACGCCTCAGCCAGTCTCCTTGGTGATAATATGACCAGTGCTGAGCATCAATGTTAAAAAGCACAACACAGGTAATAAATAAGACATCCAGGAATAGAACATCTCAGATTAAAGGGATAATAATGAGTGTGAAAGGATTGTCTCCTTTATTGTGTAAGACAGAGTGATTCTAATTATATAGCACAAAACACATACATATGTAAATGCGAATAAACATATTTATACCTGAGTACATTACTGAGTAAAATGTTTTTTTTTTTTTTTTTTTTTTTTTTTTACAGTCTTATACAGTCATTATCTTGGTAAGAATACATGTTCAGTTATATAATGGGCAATGTGTGTGTGTGTGTGTGTGAATGTGTAGGGATGGTGATTTATTGGTGATTTGTAGGCCTTGGGCTTTTTCGAGGAGAGTTTTGCTGATGGCTGTAGACAGGTTGATCAACAGCACTATCTGCCTAGTGACCTCATGTTTCATCTGGCAAAAACAAAATACAGAAAAAGAAACTGATCCTTTTTTCTAGAGAGAGGAAACTTGCTGGAGAAATCCATTTTCAGATTTGTTAATGTTAAAGCACTAAATGAGCAGCATGTTACATAAGGAATAAAAAAAATGACAGGTTGTGTTGTTATAGGAGAATAATCAATAAGGAGAAATGTCTTTAGTTGCCAATAAAGCTACTGTACACCCTGAAGAGTTTGTTGATCTTATTGCTTTTATATTCCACAGCAATGAACAAATGCTAATTATCTCTTTATCTCTTTGGTTGCTGTTCTGTTTAACAGTGACACTATTTAACACCAGACTTCCTGTGTTGTACTGAAGTACTGCTTCAGTATTATTCAACATTTGATGCAATGTAAGCCTAGCTATATAGCTTACGTTTACACAGGCAGACTTGTTAAGACATGTCCCTTACATACATCCATACAAGCATGTCTGTTAGCAAAAAGTATTATGTTTTTGATGAAGATGAGATAGCAGAAATATACATGGGGCGATCTGTTACCAGCAGAAGCAGGTACATAGTACATATTGTCCTGGCACAGTACCAACATATTTTCATCACAAGCCTATTCAGTGTCACTGGATTCCCTGTTGCCCCTTTCAGACTGGGTTGGGGACAAATTCTGCAGTCTCTATGTGATGAACATGAACATGGTAAGGTGAATAGTCTGTTAGTTTTACAGGTCTGCTTGATGACATACAAGAGCAACAACGGAACATTTTATCACTCCGTAAATTATTGACTTGAATGGATGTCAGTGTTATTTACACCTTCTCATACTGATTTCATTTGGCAGTGGCCCGCTAGAGTGAAGATGATGTTAAGCCAACAGGAAGACATCAATTGAGATTAGACCAGGTTGGTCAGCTCCTTGTGTTATTTCTAAAATGTCATTGTTTACAAAATGGCCTAAAATTATTTACAGTAAAAAATCTGCTTCAGTTATTCCAAGTCCTATCAGTTTGTCCTTGTTCAGGACGAATGCCAATTGATGCAAATGAATGTGTTGGTGCAGATCAAGCTTCTCACTCTGCTGTGCATGGGTGGGGCTTACACTGCAGACCATTATTTACATCAAGGGTGACAAACTCGGATCCTAAAAGCCCTTAGTCCTCTTTGTCCCTTTTGAATGTGAGGAATATAATACTTCCTGCACATTTCTACTCTAATAATACCAGCAAATCTGATTTTTGTGGGAAACATTTGTCCCATTGTTTTAGTTTTAGACATCTCTATTTGCCTATCAGAACCTAAAATTTTCATATGAATTACAAGAATTACATATTTTACAGCAAGGCAGGGTAATCGTTTCTGTAAAATCCGGACAAATGTGCCCTGGTCCACAAAAGACAAGTTTAAGAGTGACTTCGCAAGAGGTTAAAGCTCTTGGCAAAAAGGCCCACATATTTTATACTAGCTCATTTCTCTGCACTTATCAGAAGTGATTATCAATCGAATTAAAAGAAATTGTGGTTATTTACTTTATCATCTTAGCGATAAGCAAAAACAATCATTGCCATTTACATCACGGGACGATACACACCACACTGTTCCCTGTAAATATTTTGTTCCATATATAATTTAGGTTTAGTAGAGCTGTGGCACATCAGAGCTGTGGGGTGTCTCAGTTGAAAAGGTCATGAGTTATCCTGCATCTTCTCCACTCAACTGCATGATGGATTAAAGCAAGCACTAAAGCAATAAAACGAAACTGTATATGTAAAGATCCGTTCACATGAGCAAGGACAACTGGTATAAAAAAACTGGAACAAGCTTGCATTCATACATAGGTGTGGATGTGGATAAAATGAATAGTGTGCAATTGTTTTTGATGCCAATTTCATTTGTAGACAGTAAGCAAAAAAGATATAAAAAAAAAAAATCAAGTGATGTCTATGTTCAGTTGTGCGGTAGTGCAAATAAAAAGTGACACGACTGCACCCTAACAGAATAGAGCAGCAATAAAGCCAGAGCAGGAACGACAATACATTTCTATTTGATATAAAGCATGTAAAAGCATTTAAAATGTTCTGAATTAAACTTCTCTCAATGTAATCCCATTTATTTTTCTGCCCTCTTTTACAATCCCATATATAAACTGAACCTGAATATCAGGTTGTTATTTACAGTTACCATTTATACTTTCTGTTTCCCCACCAAATCAAGCTCAACAGTATTATGATGCCATAAAAGTACTTTATTCAGCAAAACAAAGTCATCCAATCGTTCTCTTGTTTGTTTGTTTTTTATCTTGGAAGTAAAGAATTTTTGACGATGGCTCCAGAAAGGAGCTGTAGAAATAAAGTACTTGCTTACTAATTCCATTGAAGCACTGAAACTCAGTATGAACATGATCTTATATTACCCTTTCTAACACTTGCTTAATGCCCACTTTTTTTATTGCAAATCTTTTCTCATTTACCGCCATCATGACTTCTGCATTTCTTTCCCACTTTGTGACATCATCATTGTGGTATGAGCTGCCCTTACCTATAAGAAAAAGAATAAATCTGGCATGTTCACAGCCTTGACCACTAATATCAGAAACAATCTGAATACTGTTGGACAAAACATTGACTGTACTGTGTTTCAGGGTGAAAATGCATTCAATTAAATTAAATTAAAACTAACATTTAAGTAACAGATATTGTTATCTTGTATATATTTGAAATCACTGTGGTTTGGATATATGGTTGTAGAAAGTCTCATACCACTGTACTGCGGATATGATGAGGTTCACGTGACAAACACTATGAAAAATACTATGTTGGCTTCTGCTGCCCTTCACAAGGATTCTCCACCTGACGCACGTGTTGCGTGTTCTGTACACACGCGCGTGACGAGAGAAAGCGAGAGAGGAGGGGTATGAAAGAGGAGGAGGAGGAGGAGGAAGAGAGGGTGATCGCAGTCTCCTCCGGTGATCGGTGTATGTTATATGTTGCTGAGTCGTGTTCAGAGACGGAAGCGGTAG
Organism: Silurus aristotelis; assembly: GCF_946808225.1. NCBI lineage: Eukaryota > Metazoa > Chordata > Actinopteri > Siluriformes > Siluridae > Silurus > Silurus aristotelis. Next base: position 12,698,897 of record NC_139581.1, on the reverse strand, counting down.
AAGAGAAAGACGCGCGTGCTCGTTACAGCACCTTCCGAAAGGTAAACGTTTCCTCTTTGCGCGTTTCGCACATCGATATCTTGTGTAATCAGTTTCGATCGGGGTTCAAACAGGGTGGGAAACTATATGTTTGTTTCAGCTCCGTCGAGAGAGGTGATGGCTTAGCACGGACACACATGCATACATGCAGAGGTGGAGTGAGTGAAGCGCGCGACTCCTCGCCTCTCCCCGGATCTCTGTGTGCACGATGAGCGTGGCGCTGCAGGATCTGCGGAACAACGTAAGTGCACAACGTTACAGTCCAGCTCTTCTCCCCAATCCTCTTTGTATCTCCCATTTTGTATTCTCCCTGACCTTCTCTGGTCATCATCAGACGCTTTTGTTAAAATAAAACAAATGCAGCCTCAGTATAAAGACAGGCTAGTCAGCGTAGCGTTCTTGTTTTTCCAGTCTGCGCTACACGCTTACGTGACGAGGCTGTAGATAACTTCCATTTGCACATGCATTATATTACTACCTCGTCTTTGATGCCGTGCGACGAACGAAGTCTGCGCGCGCATGCCTCGGAGCGCGGAAAGAAAACAACTCATTTGCAGACATAACCATGCACATTTTTCCTCTATGTATAATGGCACCCCGGTTGGCCTGTCACGTTACAAACGGGACTATTTAACCTGTAACCTCACCGACTTGTTGCTTGTAAAGGGAGGAAGTCGATGCACGCTGACTCTTGTTTGGGCTCGCGCCTCGAGTCCCACAGCACGCGCTTCCTATTGGCTGCTGAGCAGAAAGACTCGGCGATTACAGTGGAAAATAATTGACATATGGTCTCCATGGAGACACGTTGGGCGAGGTGTGGTCGAACTGACACTGCATAATAATACTGTCCTAAATGCTTACCATTTAGATTCATAAATCAATAAAAATTGAATTATACATATTCTTAAATGAATTAGCCTCACGTGCCATTTACCCGTGTTTTCTCCTCTCTTATGTAATTCTTAGATGTAATTATCGGTATGGTGATGATTTACCTTACTTTATCACTTTACCATTTATAGAGCTTCATAAAACTATACAGGAACTTGCCTATTCCATTATTATTGTGACCTGGATGCTGGATGTCATAATAATGTTTTGATTTTGTGAATTAAAAAATGCCACCTCCATTACATTAAACTATATGAGATTCTCCAATTCACAGGCCTCCTAAATAGAAGTGCACAAGCGCAGATAGGAACATTTGTCACCCATGTGACGACAATAAACCCTGTTTCTGTCAATATCTTTGTGATTTTGGTGTAAGTGCTTGCTAGGCCATGGGTTGCTAATTGAAAGGTTAAGGGTTCAAACTCCAGTACCACCAAGCTGCCCTGTTGGGCCCTTGAGCAAGTCCCTGTTATTAGGGTGCTGCATCATATTTTACTCTGAGCTCTGACCCCAGCTTTGTAATAAGCTGGGTTATGCGAAGAAAGAATTTCACTGTGCTGTAAAGTATATGTGACAATACATTGTACAATTGAATCAGCCTCTTCAATCTGTTTTCAGTTTACATGTTCAATATTTATGGCCTAACGTGATAAACTGAATCAAAGTAATAAACATAGTTGACAGGATATTACCGTAATTTATGGACTATTAAACACACCCAAATATACCCATTGAGGTTTACAAAGATTTTTATTTTAAACATAAATACGCCACACCTGTCTATAAGGTGCCTACATTGAAACTAATAAACTTTACACAGTTGCACGGCTTGTATCTAAACAGTAGCCTACCAAGAAAGTAATTTTTCACTGTCTTCTTCCTTCCTTCCTGCGGCTAGTTTTTCTTTCGGCATCGTTGTGCGTTTAAAAATCACCGTCGGTAAAGCTTTTCTCCCGATGCCGTGCAGCTCAGAACACAGGTGAAGTGCCTTTTTTTTTTTGTTGTTTTCAGCGTGACGAATGATTCGCATTTCCTGTAGACAGTCTGAGTGAGCGGCAGGTCAAACATCAGAGGAACATCATAGATATTTATGATGTGATGCAGCCCGATTCAGTGGGAGCGCAATTTAATATAAAGAGTTTCATTGGTTCACCTGAACCTGTTCAGCAATTTCATTGGTCTAATGTTATGGGGCTCAGTGTTTTGGCTTGAAGCTTGTGAAACCAGGAAAAACCCAGGAAAAATCCATAAATTAGCCGCTTCATTGTTCAAAGCGTGGGGAATAAGTAGCGGCTTATAGTCCGGAAAATACGGTAATTAACGTACACTTGTAGTTAATGTCATTAGACCACACTGAAACCTAACCCAGTTAGCTGTCCTCCAGATTTACTTTGTCTTCAGTAGTTAAGAGTCAGTTTTTCCTCAAATATTTACAGTTTTTACAATTAACTTGGTCAAGAACTGAAATATGTAAATGGTCCTATTCTAATGTAATTTTTAAAAATTAATTAGCTATTTTAATGACATCTTATTGTATTCCATCTTACTGGAACCAGATCTCTTTAGATGCCCTTCATTTCTGAAATGTTTGTTATTGTTAAATGTTTCCGGATGCTGACCAAATTAACATACCGTATTTGTCGTTTGTAGCTAAGTAGCAGATGAGTGTTTGCAGTAAACCAATAAGCTTAATGTCTACATAGCCACAGGGGGACATTTCATGCTTTGCTTCATTTTCTGTATGGGCAGGATCATTAAGGGGACAGGAAAGATTGCTTGCTGTTTTTTAAAAAGTAAATCAAAAGGTCAATAAAGAAATGGCAAACTGCTTATGAACAAAGCTGGATGTAAATTTGCTAAATGTAGTGTAATTGTTTCTGCTTTGTTTACTGTCTAGGCATAAATAACAGTCCCTAAAATAATGGTCATGTATTTCACACACAACTAGTTTGTTTGAGTCCATCTGGAGTTTAACCCTTAATGGTAGACCTGTAGGAAGATCTGACAGGCAGACAGTGAGGATATATGCACTGTTCCCCTTCTAGTATCACTTGTAGGTTATTGCTTGTGATATATATTCTAAGTATAACACTATACTCCTCTATAGCAAAAATGTAATTGTAATGTCTCCGTTTAAAAAATTAATAAGAATTTTTTCAAACTTTGTCTATCAAGCACCAAATATATATCGAATATATTTATTAAATGAAGAAACATTGGTGCTTTCTGATTAATCAAAGGGGTCATTCAAGCTGGTCATTTGGATTTGTTCTTTTTCAGTGTAATATCTAATTTGCATTTAATTTAATGTATAATGTTGGTTTGTTACTTGTTGTTATTGGAATCGTAACTCTGTAGTAGAATATGAATGGAATGGTAGAATGCTGCTTTGTCACTTGGTAGTATAAATGTAAAATAGCTGGTGTTCCCAGTTGCCCTCAAAGTGACTCACTTTTTTCATAAGTAATTTGCAAAAGGATGTTATTTATCCAATAATAGCTGTTAACCGATACTATTTATTTATTAGTAAACTTCCTCTTAGCGCTACACCTATTTGTTTTTGACAACTTCGGACCTTGTTATTTTTTTTACTTTCTCTTTAGTATTTCTGCATCTTGCTTTCTCATTTCACCTCCTTTGTTTTTTAATCAGTTTTTACTTTTGTTTCGGAATTAATTTTTTGTCTGCATTTCTAAGAAAGAAAAATTAATAAATAATTGAGCATTGTGTGTAAATCTAAAGTGTATAAATGTGCACTGGAATTATGACAGAAACATTCCTATTTCCTAATACTGCATGTGAGCAGTTTGGTCTAAAAAGCCAAAAACTCCACCATTTAAGGGTTTGTGGAACGGAGCATTCTGTTCAGCACACCCTTAACGCTAATCATCCTGTCTGCACAATTTCTTTAAAAACTATATGGGATTTTGAACAGAAATGTGTGAGTAATTTTTGCCAAGCATGAAGCATGCTGTTCTACTTTCAAATTCAGCCAAAATAAGTCACTCTAGTTACTAGCTCCTTATGTCATCTTTGGAATGATGCGAAGCAAATTAGAGTGAAAGTAAATTTTGACCAAATGTGTGTGGTATCTACGCTTATAAATGGTTTGCAGATGTCATTTACATTTTTAAGTGTTTTTCACATATTGTCCAGCAAAGCTTTTGAATGTTGATTGGTCTAAAAAGGCACTGACGGTTGGTCCGACCATAGTTTTATTTGTTATCTTTATGTTTCTATAGTGTTGCTTAGGTGTGGTGGTGGTGGATCTTGTACAGCGGCGTTAATGGTGGCTACAGTACAAACTAATTGTAAAAAATGTAACGTGAGCAATTTCCTTTAAAATGTCAAAATATAGAATTATGAAAATTTTTTATATAATATTGATTTTGTTCTTATAACAACATGCCCTGATGTGTTTTATTCTAAATAAAATAAAAATAAGTTTCATCCCACTTTATTCGTTCCACAGTGGGGAAATTTCTCTCTTACAGCAGCAAAAAAAAAAAAAAGTGCAAATATATAAAAGAATAGAGACATAATACAGGACTATAAGCCGCTACTTTTTTCCCACGATGTAAACCCCCGTGGCTGAAACAATGAAGCGGCTAATTTATGGATTTTTCCTGAGTTTTTCCTCGTTTTACAAGCTTCAATCTAAAAAACTGAGCCCTATAACATTAAACCAATGAAATAGCCGAACGGGTTCAGGTTAACCAATGAAACTCTTTGTATTAAATCAGATGCGCTCCAACTGAATCGGGCCGCACCACATCATAAATATGGATGAGGTTCCTCTGACGTTTGACCTGCCGCTCACTCGGACTGTCAACAGGAAATGCAAATCATTCGTCACGCTGAAAACAACCGGGCATGAAAAAACACACTTCACCTGTGTTCTGAGCTGCACGGCATCGGGAGAAAAGCTTCACCGATGGTGATTTTTAAACGCACGACGATGCCAAAAGAGAAATTGTTGTGAAAGGAAGGAGGAAAACAGTGAACAATGACTTTCTTGGTAGGCAACTGTTTAGATACAAGCCATGTAACAGTCACTGTCTTTCCTTAAAGCCTGTGTAAAGTTAATTAGTTTCAGTGTAGGAATCTACGGCTTATAGACAGGTGCGGCGTATTTATATTAAAAATAAGAATCTTTGTCAAATTCAGTGGGTGCGGCTTATATTTGGGTGCGCTTCATAGTCCGGAAATTGCGGTATATACACAACACAATGTATAAATACAAAAGAAGAAAAAAATAGAACACGAGTAAGTAGTTATGCTATCAGACATATTGCACATTTTTTTTTTTCTTATTTTAAAAATGACTGATAGTGTCCTAGAGTGGATCATTGTGTTTGAACTGAGATATTGCGAAGTAATTAGCATCATTCAGTGAACAATTCCAAATTTTCGAATGTACCACCCTTTTGATTTAAAAACAGCAGAGAATGTGTCTATTATATATATTTGCTATGTATTATTTGCCCTGTATTAAAAAAACAAAAGAAAAACCCTCAACAGAGTTGAGCTAACTCTTGTACATCTTGTAGCACTTTTGTATGTTACTCTGGACAAGTTCATCTGCTAAATGCTGCAGATGTAAATGTAAATTCTGTAGAAACATGTCCCTTTCTAAATCGATAATTACGAATTGAGTCTCGCATCCATATCCACATTGTGGCGCCCACGACCTCTTGGAGAGAAACTGGATGAATGGTCTCGGCTGTGCAGTGCTGCTTGGGTGTGGTGGTGTGGGAAAGAGTGCATTTGGAGCTCTCTGGAGGTGGAGTGCTTTTTCACTCCTCGACCTCTGCCTGACCCTGGCGGGCTGCTAAGGGCTTGGGAGAGCTGGTGCATCCTGCCTAAGGGTGTGTGAGTGCAGGGAGAGGGCCATACTTTCCTGTGTGTGCATGCTTGTACATACGTGCGTCCTTTAATAAATGTGCTCAACGGCTTGTTTATGTCGGGTTTACGGCTCAGGTTTGTGGTGACGTAAGTGGAGTCCATTTACGTTCGAGGATGCTGCAGGTGAAAATAGTGATGTTGACAGAAACCAAACAGAAATCTTTTTTTTTTTTTTTTTTTTTAAGCGATGTAGGCTAATAACTCTAATTCTTGGTTTAAAAAGAACTATTGTCCATTATTTGATAAGGTCTACAGTTTTTCTTTGTGTCCTTGTGTGTTTCCCTAATGTATTGCAGTTTCTAATGTGTAAATCTTCTGTTGGACTGAATTATAACATGTACAAGAGTTTCTAGTTGTTGTAAGGCTTTGAATAATAAACCAAGGTGCCATGATTAATGAATTTACACAGAAGTAGTGGACCGTTATCACGCAGGCATTGTAACTTGTTTATGAGATTGAAAGAGTCTGAAAGAAAATGTTTTCAAAAGTAGCTCTTTTCCCAATTGCAGTGTTCACACTAAAATTTTATGATTTTTTACCATACTTTTTTTATAGGATTTTTTTTATTCATATTTCAAATTAAATTTGACCAGAACACAGACAATCAGCAATGTTCAATTACACCAGTGTTTCTCAATTATTTTCTGTTACGCCTCCCCTTGGAAGAAGTAAACATTTTGCGCCCCCCAACTCTCCGCCGTCACTGTAAATGGTTTCATTTGTCTATAAAATTATAAGTACACCTCTGCATAACATTGTATGCTTATTAACAATAAAGTAAACAAAAAACTGAAGTAGCATTCACAAAGCGTTGTTGGCAATATTCGGCACGTTTTCGCGGGAAAAAACTCAAGCGGCTTATCAGCGTGATTGGGGGTGTAGTGTCTTTAAGTGACGCCTTAATTTATTTGGCTTCATGCTGTCCGCTGCCAACATTTGTAAACACATTAAACATACCGGTCTTTCCTCATATCCCACCGTAGTCACAGTGAAGCCAAGCGCTACAAACGCTTCATTATATTCATTATATATTACGTTTGTCTCATTATCTCCGTTTCTCTTCGCCTTTTATTTTTTAAATTCCTGTTAAATATTTTTCCATGGTGTCTCTCAAGGGTTTGTTATCTGCACTTCATACCTCCTGCTGTGTGCTCTTGTCCGGTGCAAAAAAATCCCCTACTCCCTGTGGCAAACCAACCCCCCCCCCCCCCCCCCCGCATCCGAGCCCCCAACTATTTGAGAAGGACTAACTTACACAGAATGTGACATTAGAAAGAAATCTCATGGATATAGTTACATTTAGTTTATTGCCAGGATGTCTTCTCACTCTTCCTTTTTTTTCTCTGCAAATGAATGTCTATAATGTCATGCCCCAGCATTGCTCTCTGTTGTTCCTTTAGTGTGGGTTGGATGTTTAGTATTCTGCTAACTCTATACTGCACCAGCTGAGAGCGCCAAAATGAGACGCAGAGAATACACACACTGCACTCAAGTTAGATTTGAATTCTGTGGTGCATAGCAGCCATATTTGTGATTGCTGGTGCTTTTCACATTTGGTATGAGAAGGGAAGGAAAGGAAATTGAGATGAATGGAGATTAGAAAAAAAGTTTAAATGAGTTCGCAACGGTGAATAATACTTTTTAGGTCAAGGCTTTGTGAACAATTCTTTGCCTCATTCATGCCTGTTGTTAAATGGCAATGTCGCTATTAGATTTCAACCACTGATTGACCACAAACATCTCACAGCCAGCCAGCTTCTAGTGTTGCAGCAAGATTGATGAAATTACTGATAAAGCAGTAGAATGGCTTGCTAGGGTACTTGACATGTGCACACACTGATTGCTAGGCTGTACTTATGCTTGCGGTCACTGATTCTTGCCTTCTAGAAGCTCAGTTTTATTGTTTTTCTAATCTAATTCAATTCTTACTTTAAAAAAATTAAGACATGGCTGTTTGATTCAAGTCTCACTCTGTAATGTATATCTGGATTTCTATAAAAGTAGCTTTCTAAACCATGCCCACCTTTTAAAAATGCTGCCTCAACACAATATAGTTTAGATTGTACTGTAATTCTATTAGTTTATACTTTATATGCTACTCTTTATACACTCAGAAAACTATTGCTAATATACTAAAATGCCAAACCAATGTCTGCAAGCATGATGATTCTATGAAGTATAATATAAAAAAAAATAATTTGACACCCTGCCTCTGTAGAATGCCTGTAGAGATATTGCGTGTAAAGCCTTCACTGACAAAACACAACGAATTTCTTCCTGTAATAAATTGTTTTGCTACTTAGAAAGATGGAGAAACCCATCCATCCTGTTCTCTTATAATTCAGCTTTTGTTCTCCTTCTGCTATATATTTTTTTCCTCTTTTTGTCTTCCTTTCTTCCTTCCTTCCTTCCTTCCTTCTCTCTTCCATCGGGTCCTCCCTTCTTCCTTTTCCTAACCATGTGCGTTGAGTGCATTAACCTTGCTACACAAAGAATGACATCATTCTATCTCTCAAGGGAGAGGGAGCTTCTCTCTTTCTCTCTTTACTCTTTGCTCTGTGCATGTTTCTGTCATTTTCTCACATACATAATTACTCCCTACACTGCTGTAATGTTTAATAATGAAGATTAGGGTGATGTTTAGGGCTGCAACTAACGATTATTTTGGTAATCAATTAATCGAGAGAAAACAATATACGTGTATGTATGTGTATATGTGTATATATGTATATTTATTTCTTTATTAAATGTTTTGCTTATTATAACTATATAAAACTATTCAGGGTATTTATGTATAAAAGTGTACTTAACAAATGCAAAAAACATATTGAGATGAACTATCTTTAGTTTAGATATTTTAAAGCTCGCAATAGCTGTTTATTGAGAAGTGCATGTGGGATATCTCCTTCGAACAAATTTACTCATGTTGGGTTCTTTCCTTCTGTAAAAAAGACCCAGCAGCATTTGAGTACGCAAGGTGAAGAAGTTTGTGTAAAACAACATTTGTATTGTATTTTGCAGATGCTGCAAAAAAATCTATATAAATATAATACATTGTTTTGAAAATTTCTGTTAAAAAACAAACAGATTTTGTAAATTTGTGAAGATATAAGCATCTAGAATATGTAATAATATATAATAATTAATTATATATTCATCAATTAAATATACAAACATTAAAAACAAGCATTTACTGTTGTAGGAGACCAATGCTAAAAAAAAGGAGAATGTTACAGAGAAACGCAGCAAGCTAACTGGCTTAAAAAGAAAGGAAAAATATGCATTGGTGTACAAATACATAAGCATTTGCTTAAAAACAAAGTGACAAAATATTGTATTGTTTACTGCTGCTGTTATTTGCTGCTTTTAGATTTAGTGTTTGTTTGCACTGGTTTAATTGAATCCGTCACCATGAGCTGATTGCTCAACCTGATGCTCGCGAGTCATGACAGAACAGATCCAGTGCGACTGTTCCGAAGTTACAAACACAATGGCACTTCATTAAACCATACCATTTTCACATGATGTGGATTGTACAGTTTTTGCTTTGCATAACTTTCAGGTAAAGTTTTCTTTGTTGCGTTTAATATAAAATGCTTCCATGAATTGGGACTCGCACTTGTTCCTGCTGCCGGTTGACCCTGTAGTCGCCGCCATTTTCTCATGCGCCTGTGTTATCTTGCCGTCACACTATATCGAAACTTGAGCAGCCCAATTAATTGATAACTGCATTCATTGACAGCTAATTTTATTATAGATTTTATTGATTAGTTGTTGCAGCTATAAAGAAGTTTCTTATCAGTATCTAACCATCAGCAGTCCTCACTTCTTTGAAATGGAATCTTAAATGCATCCTGAAAACTGTACTTGACATCTGACAAAAATAAATTGATTAGGAAATTTGTATCAGGCTGCTGTTGTGTGTACCTTCATGTTTCACATGTTTCTAGAATAATTTGTGTGGTGACTGAACATAAATGAAATCGCTTTCGGTAGATGTCTGAACTGCTCTATCTATTTTGTGTATAATGCTGGTGCTGTTGTAACCTGGAGGTTAAATGTGAATAGGGTTAAATGCATGAAATGTGTTTATAATGAAATATTGTTAGGTGCTTAGCAATGCTGGTGGTAATTTGTTGCCTTGTGCCATGTTCAAATTTGTCCTGTGAGAAGTTGGCAGTGGTACACTGTGCTGACATGAGAATGGATCATTCGATTTTTCTGCTAAAAAGGAAAAGAGCAAGAGCTTCCTTTATAACAAGTTTTCAGGGGGGTTCAATTTGTTATAATAGAAAAATCCAATACAGAAGCAAAGGAAATGTTTGACTCCAGATTGTTCTGAAATGCCATGCAGCTAAACGATGGAGTTTTGCCAGAGACTTGGCTCTGCTAGTTAGTTAACTATGAGCTGATGAGAATGATGCTATTGGCTGTGTTTAGACATGAAACAAGCGAAGAAAAAAAAGGAGAGTTTCTAAACTAAAAAAAAGATCAACTCAGAATTTCATTACAAACATACATTTTGAATGACACTGAATTTGTTCTCATAATGAATGAGGATGAATTTTTCCATTAAGGATCTGTGCTTGTAAACTTCAGGACTACCACCAGAGAATTTGTCCAATGTCAATTGTAAGTCACTTTGGATAAACATCTACCAAAGAAGTAAATGGTTTGCTTCGATAAAATAACATTTAGGTTTTATGTAATAATGCGCACTGTGTATAAAAATTCATTTTTCACTGGACCCCACTGTCTAATGTTTAAGGGGCGCTTGTACCATTAAGGCGATGTTCCTTGTATAACATTTAGATAACAAGGAGATGCACTTTGCCAGGATTTGTTCATTGTTTCTGTTAGTTTGCGATGCTGAGTGGATGTGTGAAGTGCGTCCGAGTGGCTCACTGCATTAGGACACATTGGCCTGGCTGCGCTGCTTAGAATGGACCTTTGTACCTCAACAATGAAGCGTTCTGTCTGGCACATAGCGATGGAAGCCCCCTCTGCTGGTGGCTGTATGCTAGCACTTCTAGCGCTAACTTGTTCCTGAATGAAGTCTTTATGAATGGCAAAGCCCCCGAGGAATCACAAAAGGCACTTGCTGTGTGGGAAGCATGTTTTTATTTGATACGAGTTATGTACAGCGCAAGGTCAGGGCAGCGTCCTCACAGGAGTTTTCTATCAGAGCAGCTCAAGTGATTGGGGTCTAGCTCCAGCTGAGAGTGGACGCTCTAACACTCACTTGCATTGCACTCATATTCCTTCCCAGTCTCTTAACATGTAAGAAGAGATTGTCCTTTTTATATCATAAAGAATATGTACATGACCAAACCAAAACTCACAGCCTCTCCTTTTGCCTTTCTAGTCTCCTCATTTTGGATTGAAATGTAGTTATATGTAGTGAGACATAGCAGTTCTATCATTGCTTTATTTTGCTTCCCAATGTTGGAGCTTGTCTTTCCTCAAGAAATGTTTTTTTTGCTTATCACACAGAATGGACTCCTAATTGTCCTCTTCTAGCAAACCAGCTACTGGTTTGTCCTCTACCTCTTCCCCTGCCTTCCCTCCTCCTGGCCCTCCCTCCGTCTCTCAGTCGCTTGTTCACTCCCTCTGTCTTTTTCTCTGAGTGCTCAGTGTTTACCCTCACTATGACCACCAGCAGAAAGAAAGGATCATCTGTCCAGTGCAGCTTGTGTGTGTAAACTGCTGGTACATTGTGAGGTGAGTATCTGAGGGTGAACTCTTCTCTACTCCTTGCTTTTCCATGAAGGAGTTTACACTTCTGGTTTAGTAAAGATATGGTGAGTAGCTAGGAGATTTTACTGTAATACGTAGTAAAATCTGGTTCCCATGCTTTGTTCATGCAAGCAATGCAATATAGAGATGTTATAAGGGGTGTTTGAAGGTAATAAATAGCTTTGCTTTTGGGATTGTGTGTGAGAAAGAGAGAGCAAAAGAGAGAGAGAAAGGGAGCAAAAGAGAGGGGGTCTCATTGTCCGGGTGAGGACAAAGGTCACAAATCGAAGAAGAGAGGAAAGGGAGATTGCTGAACCCCGACTTCCTTTTTGTGTCAGCACACAGAGCTCAGGCCAGTACTGTTCATTTTTCGTTTCTTTTCCTTTTCCATTCTTTTCTCTCTTTTTATACTTTTTTCCTCCTTTTTTTTCTACTATCAATTTTTTTCTCTTTCTTTTTCTTCTGGTTTCCTTTGTACCTCTGTTTTTTTTCTTTCTTTTTTCTCATTACACTAATTGTTTTCTTTTCTTATTCCTTTTTATTTTCTTGATTCCTTTTTGTGTTTCCTTACCTCTATAGTTTAAGCTGCTTGACTTTTCATAAGTCCTTGAAACAGATTTTGCAGTTAATAAAGTTTGGCAGAAATTAACTGCCTGTTGATTAATGATTTATTTACCCAGAGTGCATTTTGGCTTTCACATTTAAGTGTTAGTGAGTAATTGTTTTGAACAGAGATTGAGTTGCTTCAGGCCAATTTCTAAAATGTTTCTTGGCTCACTTTTGGCTCAACAGTACAGCAGACCGATGTCTTTCTACACTTTGTGTGTGTGTTGGGGGATGTGTTGTGTTGTAGGGGGGGTGTGATGAGAGTTGCATGTGTATAATCCATGTATACTCAAGTTCTTACATCCATTCCTTTTAAAGATGACAAAGGCTGTTTAATGTCAATGTTTCTCTGTGTGTGTGTGTGTGTGTGTGTGTGTGTGTGTGTGTGTGTGTGCCATTCAAAGAAGTTGGTCCACTACAGAGCTGAACTTTTTTTCATCCCAGCAGCCAAAGAGGAGTAGCAGCATTGGAAGTGCTTCTCGTTTCCATGTTACAGTGTGCATAAATGTGAATTTGGAAGGCTAATTGTGAAGCTGAAAGAACCACGTGGACTCTTCATGGCCAATTTTTCAGTAAGTGCTTATTTCAAAAAGAGCAAATGCATGTGTAGTGAATGGGTCAGAATGATATTAATTTAACTGATTATGGACTGTGTAGATTTACATGCATGGCGGAGGGATTTAAATCTGCTTTCAAATTCACCCAGGATCTCTTGTACCTATTTAGAGCAGTAAGATGTATGTGTGGTGCTGGATTAACACCGCATGATTTGTGTACATTCTTTTGGTTCTGGGTTTGGATCGGTGGTCTTCGATTGCATAAAGTGATGTTTTTATTGGCAGCAATTTTACTGCTTTTGTGCTAGTGCCAAAGACAGACGACTACAAAATTCTGGCAGTGTCAGATGTTTTTGATTAACCTCTTAGTGTGACTCCTGCTATCATGTTTATATAAGTCACCAATGGGACAGCAGCATAGATTGCACAAAGATTGTGACACATCTAAAAATGTTTGATTTTAGTAAGAAATCACATATACGGACTTGCTCACATTACCAGGCTACATGCCAGCCCCTATCATTCTTCTCTCCCTGTATCTTTATTTTAGTTTAACATTGAGGTCTATCTGTGTGTATTGCCTCTTTTCAGCACTCTGTGCAGGGCAGTGTATCTGGCTCTCTGGGCACTGGAGTTCAGGGTATTCGTAACATCTTGGGCAGAGGTTGGACTATGCCAACCTGCCCCCGCCAAACTGCTTCCTTTTAAAAACACTTCTCAGGAAGCTACTTCAAACAATCACATTCCGCACAGAGAAAGTCCTGCACCACTCCTGGAACTTGGGAAAACCTCTCCCTTCCCTTTGAAAGGCAAGACTCTCCCTCGTTTACTCGCTATCTCTCCTTTACGGTCTTTTATTCTTCTCCCCAACCTTGTCATTCCAATCCTCCACAGACACATATTTTTCTTGATGTAGGGTACCTAGGCATGGGTTTGTGGCTTGAACATGCTCTCTTGATGTACTTTGCTATATTTAGTTTTATTTATGAAAAATATGAAAAAGATCAGTTTTTACTATAGTAAGTTGGAGAATTTTATTTTCTCCCCGTGCCTGTATGGATTTTATTTTCAGGTCCTCTGGGTTGTCCCCTAAGTGTGAACGAGTGCCTGAATAGATGTTCATGGTGCCCATGATGGACTGGAATCTCATTTAGGGAGCATTTACACCTTCCACAAAGTATTCGTGATTGTGACCTAGCTAGTTTTGTTCTATAATTCTTACGTTCTATAAAGCTGCTTTGAGACAATCTCCATTGTGAAAAGTGTTTTACAAATGAACTTGAACTTGAATTTAAAGTTAACGTCAAACAGTAAGTTTTGCCAGTAAGCTTAGCAGCATCATGTAGTCATGCAGCACTTTACACATTATAGAAAGAATTTTTTACTTCAGAAGTCATTTAATGTGGTAAATGAAATCATAGTGCAGTTACAAAAAACAAACTACAAAAATTAGCTAGTTAGCTGTAAATAAAAAAAAAAAAAAGACTGCGGCACGTGTCCGCAGTTGAAAAATGGTAGGACCAAACTCAGGTTGTTGGAATCTTGAAATATGTTTGGGCAAAAAAAACGCAAAAACTCCAACTTTAAAGCTGTCTGTCTATAATTTTGCTCAAGAAGTGGTAGTTTGAAACTCAGAATTGCATTATTTGTATGCCTTTGTGTTTGTCTTGTGATGAACAAGCTAACCAGCTATCTGTAATCTCAAATCAGCAATCTATATAGTCGGTATTATAGGTTTATAGTAAACTAATGCCTTTTATATTGTTTTGATTCACTGTAACTTCTTGGAATTAGAAATTGGATAAACTAAAAGTTGAGAATTTTTTTCTCTAGATTGGATGTAGATGCAACATAAATTCCTTTCTCTCCCGTTCATTCCTCCTGATCTGGTTTCTGTACTCAACACCTCCCATTCTCCTCTGTACAACTTTTCAACAGCTTCTCTTCAGGGGGTCTGGCTACAGTTCTTCCCTGCTGTTATAGTTCTGTACGCTCTGTCCCACTACCAATTAATGGTCTGCACTCAGGGAATACTCTTGCACGAACCATCTTAAGCTTTCTTTCAAACCCAGAGGGTTTCCATCATCTATACTTTAATGCTTTTTTTTCTTTAAAAATGATGAATGTGTTTGAAAGTGGAGGAAATATACAGTAAGAGTTTGTGATTTTTCAGCAGCTTCTTCTTCTTTTTCATCTTTTGGCCGCTTCCATTGAGGTTTGCCACAGCAGATCATTCGTCTCCCCACTACTCTTTTCTCTACATCTGCCTCTTTCAAACCAACTACCTGCATGTCTTGCCTCAACACATCCATAAACCTCCTTCTTGGCCTTCCTCTTTTCCTCCTTCCTGGCGGCTCCATCCTTAGCATTCTCCTACCGATATACCCCATGTCCCTCCTCTGCACATGTTTATACCATCTTAATCACACCTCTATCACTTTGTCCCCAAAACATCCTACATGCGCTGTCCCTCTAATAAACTCATTACTAATCCTGTCCATCCTCGTCACTCTCAAAAATCTCAGTCAAAAATCTCATTCTTCAAGTCTGCCACCTCCAGCTCCTCCTTCTGTCTTTTAGTCAATGCCACTGTCTCTAAACCATACAACATAGCAGGTCTCACCACAATCCTATAAACTTTTACTTTTGCAGATACCCTTCTATCACAAATCACTCCTGCCACTCTTCTCCACCCACTCCACCCTGCCTGCACTCTTTTCTTCACTTCTCTAACACACTCTCCATTACTTTGCACTGTTGACCCCAGGTACCTGAACTCCTCCACCTTCACCACCTCTTCTCCCTGCAACCGCACCACTCAACTGCATTCCCACTTTCACACATGTACTCTGTCTTACTGATACTGACTTTAATTTCCCTTCTCTCCAGCGCATATCTCCACCTCTCCAGGCTCTTCTCTTCCTGCTGCCTACTCTCACCACAAATTAACAAAATCATCTGCAAACATCCTAGTCCATGGAGACTCATGTCTGACCTCATCAGTCAACCTGTCCATCACCGCTGCAAACAGGAAAGGGGCTTAGAGCCGATCCTTGATGCAGTCCCACCTCCACCTTGAACCAGTCTGTTATTCCTACTGCACACTTCACTGCTGTCACACTGTCCTCATGCATATCCTGCACCACCCTCACATACTTCTCTGCCACACCTGACTTCCTCGTACAATACCACAATTCCTCTCTTAGCACCCTGTTGTACGCTTTCTCTAAATCCAAAAACACACACTGCAACTCCTTCCGAATTTCTCTATACTTTTCCATCAACAAACTCAAAGATGGACATCAAAGCAGTGCTCTTCCTCGGCATGAAACCATACTGTTGCTCACAAATGGTCACCTCTTCTCTCAGCCTGGCTTCCACTACAATTTCCAAAAACTTCATTGTGTGACTGATCAACTTTATTTCCCTGTAGTTATTGCAGGTCTGCACTTTGTCCTTATTCTAAAAAATCTATACCAGCACACTTCTCCATTCCTCAGGCATTCTTTCACCTTCCAAAATGTTGTTAAACAATCTTCTACTTGTATGTCATCTGGTCCAACCAACTTTCCACTCTTCATCCTCTTAATAGCTGCTCTCACTTCCTCCTTACTAATCCAATCCACTTTCTGCTTCACCATCTCCACATCATCCACTCTTCTTACACTCTCTCTCTCTCTCATTTTCATCAGCTGCTCAAAATACTCCATCCACCTTCTCAACACACTCTCCTCACTAATCAACACATTTCCATCTACATCTTTTATTGCTCTAACTTGTAGCACATCCTTTCCAGCTCGGTCCCTCTGCCTGGCCAATTGGTACAAATCCTTTTCTCCTTCCTCAGTGTACAGCTCCTCATATGCCTTTTCCTTCGCCTTTGCACATCCCTCTTCACCTGCTGTTGCATCTCTTTGTACTTCTGCCTACTTTTCTAAGTTCTCATCTGATCCCAATTCTGTTTTTACCAAAATCTTTCTTCTTATGCTTTCCTTTACTTCCTCATTCCACCACCACCCCGTCTCTTTGTATTTATTTTGCTTTTCAGATGTCACACCAACTACTTTCCTAGCTTTTACCCTTATCACTTCTGCAGTAGTTGCCCAATCATCCCGCACCTCTTTACCACCACCACCACTCTTCCCTGAATATCACACTACAGTCTTCCTCCTTCAGTTTCTACCATCTTATTTGGTTTTTTTTAGTCCTCACTCCCCTTCACTTCTTCTTTACCTCCAAAGCCATCCTACAGACCACCATCCGATGCTGTCTAGCTACACTGTCCTTTGCCAACACCTTACAGTCTCCAATCTCCTTCAGGTTAAATCTCCTACATAGAACATCTTCCTCTGCTCTCCATCACTCTATGCTCCTCCTTCTTCTTAAAATAAGTATTTACCACTGCCATTTTTATCCTTTTAGCAAAATCTACCACGATCTGCCCTTCCACATTCCTCTCCTTAAGGCCACACCTACCCATCTGTTCCCTTCACCAACATGCCCATTTAAGTCTGCCTCAATCTCTGATCTTTAATTCCTAGGTACACTCTCCACCACTTCATCTAACTCACTCCAGAATTTTTCCTTCTCCGCCATCTTACAAACCACTTGTGGAGCATAGGGACTTATAACATTTATCATCACCCCTTCAACTTTCAGCTTCACGTTCATCACCCGATCAAAACTCTCTTCACCTCCAGTACACTCTTACTGTACTCTTCCTTCAGAATCACCCCTACACCATTTCTCTTTCCATCCACACCATGATGGAACAGTTTAAACCCCCCTTCAATGTTCCTGACCTTACTCCCTTTCCACTTGGTCTTCTGATCACACATGTCAACCTTTATTTGCTCTATTGTATCAGTTAGCTCTCTCACTTTAATAGTCATAGTACCAACATTTAAAGTACCAACCCAAACCTCCACTTTCATACAATTCTCCTTTTTCTGCTGTCTCTTTAGACGTCTTCCTGCTCTTTTTCTCCTCCTTTGGCCAACAGTAGCCCAATTTCCACCGCTATCCTGTTGTTTAACAAAACCTGATGGTAACTCGTGCCTCGACCGGTATGAAATTCTGGTTTGTGAACCGCATATTTGATCTGGCACATGTTTTATGCTGGATGGTCTTCCTAACACAGCCCTCCACATTTATCCGGGCTTGTGCAACCCTAATGGCTAGGTTGTGATTTACAGCAGCTACTGGAGCTATATGGTCCTCTCATGACTTTAACTGCGCATCAGCAGATCGTGAAGGGCCCTCACCCTTCCCCTGCAGCTCACTGACGTGCACTTGCTGACGTCAAAGCCTCAAATGGACCTTTATGAATTATAATTGCAGCTCGTTACTGACCCACATGTGATGGGAAGTGTTTTCTCTCTATCTCTCTCTCTCACACACACTCAGGACTGCTGCACTCCCACAGTCCTGGTCATCTGTTTAGTATTTACAGTCCTCTGACGTAGTTTAATGGTTTGTTCTTCCCATAACGTGGTGCTCACTCTCATCTGTTTCCGCACTAACAAACACAGAACCAACAGAACCATCTACAGCTGTTCGTCCAGCATCTGGCTCAATGAGAGAAGACTCTGAACACATTGCTTTAATTTGCTTGGCTCGTGTGACAGTGGGGTTGGAGGATTGGGGAGATAGGGGAGGGGCATTCCTTGTTGCTGTGGCAACCATGTGCATGTACTGGGCGAGAGCTAAAGGGGAGGAGAGAATGCTGTTTTTGCCAGCTCTTTTCTCTGCTGCAGTCTGATGTTAGTCAAAACAAACAGATAAAAAGAAAATATGTAGTTTGTTGTAGTTTATTGTTTTAAGTTGCAGCAGCTGACTGGTACAGAAATCTATTTCAGAGCAAACACTTTCATCGAGTTGCATCTGGTTGTGTGTTGGCTTATCAATAAATAAACCATTCATTTATTATATTAAAACATAAGCATTTAATATATAGTTGCATGCAAATGTTTGGGCATCCATAATTCATGGTTTGTTCATATTTAACTAAACCACTGCAGCAAACAAATAAATCAAAAAAATCTGCATATGTAAATTTATAGTTGATGAACTTATAGAATAGAAATTCTATAAGTTCTATAAAATTGCATTTGCCAAAGTTTATTACTTAATTTAATTATTTTAATAATCTAATTAGGCTCATAAGGCTTGTAAACAGTTATATTGCAAAAGGAAAAAAATTCAATTTATTTGTCTATTTATTAAATTCATTATTTAATTGATCATTAAATGAATTCAAATAATGTCTGCTAAAATAAAATGCAGAATGGAAAAAAAAAAAACCATTTATAAAGCGTTTACCGCAGCACTGATGTTTTCTCAAATCATATTATTTAAACAGATTTTATGTAATAGCAGCTCTGACAGCATTTCTTGCTCTAATTTTTAGCACATGTAAATAACATTATTGTCTCTATAGTAGCAGCTTATTCATTGAAAATGTGACAAGAAAAACACTAAACACATTAAATACCTTTTTGCTTAACAAAGAAATATTTAGAATACTGTAAGCAGAAATTTGTTTAATATTTATAGAACGAGTTTCAGCTGTCTGCACTTTGTAACGGTCAGTAACTTTTTTTTTCATTTTGGGAAATGTTTCCAGGCCAGTTCATTTAGCTATTTCCGATTGTCCTATTAACTTCAAGATAGAGAAAAAGTGGAGTTGGTAAAGAGGACATCTGTTTAAATATGTAATAACAGAAAATAACATTGTTTTACAGTCATTTCACAGCATAAAATATATGATAATATATATATTGGTTAAAATATCTAAGGTGAAATATATAAAAAAACCAATGTTTAATAAAACAAAACAATAAAAAAAAACAACAACAACATAATTGTACTTGTGGGGTAAGAGTAATAAAACAGTTTGGAACGTATTGTTTAAAGCTGAAAAATTGTGGGCTTGAAACAGAAGCTTTGTGTCAGGATTCATCACACCAACATGTCATTTATTATTTTCCTTCTACAGCACACCTCACTATTCTTTTCAATAACTGTGTCTCCTGCTGGATGTAATACAAAAATTTTTAAAGATGGTAAAGTATTTTAACATATTTATTACGCAATTTCTATTAAACAGGGCACGATGATGGTCAGCATTGAATTAATAGCACATCATACTAGTACAAACATCATATTGGTATAACCAGAATGTTTAGACAAAAAGTATACATCTGGAAGTGATGGGGGAGGTCTCAGCGTACGACTGAGTTTACACATATCTGTCTGGAGTATAAACTATTTATGCATGGCTGTAAGTGCCAGGGCTCTGGAGGGTGTCTGTTAGGTTTCAATGTGCATTGGGTTTAGTAAATCGTTGATGAAGCGGGAATTTAATGGAAGAAAGCCAGTAAGATTTAGGTTTGTTTGTGGGAACACTTAAATTGGGTCATGCTTGAGCCCATTACAGAGTTCGGGTACCTGTTTGTCTTTCTCAACTTAGTACTTTTTTCCCACTTTTTTTTAAAGGTTAAACTTCGCCGTTATTATAAACTTGTCTTCATTTGCTATAAACAATTTTCGTGGGTTGTTTAATTCCTTCTTTTATGACCAGAGTTAAAGCACGCATCGGAGCTCAGCATAAGAGCTCCATGAAAGGAAGTACAATTATAGAATACAACAATACATATGTGAATACAATAAATGGAAGCTATGAAACTTTACAAGAAATATTATTGTTATGTGAATAAAATTATACTTCCCCTTTTATATCATTCTCAGGAGAGGTAAATGTTTACTGTCGCTGTTGTATTCTTTAAAAATATTTGATATGCTAAATTAGTGCAGGCAGCTAGTCACAATATATTACCATCTTATCTTTTCTTCCTTTTTTTACCCAATGCAACAAAGCTGGTAAAAAACATGATTGTATTTGTGCAATTTTCAGCATTACAGTTTTACCTTCTATGCCTACTGTAGCCACAGACTTTTGGCTGACATCAGTTGAACCTGATTGTATTTCTGGCACTGTTGTTCTCAATCTCTTGTTCTTCTCATGTTTTTTACTTTTTCTTTTAAATTCACTTAATTTCAGATTTAGATATGTCTATACTTTCACCTGGACTTTAATTGGAGACTGAAAGAAAGTGTGTGTGTGTGTGTGTGTGTGTGTGTGTGTGTGTGTGTGTGTGTGTGTGTGTGTGTGTGTGTGTGTGTGTGTGTGTGTGTGTGTGTGTGTGTGTGTGTGTGTGGTAAACGGTTCCATTGAATACAAGAGGTTGGATGAGAAAGCGAGAACAGACGTAGGACTCCTGAGTGAGAAGGTCAGTGGTAGAAGTATCAGAAAATTACAGAGCTATGGCTTTCCTTTAGTCATTTGCTTTTATATATTGATTGCCTAATAAACCTACAAAACTGGATACCCGATAAGTATTATAGAGTATTTTTATATTCTTGACTTTCAAACAGGAAGTGAGGTCCATTTATGTCTATCTTGTACTGCGAAGACTGTTGCAACCAAATTAAGTTCTTTGTGATTAAAAGAATCTGCTAGGGTCCCCCATCATTAAAGTTAGAGTTTAGTCATGCAGTCATCTTAATGTTATCGTTTACAGATGCACTGAAACTTGAGCATTTGAATACATTTCGAGGCAGGCCATGATCACGCACCCTTCAGTAAGAGAATTATTGAGTTCATGTAGACGTTGTACTAGATCACAATTCCTAATTACACAAAGTGCACAAATGTGTGTATTTCTGCCAGCATACTTTTTTTTATTTTTTTTTTACCTAAAACTTTGTGGATGTTTTTAAGAGCCTATTTAAAAGGAAATATTTACTAAACAGGAAGTGATTATTGAGTCGCATAAGCTTTCACTCTCGGGAGACAGAGGAAAGGAAATAGGGGAGGCTGAAAACAGTAAACGGCAAAAGGAAAAAACAATAAACAATAAACAAAGATAAAGAAGTGCCAAGAGGCATTGGAAATGTGAGGGAAAAGTGTCAGTAAATTGGTGGGCAGAAGCTGTTTTGTTTTGTCCAGTCAGTATAATGTTTGTCCAGTCAGCAGTTGTTTGGTGAATTCTCCTCTCACAAACAATCGATTTACAATATGAGGTAAAATTGGGACTAACCATTGGTCGGATTGGATGTTTAACATAAATGCTGTGTTATGACTTTTGTTTAAGGAAACATCTCCATTATCTTCTTTGATATGTCTATGAATTCATGCGTTTCCACTAAAGCAGAAGGTAAATATCTTTTTAGGATGTGTGCTTTATCTCTTCTTCTCTTAGTCTGTGCTCTTTACCACAGTCTCACTGATACTAGCGTGTCTATTCCCCCCTCCTGTTTCTGTGCGACTTGGTTTGTTCTGGTCACATCATGCAGGGTAAAAAGGGGGAGGAAATAACCACTTCTGCTTCTTATTGTCAGTTGTCAGTTAAACATCTTGGACTGAACTGTGTCAATGGTGAGTAAGAAGAGCTTAATGAAAGTCTCAATATATTGTTTAGCATGTTTCAGCTAATGTATTTTATTTTACTTTAAAGATAGCTTGTCAGCATTTAAGCAAGAGAAACTAGTATTTCATGTGTAGTACATGACCTGCGGTCACTGGTCATCACCTTAAGTTCTGAGCATGAGAGCAAGAACACATCAATACACACACACACACACACACACACACACATGCACTCTCGGAGTTGGCAAATGCTTTCTGATGAAGAAAGCATGTGAAATGTGTGTAAAAGTGACTGAAAGACAGAGTGTGCACTTTTGAACTTTAAACAATCTGATACACTATTGGGTTTTGATGATTTCTCAGCCAGGTCAGTGGTTTACACTGTCACTGTTTGAAAAGCTTATCGCTGATTCACCAGGGATTTTCAATTCTCTAAGAGCTCAGAATAAATAACACAGTTTTCACATTTTCTGCCCTCAGGACCACTTCTTCTTCAGCTATGTGTGGGAACCGATTAAGGAGAAATGTTTTCTTGCGTTCCTCAGTCTTTTTTTTTTTTCGCTCTCCTGAAGTAGCCTGGGGACAAAACTGAATCATATTCCATGGTTTGTTTTAAAGGTCCATTGGTTACATGTTAGGCTGTAGTGTGTATGAGGTGAGCTGTAGACACAAGAATGATTTGTTGACTGTTTGAGGACGGCATGGCAGCACCGTGAGAAGCTCTGCCTCGTACAGTAGCTTCAGGGTCTCATCTCGGGTTACCGTCTGTGTGGGTTTTGTTCTATTTCTCCAGTTTCAACCCACCTAACAAAATGGTGTATGTTGATCATTTGGTTATGACAAATGAATGTGAATGAGTTTGTGATTGTGAGTATATGTGATGGTCTGCAATAGATATTTCCTAATGGGTGTGTCCTTGCCTTAAGCTCAGTTTTCCCAAATAAGCTACAGAAACCCTTCAACCTACGACAACTGCTTGACACCACTTCCTGTTAACACCCATGTACACAAAGCCTAGTAGCTAAATAACTGCTCATTGTCTTGTTGTATTTGGCTTCTGAGTAAGAGTTCTGTAAGTTTGGATCAATGAGAAATTTATGATGCTTCCCTGTTATTCGGAGTAAAAAGTACCATTGAAAATATTACCCGATTGTTTTTAAAGGCACCAATGTTTGAACAGTTGTCGCTATAATGTTTATGTTGTGTTTAAAGTATCATTGACATTGCTCATTGCTTGCTTTCTTTCTCTTTTTTTAGATGTCTAACTACAAGCGTGCAACCTTTGAGGAGGAAGAGGGGTCAGACATTCCGGCTGATGGAACCATTTCTCCTGATAGTGTGGAGGTTAGTTAATGATCAGGGGTAATAATTTCACATGACATTACTGATGTTGTCGATTTGTTATATCCCAGGGAGACAACCAGTGTAAAAGTGTTCTTTAACATTTTGGACTTTTTTTTTGTAGTTGAGTCTAAGGTTTATTTATTCAGTTATTCACATTATTTACAGGTCACTGGACTAAATTTTGTGCCCTCTCTTTGGAATATATTTATGCTTTGTGGAGAGCAACAATACCAAAATAGTGAACATGAAGTATGATGTTAAAGGATCACACCACTGAGTAACACGTCACAAGGTTGCTGGAAGTTTAGTGTTCATTTCCACTTCTCAAAAAAGTCATTCATAGTTATACAAAGAAATGCCATTAACTGCACACTGTATGGTTATTTCTATTATTAGGAACAGACATTTCATTGTAAACCTCGGATAGCTCAAATGATTTGCGGGAATGGATTCTAAGCAAAGGGCCAAGGAAACAATTGAGCACTCCCACATATTCCCAGCATTTGAACTAAAAAAAAAAAAAAAAAACAGCTTTGTTTTTTGTTTTTGAATTTCACAAAAATAGCTGTGATCTGCAATCCAGAGCATTTGGCTGCTTGGGTGCTGCTGTTTGTCTAAGCTTCATCTCCGCCTTTGTGGAGTTTTCACCTTCAATTCTTTTAATTTTTTTTTAGTTTTAAAATAAATTTTTAACTAGTAAATAATGAAATCTGAAAAATAATCTTTTCTGTTTTTAAAATCACAGGAATCAAACTTTTAGTCATCAGTTTGCAAAGGTATTTGCTTCCAATTAAACATATTTTTAGGATGGAAGCAATAATTGCTTTATATAACACTGGCAAAAAAAAAAAAAAAACGCAACAACAAAATTAAGAGCAATTTTTTAAAAGGTTTAAATGGGAGAGATTTTTCTGGGAAAAGCGGTCCATGAAATTCTAATAAAGCTGTCATGGATCTACATGTCTTTCATAATTACAGTCCAAATGGTGACTCAGTAGATAAAAATGGATTTATAGAAGAGCAGCTAGAGAGAAACTTGCCTTAGTGAAATTTTTAGGGGTTAACAGACACTCTAGTGGTTAAAACAATCAAATACTGCACTGTATAACATGCTTAGGCCTACATGTTTATTTAACAAAAGTAAAGATTATAAAGCATTTTCTAGTACATAATGTGGAGAAAATCTAGGATAGAGAAAAGAACCAATATCTTTAAACCTTTGGAAAAAATTATTGAAAATAAAAAGAAAACACTGGTTTTGTGAAGTATTTAATTTACTGAGGTATTTATTGAGTGTTTTCATTTGTCTTTTCCCACATTAGATCAGTTGTACAAAAGCAGCACAGATATTCTATGATTTATCTTAACCAAGTTCTGTTTAGTTTACGCTGTCTTTTACTTGTTTAGGAATTGTTTGAGTAATGACACCTGTTGGAACGACTGTTATTGCCATGTCTTCTAGTGCAGTATTTTTTAGTTCTTATATGCAGCTGAATTCTATATGCATGCTGTCACAAACCTGTAGAATTTCACATCCTTGTTCTGTCTCTGCACGTTCTCTAGGGTTGTTGCGTATATATTATGATGATAATCAAATATGCATAAGAAGCGTAACTTGAGGAATTTATGCTTGACTATTTTTCTAAGCGAAGAATGTTTCATGTTACTAATAAAGACAACAGATTTGGGACACTTGAAGTTTAAATACTACTATATGAAACTACAGTTAGATGCTGCTTGTCATTATTGTGGCTAACGGGTTTTCTTACAATTATATTTCCACACTAGGCTGCTTGGTTATGTGCAGTCCCATGACATCTGGAAAGCATCTGTTAATTGGCTTGTACAAAGCTCTTTTGCCTTTATCCACTGGCTCTAAATGTCAGTTGCTTGTTTGAGTTCAATTAGAGAATAAATTTAATGAGTAATAAAATGACAACATTCAGCTTTGATTAGTTTCAGATTTTGAGTGATCTAATTTTGGGGATAAAAGCGCTTTTACATCAGAACGGTTCTTAACGTTCCTGTGGCATTAAAAGAGGGGTTTTTGAATAGCAGTCTCAAGTTTTCAAAGTTGAATATCTTAACCTGATCCATGTTCTTGACATCTGTATCTCGACATTTGTGTTTTCCATGGGTAAGAATTTCATTGTTTCTCTGAAATGGAAAAAAAGAGAGCTGAAAACTTGTTCAGATGAAAATCACTTGGATCACAAAGGAAATCTAAGGGCATTAGTAATCAATAAAGGTTTGAACCACATCTAACAAAAAAAAATCTAAATCATTAAGTACCAGCTAAGAAGACTTACTGTAGGATTCTTACAACTAACTATGACTTCCCCTTCTCAAAAATGTCTTCTTCTTAAAGTACAAATTTTGATTTACATGTAAAAACTATTGCAACAGCATCTGACCTTTCATTACAAGTTATTTCAGTTCTGGTGAGGAAATAAAAATCTTGGCAACAGTAAATGTGCATATTCCATTGATGTGTTGGATAGAGGTTCGGTTAAAAAAAAAGCACTTAAGAAATCTTTCTTTGGCCAGTGTGTGTACTGTATGTCTAGTCTGGAACTTGTTCATCGAATGAGATTTACTAATTCATATTTGTGTCTTAGGTGGGTTTTCGGAAAGGAGGGGTCCAGTTGTGTGGTGGATTAGGACGGAGGACTCAGCTGGAGATTGTGTTGGCTGCTTTACTTGTGGCCTCTCTGTTGTCACTTTTTGCATGTGCTCTTACCCTGGGAATTCATTACAAAAATGGTGAGCCTGCCATACATACACACATTGTGGTCTCAGGGTGCATGTGTTCATATATGCAGCAGGGATATGTGTGAGTACGTGCTACATTTTGACAATTTTAAATAAGCATTTAGCAGGTATTTAGATCGAAAGAAAAGCCAAGAAAATAGCTCAGAAGAGATGTTTTTTTTTTTTTTTGAGATTATTCAGATTTTAAAACTTAAATAGATAGAATTCAATTAAAGCATTGTTTATAACTATATGGAGGTGAGCTGTAGTTGCATTATAAATTGGAAGTCATCCATATTTTCATGTTAAAGTTATTTGTTTTTCATCAAACACATTAAAATAAATTAATTGAACACATTAAAGAAGCATGATTGTTTAAATATTAAGCAATGATAGCAACTGTTACACTTGAGCTTAAATAACAGGATATTGTCTGTTCAGGACACTTAATTTACATCAGTACAATAGGGGTGTGTGTGTGTGTGTGTGTGTGTGTGTGTGTGTGTGTGTGTAAATGTGCATATTTACACAATAAGATGACTGACTAGTTGATAAATATCTAGGCTATATGATGAAACAAAGCTTATTATATTTTAGTATAAGGTTCACACACATGCAACTGTGGTCAGCAGTGTTATTTGCTATTTCTGTCTCTACAGTCATATTTGACCACACAGAGTGTTGATGGATGTCCAGTGTGTCTACAGAAAATAACTTTTTAGAAAACAAATGGATAGAATAATACACTGCTATCACAGGCGATGAGAGTCTTTATCGTGTGTATTACTTGATATCAGCCACACTTGTTCCTTTCTTACAGATCCATCATTTAGTCTGTGTCTCACAGAGGCGTGTGTGACGGTGGCTAGTAAGATAGTGGAGTCTCTGGACCGCACAGTTGACCCGTGTCAGGATTTCTATCGGTATGCATGCGGTGGATGGATTCGCAAAAACCCTCTTCCTGATGGACGATCACGTTGGAGCACTTTCAACAGCATCTGGGACCAGAACCAGGCCATGCTCAAACATCTACTGGGTGAGAGTGAGTTAGTTACTGTCTAAATCTGTGTTAGTGAACACTTCTCCTTTGCCAAGATAATCCATCCACCTTACAGGTTTGGCATATCAAGATGCTGATTAGACAGCGTGTGCATTGCACAGGCGTGCTTGAGGCTGGCCACAATAAAAGGCTGGTCTAAAATGTGCAGTTTCATCACACAGCACAAAGCCACAGAGGTCTCAAGTTTTGAGGGAGCGTGCAATTGGCATGCTGACTGCAGGAATGTTCACCAGAGCTGTTGCCCGTGAATTAAATGTTCATTTCTCCACCATAAGCCGTCTCCAAAGGCGTTTCAGAGAATTTAGCAGTACATCCAACTGCACTTACAAATGCAGACCACGTGTAACAACACCAGCCCAGGACCTTCCCAGCCAGCATCTTCACCTCCAAGATAGTTTTAGACCAGCCACCCAGACAGCTGATATCCAGCAACTTCGCACATCCATTGAAGAGGAGTGGACCAACATTCCACAGGTCACAATCAACAACTCATAATCATGCTGTCTAATCAGCATCTTGATCTGCCACACCTGTGAGGTGGATGTATTATCTAGGCAAAGGAGAAGTGTTCACTAACACAGATTTAGACATATTTGTGAACAATGTTTGAGAGAAATTGGCCTTTTGTGTACATAGAAAAAGTCTTGGATCTTTGAGTTCAGCTCATGAAAAATGGGGGCAAAAACAAAAGTTTTGTGTTTTTATAATTTTGTTCAGTATATAATGAGGTGATGAATACGAATTCTAGCTTTCATGATGTTACATTCAGATGTGTAAACTTAAAACGTGGCACCTTTTGTGGTAGACCACCAAAATTTTAGGTGGGAAAGTATTGGAACAGACAGACTTAATCTAACTAGCATTAAATATTTGGTTGCATATCCTATACATGCACTAATTGTTACATGAATCTAATAGTTAGATTCTTTGTGTATTCTTGGGATCATGGGCATATATATCTGCAAGGAGGAATGGCAGAGGATCCCCAAATCCAGGTGTGAAAGACTTGTTGCATCTTTCCCAAAAAAGACTCCTGGCTGTATTAGATCAAAAGGGGGCTTCTACTAAATACTGAGCAAAGGGTCTGAATACTTAGGACCATGTGATATTTCAGTTTTTCTTTTTTAATAAATCTGCAACAATGTCAACAATTCTGTGTTTTTCTGTCAGTATGGGTTGCTATGTGTACATTCATGAAGAAGATGAATGAACTTAAATGATTTTAGCAAATGGCTGCAATATAACAAAGAGTGAAAAATTTAAGGGGGTCTGAATACTTTCCGTACCCACTGTGCACAGTGAGCAAAAAAGACTAGATATGTGACTGTTTGGCAGTATATATCATTTATATAGCTTGGTGATGTTTGAGACTGATTTTTGTTTCCCTTTTTATATGAAAAATTACATGTGAGGAGTGGGGGTGTAAAAGTGCTGTACATATATATTCAAGGAAATCTGAGTGAACAAGATCAGGAACAATTACTCATCTTGGCAACACCTTTGTAAATGTGATAATAAGGACATCCTTATACAGCACTTACATTGTCTGTTAATTGTTTTGGGCCTGCTCACTGCCTCCTTTTTTCTATCTGGAACTTTTCTTTCATCTCTTTTAAGCCTAGACACAAGCCAGATATACTGTATAGTGTCGTTTAGAATGCAGAAATTTGAAATAGACAAACTTTTATAAAGAACATAACAAACGCAAGTTAAGTTCCAAACATGTGTCACTCGTCAATCGTGGGCATATAATCATCAAGTAAAACCTGTAAGGCCACAAGCTCTAAGAAAGGGTTATTGCTTTGAAGATAGACGTGAATGTAGTATTTCTGGTCATACTTCCTTGTAATGTGTGCATTGCAAGGAAGTTCCATTTCTATAATTTACATTCATTACATTCATCACTTTTGACTCATGCTGCTTTGATGATGTGTGTAGTAAACCTGTAAAGGATATAATCTAGGCTATAAAGCATGCTGAGAGGAAGTCAATGCTCCAGTAAACAGTGGCTGAGAAAAGTATTCCCATAGCACCTGCACAATCCTGAAGCGTGGCCTACAGCTAAATGAGGGAGAGTATGAGGTGGTGCTCCTGACACACACTGTGAAATATGGTTAGAAATGGGGAAAAAGAATGTAAAGCAGTAGGTGGTGTAAAAGTCAGATGTAATCGATTCAATTGTAGAAATACTGTATAATTTGTGCTTTGCTACGAGAGACATGGAGAGTCATTTGTCTCTTTTGTACTGATTCACCTGGTGGATCGTCTTCTTTTGCTTGGCTAACACAAAACATGCAACTATTTTGTATACTGCAACTGCAGTTTTGAATTGCCCTTAGTGTGTCTGGCAAAATGCCAACCTGAGGAATCATTCACCCTCTCTCTATTTCCTCCTCCCCCCTCCTGTCCTTCTGGCTCATTTTCATTGGCCTGTACCTGCTGACCGATAATTGGCCTGGCACTGAGCGCCTGTAAATTTATTAGTGAAATATTCCGCCTTGTGTGCCTTAATGTGATTATGCTAGCGAAGGAAGACAGATGAAAGATGAAAGGAACAGCTGCTCGTGGCTATGCGCATGATGTCCTCGCTTGCAGAACTGCCTCCCTCCTCCCAAGGGACATGAATTACGTGGGTTGTAAAGCAGACACACACATGTACAGTGTAATAGCATTTCTGCTCTCACAATTCAGCTAAAATCATAATCATGAAAAAAGCACCTGGAAGACAAGAAACAAGAATGGTACTGATAAGGGTTTTTATTTTCTATATTTTTGTATGATTTTAGCACTGACTTGGATGCTGTTTTTGCCATCCATATCACACTGATTACTCATAAGACTTGAGACCATGACTAAACAGGCACAGCAAGATATCTTGTTTGAACATACACAATCCCACGTGTCATTGGAGCAGCAGTGTTTCTCTAGCTCATGTTTAGAAACTTCAGTTTCTGGAGGATAACAACAATGCTTATTCCCATAGCCATTTGTGCTTGTAGCTTCTACCCTACTAATAAGGTCCTAAGGCTAAAAAAGCTTCAGTTACTGGAGAACACCAAAAGATCATAGGGGATTACGGGAACAAATTTCTATTGTGTGTGTGTGTGTTTATGTATGTATGTATGTATGTATGTATGTATAAATAAATATATATATATATAATACACACACACACACAGAGACAGATAGATCGATATATATCGATATATATTGGTAAAATTACATTATAAGCCTAAGGGCAGTTACTGTACTACTTCAGTACATATTTTCTGTGTGCAGCATGACCTACAACAAACCATCTGTACAAACAACCTCTGTCTCATGTTTCGCCTCTAGAGAACGGCACCTTTAACTCGAGTAGTGAAGCAGAGAAAAAGGCTCAGTTCTACTACTTGTCCTGTCTGAATGAGCAGCGCATTGAGGATCTGGGAGCCCAGCCACTCATCGACCTCATCACTAAGGTAGGACTTCCTTCCCCTCCTTTTTTTTCTCCTTGTAAACTGTGACCTTGCCATAGATAAATTTTGTGTTAGAAGCCAAGATTCATTTCACTAATAGAGTGAAACCTCTCCTAATGCTTTTTTTTTTCTTGTGCTTGGTAAACCCTGTTGAAAGTACAGATGTCTAAACTTAAAATTTGGATGAGTCAACAGAATC
Source organism: Silurus aristotelis (assembly GCF_946808225.1). NCBI lineage: Eukaryota > Metazoa > Chordata > Actinopteri > Siluriformes > Siluridae > Silurus > Silurus aristotelis. Next base: position 12,667,921 of record NC_139581.1, on the reverse strand, counting down.
TTTCCATTTGAAATAAACAATCTATATTTGTACATATGTAAAAAGTATTTTACCTTTCTGTCATTCTTGTATCCCTTTTTTGAGAAAATGGATAGTGTATTTAATTTAATTTTTTTTACAGGTAATCACTTTAAATAGCAAAATGTGTTAGGCCTGAAATCCTGCATAGAAGTGGTTCAACTAATAATTATTTATTTTCCTGACTGGATAAAGACTTTTGGTTATAAACATAAACTTTGTTTTATTTCTTCATAGACACAATATACATTCAAGCATACATCCATGTACTGTATAGAACCTGTAATCTTCAAGAAATGTGTAATGACTTAGTTAGGCAGGTCCACATGGTACTTAAACTTTTTACTTGGTTCACATGGTTGCTGAAAACAACTTTAAATACGATTGTATTGATATTCACTTGTATTTACACTGTAGTAAATATTAGGGTTGCCAGATTTGTGCAATCAAATCCACAAATTACCTGGCTCAAGTCCCCATATAATATCATTTATTCGGTACGCAGATAATCGGTTAGCCATTCACTCCATATTTTCTGGAATACTATATTGTCTTTGATGTAAATAATATAATTTATAGTAGCTTTTCAAATTACTGCATATGAATTCAAGATCTTTTATCAGATTTGGCAACCCATAGGAGTAAGCTATGTATCAACTTGTCTGCTTAATGTTCCATACAGGAAAAATTCTCTTTCACGCTTTTGAGGTATATGAGATGCTCAATCGTAATCCGGATGGTGTGGTTTTAAAGATCTTAAAGTCATTTAATAATGCATTTGTCAGGTGAATCCATTAAATACAGTTAAAATTAATAAAGTCACACTGATCACATATTTAAAAATTAACAGGCATTCACAGAAACCTAGTCAGCTTTATGTAAGTTCCTGTCTAAAACTGTTCTGCAGAGATTTATACCATTCCTTGTGGAGTGTCAAACAGTATGTGTCTAATTTATAGCCCCCACACACGAGGGTGTCTACCGGAGAAATAATAAAATGATTAGAATGGCTCTCTCTTTCTCTCTCTTTTTCTCTGTTGGGGCTGTTACGGTGATTGAATGAATCAGCTCAGCTGGCTTTAGACTGAACTCATATTCTCTGAGGAGAGATGCGTTTAATTGAGTTTGCTGTCTACTCACAGCTTTTACTTCATTTCAACCCCTTATTCAGTGTTTAGTCAAGTAATTCATATATAAGTGATTTACTACATATGTATAGAAAGTTAAGCATAAATACTAAAGCCAGGGGTCATGTATTGAGTGGCCATCCTGTCCTGGAGAATCAAAGAACTGCACTGTTTTAATGGAGATGTTGCACTAACCTTTTCTGAACTGTATGTTTGTAGACAGGAGGTTGGAACATCACCGAACCATGGGAAAAGGATAACTTCATGGAGGTTCTGAAAACTGTCTCAGGTCCATACAGAGCCCAGCCTTTCTTCAGTGTGGGGGTCAGCGTGGACCCTAAAAACTCCAACAGCAACGTAATTCAGGTGCATGCATCTTATGCAAGTCTTGTCGATTATGGAAAGAGTGAGAAGACATAGTGTTTAAAGAAAATAAGTGTTTATTAGTAGGGTCACATACTTTAACTACTACTTAATTAATAAAAAATTTTTTTTTCTATTTTGACTCCACCTGGCCTAAGAGGCAAGGGTTTAGTGTCAGCTTGTCTCGACTCAGCTTGTGATTAATTGCAGTATTTTAGGGAAATGTCATGTATTAGACTTGACCCAATTTAGCCTGACAATGATTTAAAAGCATCATCAATCATATGAAAGGCTGCGTAATTTATGTTGTTTATTTTAAAAGCTTTTGAGTTTCTTAATTTAATTTTGAGTTAAGATGAAATGTTATTATACCCTTCAGCTTAAACTTTATACACCAAAACCAGTTGTAACAAATCAAGACAAATAAACAAATTCAGTCTGTTCTGATGACTGCATGTATTGCAAGGTTAGATCATTTAAAAGGATTACTGTTTCTCTCTTATACACTGCATGAACAAAACTTTGTAGTCACCTGACCATACAATTAATATGTGCTATTGAACATATTATTTCACATTTAGTCCCTATTTGCTATCACAATAACCCACACTTTCAGGGATAGATGTTCCACTAAATTTGTGTGTGCTTGTGGAAATTTGTGCCCATTCAGTTACAAGGGTAAAGTCAGGTACTGATGTGGCGTGAGGAGGCCTGTAATGCAGTCAGTGTTCCAATTCATTCCAAAGGTGTTCAATATGGTTGAGGTTATAGCTCTATAAGAGGCCACTCTAGATCTTCCACTCTAGCCCATGTAAACAATATCTTCATGAAGATTGCTTTATGCACAGGGGCATTGTCATGCAGTAACAGATTTGGGAACAAGTGAAGAAACAATTTAATGCTACCGCATCCAGTTGCATGCCCCAAACTTTGTGATAACAGAACATATGGTTGAAAAAGCGGTCTCAATACTTTTGTATTGCTCATATATTGTATTTTCCACATCAGCTAATCATCAAGCATCAAGTTTTTGTCTATTAATCTGGGCATAGCAATGTTAGTTGTCACTTTTTATGACAGTAGATATGTATTTTGTAAACTGGTGTGAATAAACATTCACAAATCAAGTGTTATGTCTGTCTATCTCTCTTTCTCCCTGCGCTACTCAATTAAATTAAATATCTCAATTTATCAGTAATACATGATTTCGACCAGCTTTAGGCAGACTGACTTTTCTTACCAATCTGGTTCCCTATACACTGTTGTCTTGTGAAGGGCAGGTTTAAAAATGAACAAAACATTTTCACAGTTTTGGGGAAATGGAGATGACACTTATGTTGTTAGTATTTGCTTTGCAGCCAATGCTTTAATTTGTTTGCTCACCTGTGTGTGTGTGTTTGCGTACTTGTGTTTTTTAGGTTGATCAATCCGGACTCTTCCTTCCCTCTCGGGATTATTACCTCAATAAGACTAATGAGAAGGTAGGACACTCTGTTACCTAATGATTCGACTCATGTGTTAGATTAGTCGTAAATAACGTTTGGCATTATTAGAATTCAACATCATGTCTTTTTATGGTTTGTAGTTTGTCGTCACATGGGGCCTCTTGCTCATACTGATCGTCCGTGATAGATGTGTTAATTTTCAGTCTTTAATGCATATGCTGGATATTTTCCCGTGTTAAACACGTAGTGCTATTGTGGCAGTTGACTCATGAAAGCTGCATATGTACTACTGATATTAGCATTAGCAGTCGTATTGCTTCTGTGTGGCTCTTTTATTTCGTGTTGCAGGTCGAATGGGTTTGGGTACAGAATATTTACGTTTGAATATAGAATTTTGCAACAAATACAAATGCTTAAAATGATCAATGATTGAGGAAGAACTTCAGTTTACAACATATTCCTGGTTCTTTGTAAGGATGAATAAAAGAGGTTTATCTACACTGTCTTGGTGATGTTGCTTAGACGGAGTCTCACCTCTGTGACACATGTCGCACCTGCCAGCCAATTGGCTGGCGTAATGGAATATTTTTTCTGAGGTGCTATAAGAGCTGCTTGCTATGCTGTTGTGCTTTTTGATATGATTGACTTATCAGCCAATCATCAATGTAGGATGCCAGGTGAACCCCTTTGTCTCTGAGCCATACAACCAGGGGCACTAAATGTACTTTTGCATTTAAAGTCTCAGGTATGTTTTCAGAACATGTAAGGCTAATATTGGCCATAGGGCCATAAAATACTTTGACTCAAAGCAACACTGACTTACCTCATGAGGTACTGCTTTTGCTCTGTAAAGAGATTATTTTCTCCCACAAAACAGGAGTGGCTTCCCCTTTGTCCTCTGACTGTATAGTACCATTGAACTGTGGTGGTGTGACAGCGAATTGGAGACCTGTAGCCAAAGGCACTCAAACCAAATCTGACATCATGCACATTTGCCAACACCACATTTGCTCTGATAGGCTTCCAGTAGAGTTTTTTATTGTCAGTGGTGAGCCCTCTAGATTCTGGATTGGGCTTGCATGGCAACCAGTGTTGTGTGTGACGTGGTGTAATTGTGTGGTGTGGTGTATGTGCATATGTGGACATTGCCCCTGATTTATTAGGACGCATTTAGGACGTTTTCTGTTGGTTCATTGGTCTGGGACCAGGATGCACATTAGTACATAAGACTGTTTATGACTGCAACTCGAAGCATTAGTTGCTCCTCTCTATTGTTCAGGAATGTTCTACCCACTTTGATTTTATTGGGGGGTCTGAACTTAAGCACTTGGCAACATGGAATCACAGATTAGTCAGATTAAACTGCAGAATTTCAAACTCTCAAGCTATTAGATTGTACCCACGCTGTACTTAGTTACTTATGCTGATTGTGTATTTTTGTTTTAAGGTTTTAAAGGCATATCTGGACTACATGGTGGAGCTTGGCTTGTTGCTGGGAGGAGATAAAAAGTCCACTCAGAGCCAGATGCAGCATATTCTGGACTTTGAGACAGCACTCGCCAACATCACTGTGCCTCAGGATGAGCGCAGAGACGAGGAGAAAATCTATCACAAAATCACCATCGCCGAGCTGCAGGTGTGTGCACGAGGATAATAAGAGGAAGGGTGGAAGATGTGTGTGCTGGCTTTAGTCAGCTTTATTTATACAAAAGCTGCCTGTTTATTTGAGTTTTCAAATATTAGGGTTATTGTTCAGATGTTTAAAATTTTCTGACTATTTTTGTAATCATAGAGCTTTTTGTTCTTGGATTATCTACTGACAGAATGCATTAGGTCTCTTTGGACATTATTTATATGCACTAGGCCTTTTCATCCGACATCAGTGCCTGACTTCACTGACTCTTTTAGTGAAGTCTCTTTTAGAATGCTCTAAGAGAAAAGGGATTTTCAACATGGTGGTGGCATTGGCCAAGTGTCCACATATTTATGGTTATATAGTCTAGAGTAACTGATTCTTTTGATAATAGTAGGTTGTGATTTCGCCCAGCATAGACATAATAATACTTACTACTACTACTACTACTACTACTACTACTACTACAAATAATAATAATAATAATATTGGTGCATCCCTTGGATATGTTTAAAGGACTTCTGGAGGTCCTCACTTAGTGAACTGCTGCCATAGAAGATCTCACTGTTTACCACTGATGACAGTGAATCATTCTTTTCTGTCTGTCTGTGATGAGATCCTTAAAGACACGCTGTTCTGTTCTGTTTTCTTATGAGACCATGCCCTCTTATGAACATTTCCTTTAGCAGATCCACTTTTCGTTGTCTTCTTCCTTTTTTTTTCTCCAGGAATCTTTTTTTCAAGGCCTTTAATTGTTATTGCAGCAGTTGCCAAGCAACAGGGTAATTTTTTTTTTTTTTTTTTTTTTGTTCAGTAGAATAAAAGAAAAGCAAGTGTGAGGCAAAGAAATAGCCGCATGTGAAATGATTTCACTTATTACATTCCCTGGCTGTCTGATTTTTATTTTTTTTATTTTGAGTTTTGTGAGACGTAAACAATGCTAAGTGAAACAAGGCTTTTTGGGATGACCTCCATCCTGTTTGGCATTGTGTTTCTTTGAAGGCCAGAACTGAGAGGCCTCTCTGTTGAGAACTGAAGCACCAATATATAGAACTATATTTGTTCTTTGATAGATGGATTTAGCATTATAGATTATAGATTTTTTAATAGTTTTTCCTATTTCTTTAGCACTGCTACTTTTGAGACAGAAAATTCCACATTTTACAAGGAGCTAAGATTTGTACACTCATTTAGGCAGCATTAATGTGGCTGTTATAATTTAATAGCACTGCTTGTCAAATAGTTATTTTGGCTGTAACCGGACCCTCATCCATTTTAGGCCAATATTTTATTGTGTGTGTTTATAAACGAGAGCTTTTTTAATAAACCAACTCAAATGACATTGTGTTAGTCATTGTCAGGTTAACAATTCATAAAACATAGATTATTATAAAGATTAATGTTAAAAAATATTACTACTAATTTAATTCATTAATTAAATGTATTCATTGATTTGATCTTATAACCTGACATCCTATCTTTGGGCTGAAATCGTCCTTGTCTGTAGTGTATTGCTGCTTTTCAATTTTCTGAAACAAAAGACTGTGGGACTACTAAATGGTTGTTTTAAGTAGACCTGTATTTACTGCTGTCAATTACCTGTATACATTATATTGTTATTGTATATAGTATATTGTTATAGTATACAGCATTTTAACTGGATGAAGTCAAATATTGTTTTTATCTGAGTAGAATTATTAAATCATTTTTTACTATAATCTTTCATTTCCCCCTAGCTCCTCCAGTTAAAATTAAATCTAATAAAACCTGCTATGCAATCTAGGATGTCTCTTGTTTCCAAGAATTCATGCAGCATTGCCTTTCTCTTTGCTGCTTTGTGGGCTCAGCAAGTCATGTGCTTCTTTTATTATCTACATATTATTGGAATAATCAGTTGCCCTCTGGCTCCTTAAGTTTAATAAGAAAGCATCATTCACGTTCTTCTGTTTCTTACCACCTTCATCTTCATCCTCTATTACTGCTGAAGATAAAAAGGCTTATTTTTATCGATTCATCATCCCCCTCTTCCTTGACTCCCACAGCCTGGACAAGGTTGACTGCTGTGTGAGATATAAGCACCCTGTGTGTTTCAGAAAATAATTTCAGTAAAATATATAAGGGTTGGGCAGCTGGAATTGCATCTTGCGCTCTGGAATGCAAACGTGTGTGTGTGTGTGTGTGTGTGTGTGTGTGAGTGTGAGAGAGAGAGTTTGATTGTCTTTGAGGGTGTGTGGCTGGTGAAATAGCTTTTCCACCTATATATTTAGCACTTTGTTTGTTGAATCACAGCAGAGAAGCAGATTTGGATGGTTCTGAAAAAATGTGGTATTGGAATATTGTCAGGTTAAAACATAAAAGCTTTGAGGCTTCATGCCTCTTTTTTAAGAGCCATAGTGAATATTAATGAAGGAATATTCGTGTGTTTTAATACCTAGATGTCCAGAAGCAGTAGGTATTGTGCATCTTGAGTCCTCTGAGAATTTCACTCGGCCCAGTGTGTTCATCTGTTTTGCTGGCAGTGTTAATAGGCATTTGTTCCTCTTTGCTAAGCTGTTTTGCATGTCCAATATTTAATCCAACTGCAAAATAAACTTGCTTATATCCTCTTGGTGATTTGCACACTCCTGTGACAGTCCTCCTTCATATAATATTTGAGACATGACTAGGAATAAATTGAAGTGATTGAATCAGGTAGCAAGCGAATATTTTCCTAAAGCTAAGCAACCGTGTGTAAATGAGGCATGATTTATTTTTATTGCTTTGTGAAAAAGTTCATACCAATCTCCATTCCCATAGACACTAGCACCGGCTGTGGAATGGCTAGACTACCTGACCTCTGCACTTTCCCCCCTGGAGCTGAATGATACAGAGCCAGTAGTTGTGTATGCCAAGGAATACCTGCAGCAGGTCTCAGACCTCATCAACAAGACTGACCGCAAGTATGTGTGTCTGTGTGTGTCTGTGTGTGTGTGTGTCTGTGAAATACAAACTGTCTGGTACAGGTTCAATTTTCGATGCATTAAAGAAATGCTTCAGTGTTTGTCAACCATATCTCTATCCTCCAAAGGGCTACAAATAATGATTATTTTTATATTTAAATAATTAAATATTTGTTTCTGTTTAATTTGTAATTATACTAATATGTGCTTCATATTTAGTTTAAAAACCAACTAACTGATAATGATAAAAAAATGTCTATCATCAGATTGCATTGTTGTTGCAGCTCTGATCTACAATATCTGTAACTAATAATTTTAGAGGATTTCTTTTTTTACGGCACAAAGAAGTAAATAAAAAAATACAAAAAACCCAGCTGAAAAAACACATGATGGTGTCTAAAGTCTATTATGGGGTCTACAGTCTAAGGTTTTAAAATTCTAGAAACATTTAACATTAATTTAAAACTGCTGAGGAATTTGTAAAAATTAAACTTCACTATAACGTTTAGGTACTTTAGGACTTTTGATGATTTGTGGTTATGAGTATCAGTGCAGTCTTTTGACACACAACATTTGAGCACATTTTACCATATTGCCTAACAATATCCCACATAACAGACTAGGTGAGAAATTATCTCATCATATCTTTATTGTTGCTGCTGTGGCTTTTCTGTTTGTGTGGGTTTTTTCTTTTTCTCTCAGTACAAAAAAACATGTAAGCGCTTGTTCCTGGTAAACTCAATGAAAATACGGGGGATATAAATGGGGTAAAAATGACTGTAGTACACTTCACACCTTTCTGTTTTATAAGATCACTATTCTTGTCAGATTATATTTCTACTTGCAGGTTTAGAAATGTATATAATTAATTAGTTTTTTCCTCTGTCACTCTGTGGAATAAATGCACAGTATGCAGTTTGCCTGTTTCAGTTCCTGTGTGTTTCTGTGCTTCTTTTTGATCTCTTTCCTGTCTGATCTCTGTCTGCAGTTTTGCTAACACAAACTACACACTCACACACTCACTCACTCACTTCGTGTTTTTTTTCCTCCTTGCGATAGTTTGCTGAATAACTACATGATTTGGAATCTGGTGCAGAAAGGAGCATCCAGCCTCGACCAGCGCTTTGAGAATGCCCAGGACAAATTACTGGAGAGTCTTTATGGCACCAAAAAGGTGAATAAAAATAGCTTTGTCAGGTGTTGCACCAAACAAGACTGACTGTCTTTCAAGCTGTGTGTTTTCCTTAGATATTAAAGTTTTCTTTCCTCAATTTTGATATCATTGTGTATGCAGTCGTGTACTCCTCGCTGGCAGACCTGCATTGGAAACACAGACGACACTCTGGGTTTTGCTCTGGGCGCACTGTTTGTTAAAGCCACCTTTGACAAACACAGCAAAGAGATTGTGAGTTTCAATGAGGCCATAGTGACTCGAGTCTGCATTTATGGCTATACAATTAACTGCACCAAGTGGATAAGATAATTAGCAATGATGTCATTTCCATTATCTTTTACATCATCAGCAGTGACTCTTTGCCACCACTATGTGGCTGTAATGTGAACTACACTATATGCTTTATGCCCATATCTTTGTCTACACCCTGGTTTATAAAGGTCTATTTATACTATTAATGCTTTGTTACATAAAGGTTTTTGAGAAACGTAATGATTCTACTCTTTCTGCAGGCTGAGGGGATGATCAACGAGATCCGGACTGCTTTTAAACATGCTTTAGACAACCTCAGTTGGATGGATGAACAGACACGACAAGCTGCTAAAGACAAGGTGAGGGAACACAAGCTGGCAGCCCCAAATAACACATACACCCAGACCTTGGATTTAATAGGGCTGCATGTGGATATTAGATAGAACAGAAAATCTCTTTCCTGTTAATCTGCCCTCTATTTCTCTTCAGAAATTATACAATTTAAAATAAACACGGTCAGGTCCATAAATAAATAGAAAGTAATTGTCTACTTCAGATTTTTAACTAATGAATATGATCTCAAACTGCAAACTTTTTAATTTAGTGTAATTGTTTAAAGAGAGAAAGTTTTCAATAGAATTACAAATTGTAAGTCCATTTTTAATACTTGATAAAAAAGTCTGTTGCAGTCATTTACTGAACACTGGGGTACAAACACCACCAGACATTGGATTTCCTACCTGCTGATGCTCTTCCACACTTTTACTAGAGCTGTTTTCAGTTGTTCTTGTGGTGTTTTGCCTTCAGTGCAATGGTACGTAATTGGATTCCGATCAGGTGAATAAGTAAATCTATTTACCTACATTCCATCCAGTGAGTATTGCAGCATGTGGGCTGAACATACTGCTTTTTGTTCTAAGATGAGGTGGTATGCTTTGGGTCCTTCTTTCTGTTTTTCTCTTCCAGTCAAGTTGATCTTTGTCTTGTTTGTCCATCGGATGGCATTTCAGAACTGGCTGTTTGGGCCACTAATAACATTGTCTTTCAGTTTTTAAGGCTTTGCAAGAATGTACCAAATAATTTATTTGGCCACATATACGAAGAACACCTGTTTTTATGATCTCTCTGACTTGTTTCCTAGGAAATCATCGTTGAAACTTGTTTTACGTTGACATCATCTTCTGTTATTTGATTTGCAAATTTGAAAAGTGAAATAATGAGGGGTATATAAAAAGCAGTATAATTTCTATGTTGTAATAATAACTATTATAAAATTTCAGGGCTTACTTTAATTGTGGTCTTGACTGTATGTCCACCAATATACCAAACAACATGTTTTTCAAGATTTAAATAAAATATATATCTTTTTGTTTTTCTCAACTTTATTTAGGCTGATGCCATTTATGATATGATCGGTTTCCCAGACTTCATTCTGGACCCCAAGGAGCTGGACGAAGTATATGATGGGGTAGGCAAACAAATGTCTAGACCCAGATTATAATGCTGAGGTAAATCTCCTGAGAAAGGATCATGTGCGAATGAGATGAAGTAATTTCAGATCTACTGTTTTGTCAGTACGAAGTCTCTGAGGACAACTTTTTTCAGAATATGCTCAACTTCTACAACTTCTCAGCCAGGGTGATGGCAGACCAGTTGCGCAAACCTCCAAACAAAGACCAGTAAGTTTTTCTGTGTGTACATATGACTTTAAGCTAATTCAGAAAACCGGCAAATCTGGTATAATTATAATTTTTGCTTTATTTAACTATCTCACACACACACACACTCTCTCCCTTTTAGATGGAGTATGACTCCTCCTACAGTAAATGCATACTACATGCCCACCAAGAACGGCATTGTGTTTCCTGCTGGAATCCTACAAGCTCCATTCTATGCCCGGGATCACCCCAAGTAAGTTTATTGATTGGTATATTAGGATAAAGGTTGAAAAATCAGTTTTAATATCATAATTAAGTGTTTCATTCTGTCTCTTAGAGCACTAAACTTTGGGGGCATTGGTGTGGTCATGGGACATGAGCTTACTCACGCTTTTGATGACCAGGGTATGTATACAAGGCGTACACACAAAGACACACAAACATGCAAGCATTATTGATGAAATGTATATTTTTGCTTTGTACAGGCAGAGAGTATGATAAGGATGGGAACCTCAGGCCCTGGTGGCAGAACTCCTCAGTGGATGCTTTTAAGAATCGGACAGAGTGCATGGTGGATCAGTACACTCAGTACACCATCAACGGAGAACACATTAACGGCAAACAAACTCTGGGAGAGAACATTGCAGACAATGGAGGTTTAAAGGCCGCCTATCATGCAAGTTATTTCTCCTTCTCCTTTTATTTATTGTTGATGTCTGATTGCATATTTATACAGATTGCTCAATATAATGTCTCTAATTGATTATTATTAAACATGCATCAATATTGATATTTTGGTGTGTTTGCAGGCATACAGGTCATGGGTACAGAGAAATGGAAAAGAGAAAAGACTCCCAGCAGTTAATCTTACCAATGACCAGCTCTTCTTTGTGGGGTTTGCACAGGTATGACATGTTTTACAGAGAGAGTCAATAATAAACTCCACATTTAAAGTTTACAGTAAAGGTTATGTAATCATTAAAAGTGAAATGATACAGTAGTGCGCCAAAGTCCTATCATTTTAGCATCAGTCTGACATTTGCAAATTAGTCGATTGAAGCTTCCTGCTTGGCTAGACTGAAAATCTGTAGCCATACCAGCGTTTTTTGAAAATAGAATTGACGGTTCGAACAGGTAGCGTGGGGAAACATTGTGTAATGAATATTTGACAAAATAAAGACACCAATAAGTCAGTTGAATGTACTGATGAATAGTAACTACAACTTGCAAACAAGTACAAACATTTTGTGTCCTTCATGGTTTTGACTGGGAACAAACATTTTCCCCTACAGTTTATCTACTAAGAAACAAAAAAAAAAAAAGAATCCCAACCAATAAACTTTTTGATATCCAGACATCCAGTCATGTGCCCGCAGTGTGTAAAATCATGCAAATACATGTCAAAGACAAGCCAACTAATACTTCAACTATCCAGTATTAATGATCCTGTATCCAGTGTAGCCTCAGATTCCTCACATCCACATTAGTGTTCCGATTGTTGAAGCTTTATTGCTCACCACAGCTTTAATGAGTGGTTATTAAGTTAGTATTGTCTTTGTTAGTTTGAAAACGGATTTTTTCCACCCACAGACCTGCCACTGACGGTTTGTTTTAATAAAAACAAGGGAAAAAAAGCTGTTATCCCAGAAGATCAGAAGTTCCAGTAAAACTTAATCTAACCCACCTGATACCATCACTGAGATCACATTTCTTTCCCACTTTCTGATGTTTAATCTAAAACATTTATCTGAAGCTCTAAACCTGTATCTGCATGGTTGTATGCATTGCTTTGGTGTCTCATAATCAAATGGGATTGGGGAATTGCATGAGCATGTAGAGTTACAGGTATTTTTAAAGCGATGCATGGAGAGTGCACACCTCTTGAACAAAATAAAAACAAATGCAAACATTTTTCGTTGTGTTTCTTTCTACAGGTTTGGTGTTCAGTACGGACACCAGAGAGTGCTCATGAAGGCTTAATGACAGACCCTCACAGTCCACCCAAATACCGTGTCATTGGCACACTGTCTAACTCTCCTGAATTTGCGCAGCATTTCCAGTGTCCACTGGGCTCACCCATGAACTCCGGTCACCGCTGTGTGGTTTGGTAAACTGGTATACTTTGCTTTGACCAGTCGGGCAGATAGACTTTACCCTTTCTCAAGCACTGGACTACTACTTCTTTACATTTTTCTTTGTAAAATCTGAAATGTTGCTGGATATAAATCAGATTTTTGATGAATAGTGCCAGAGCCAGGAGGATACAAAGAGCGTATATCAGCCATTGTATATTTGTCCAGCAACTGATGTCTCACTCCCCTTCTGCACGACCACAACAGCCCACATGGGGCTATACTATTTATTATTTGCTGCACTTGAACTTAAGTGGGTTATAATGACAAGGAGAATCTTTTCTATGTTGGTGTGGGTTTTCTGTGCTTCAGCTATACAAGGCTCATTCTTCTGTAAGTTTAAATGCCATGTGATGTCAGAGGGAGTGCCGTATCTCGCTTTGACCTCACAGGAAACATTGGATTCCGTCTGTGACCTCAAAGGAAGTGCCATTCTGTCTCAGTAACTCCACAGGAAGAATTAGGTAAGGGAACTGCTGAACTTCTTCTGGCTGAGAGCCCAAGGGAAGAAAGTGACATCATGCTTCTCTGTATTATGGTTTGCTAAGTGGCTTACAGCTGATAGTTACTTGGAGGACAGCCTTCATCCAACCTGTGTATTATTACCATTCGCTTATTTACATATTGACATATTTTTTTCCGTTCCATGTGTTCTGTAAGAATGTTTGGAAAAACCTTGCTTTTTTTTTCTCTACAGTAATTTTGAGGTGTGTGTGTGTGTGTGTGTGTGTGTGTGTGTGTGTGTGTGTGTGTGTGTGTGTGTGTGTGTGTGTGTGTGTGTGTGCTTGTTTATTTTAAAGTCTGTGAACATTTAATGTCTAGCCTGCTTAATCAATTTTTTAAAACATTCTAAACTTTTTGAGAACCACTAAAGGGAAAGTAATGCTTCTCTGCTTGATGCGTTTCCAGTCTTTCTTGACGATGTTTCAGGCTGCATGAGTGAAGAGTATAGTGCAGTTTAGATCAACTAATGGATTGCTGCTGAGTGCTATTCCGTTTACGATGTACAGTTTAAAAGTGCGAGCATCCTCAGTTTTATAGCAAAGTGCTCTTCTTTACTATAAAATGCCAACGAACGAGTAGAAATTCCCTTTAATTTGACTTACCGCTGATTTGTCATTCTAACTGGTCTCACTCTGTGAGATCGCTTATACTGTAAAACAGGATTTTGGCTGGAGCTTTGATTTAAAGCTGCAGTTAGTATTTTACCTGATGTTAACCTGAATGTTGGGTCATAAACTAAAGAGCAACACGCAAGGAAGAGACTATTTCTTATACTGATTTATTAGATGTTAGTGATCCACAACATTTTGGTTTTCCATTTATGGAATTGGAGCAGCCAGTGACGGGGGCAGATATAGGATTAATTACTCGATTGCCAAAAATCACAAACAATTGTTGTAACTTAACCACTGACTTTACTTCTAATTGTATTATGTTTAAGAAATGCATTGACTGACCAGCATCTGTCTCTAGTATGAATGAATGTCTCTAGTCACTCCTCCACCACCTCTTCAGTCCAAAGAAAACTGACCGTTTATGTGTTTGAAGCTGCTGACGAACGACTTACCACCCCTTTAAGTGAAACTTTCTAGCTTCTTCACTCTATGAAATCTCAACGCTATACCACTGAATTGTTTGACCGTGATCATATAATCCGCAAGTTGTGTTTGGTACAGTGTTAGCTGTCCGATTTCATCCGTTGCAGATTTTTTTCATTCTCTGTCCTTCGTTCAAACATAATGCTAGGATTGTAAAAAAAACAAAAAACTTCTGTCTAACTGGGAGAAGTTTGATTTCACTACAGCTGCCTTACAGTGCACTTTGGCTGCACTGTCTGTGTCTTAGTGTCAACAGTTCCTAAGTCTTGTCAGCCTCATAATGACCAGTCTGGAATCTCAGGCCTCTATTTTTACCATTGTTACGTGTTTAATGAAACGCATACAAAAGCAGGAAACAGGACTCTCTTTGAATGCGATATTTTTTTTTTTTAACACATGATGTCTAGGTGGGGTTTAAATTCTTACATTTCTAAAGAGTAAAATACAGAATTGCATACTTGGTATTGTCTAAATGAAAACTAAAATGGAACTTTGAAGTGCTTGAGAGTTTTCAAAATAGACAGAAGTGGTGGTGTTTTTTGTTGTTGTGTTTTTTTACCTTCATGTGTTTTACCAACTAGTTAGATGACAAACTATTTAAATATTAGTTCACTGTACTCACCAACTCGTAGTGAATAAAAGGCAGGTCCAGGCTGAGCTTTATGTAAAGTGTCATTGAGATGTCGTCTATTACCAAATGGATTTAAATTCTCATTGCTCTGATGTCATTATCTTCATACACGTTTCTTGTCCTGTAATTTTGTATGTTTTTCTTGGGTTTTTTTGTTGTTTGTTTATTGTTTTATATATTGTAATGTTCTAGCATTATTTAAGTCACAGAGTGTAAATTTTCTTAACTGATAGTCTATATTAAAACAACAATAAAATGTATGGGGTTACACTGATTGCTTTTTAGTTTATTTGACAAAAGGAGCTTTTTGTCTGAGGACACGTGGCCCAGCCTAAAGTACGACATTCTGCATTAAAAAAGTATCAAAGAAACTGAAATAAAGAATATATATTGTAAAAAACAAACATTGAAATCTCTTTGACTGGTCTTTTAGGTTGGATCATGTTATTCCATTGTATTCATTAAGATGCCCCCTCTCTTGAGGCTCATTTTTCAAGAGCACAGATTAAAATATCCCATTTGTGCTGGAGTCCCTTAAGTGAAATGGCATTTCTTTACAAACTGTTTTGTTCTTTTGTTGTTTTTCATTCATTTATTATTGCTAACAGCTACATTTCTGCTAGCAACTACTTCAGTAGAATTGTGGGAAAGCTGCATACTTTAGCAATAAACTGATTACAAGCATTGGTGTCCATATGACATTGAAGTGACCTTATGATTTAAAATCCAGGATTTTTTTAAATCAATCAGTTGACTGTTCAGCATTCCATAAAAGTGAGTCTATATACAGAGTGGTCCTATTTGCCCTGTGTTTCCTGTAGTACTGATTTATCCTAACAGCAACCATCTAATCCTTACACCAGGGAAAAGGTGACTGGGAAAGATCAGACCAGAAGGTTTATAAGTAGAGGTGTGATATGGTTAGTATTTGATTGGATTCAGGATACTGGCATCATGATTTTGGGGGAAAAAAAAAAAAAAGCTATATGCATTTTGTATTTTTAAAATGAATCAAAATTCATATATAATTTCTGCAAGCAAAAAAAAAAAAAAAGTTTAAAAACAAAATGCACAATATATGCTCACCATATCTAAAAACAATTAATTCTCTCTGAATTATGAATTTCTGAATTCAGAAATAGAGCTCCAATGTCTTGTTGGTAAAAAAAAAAAAAAAAAAAAACCCTGTGTTGCCAGTTTGCTAGTGAAGAGGTCATTTGAGCTGTTATAATATGGTTGTGTAAGCTTTTAACTTTTAAGCGTTGGTTGTTCAAATTCAGATTTTCTAATTCGGTCTACCAGACGTCACAAGTGCAGATCTCGAAGCTCTCCAGCTTTTATTTGAGTTCTATTGGATGTGCAGTTTGAGACCCCTGGTGTACAAACAGTGTCGGTGCATTAGACGCATAATGATTAAAAAGCTGATGTCCACAGTGTGTATCAAACATGATAATGATATAGTCACATTATGGATTTTGATGGGTCATTATACCCCTAGTTATTAGGGGTTCATAAAACCACAGATAAATACATAATTAACATTTTAGTATTTGATATATTTTAACTAGAGACTGTTTGAGTAGTTATTAAGGAAAGTAATTAGAAAACAAAACAGGTTATATTTAAACGTTTGGTCAACTTTATTGCTTAATTCAGTTCTCCAATGGCAGGAATTCAATTTCATTGCCCAGGTGTTCCATAAGCCAGGGCATAATGGAAAACACACTGATGTGGAAATCACGAGCATTCTCAGGAGGATCATGAAAGTCAGCTGGTGTAGTCGATTCACACACTAACTTATTGCCCCAGCTCACGACTCCCACCTAACAGATAAAGGAACAAATGATGAATGAATTAAAACTAAAGCTATTTATCACTGCAAGTCATGTCTTTTTGTGCATTTATTACTACCAAAATATAAAAACTGCAAAACTCAAAGTGAAATTATTAACCTGGAAGTAACGTAATCCCTTCCGAAGGAAGAGAGAACCTCCAGAGTCTCCTGCAGTTGAGATATTTATATAATTATTAGGGATATATATATATATATATATATATATATATATATATATATATATATATATATATATACACACACACACACACACACATACAGTGCATTTTGAAAGTATTCAGACCCCATTCTCTTTTTTCAATTTTGTTGCAACGTGATACTACAATAGTTCAGATTGATTTATTTCTCGTTATTCCAAACTCAGTGCCCCATAATGACAGACAGTAAAAAACATCTGGAAATATCTGTAAATGTTGTACAATTAAAAAACCTACAATGTAACTTGCATAAGAATTCCGACCCTTTAAAACACTTGAAAACTAGCTCAGGTGTCTCCCAATTCTCTTGATCGTTGCTGATATATGTTTCTACAACGTGACTGGATTCTACCTGTGGAAAAGTTTATTGATTTGTCATGACTGGAAAAGCACACACTTTTATAGAAGGTGTCACAACTGACAATGCATATCAGAGCAAAAGCCAAGCCATGAGGTCAAAGGAACTGCCTGCAGAGCTCAGAGACAGGATTGTTGCAAGGCATAGTTCTGAGAAAGGCTACAAAAAATTGCTGCTGCACTGAAGAGTCCCATGACACAAATATCTGTACTTACTACTTATTACATTTTCAAAACAGGCTTGTTTTAATCTATTTGGTGACATGATCAATATTTTCTCCTCTCACTGCACGCCGTTTTCCTGTCATTATGAGGCTTTTTCAATCTACCACTGGTGTATCATTTCCTGGCTCTCTCACACCACACACGTAGGCTAGTTTATGAAGCGAACAATGAGCAAGACAGAAGGCAACAGGAAGTGTGGGGTTAACGTGGATGAGGGAATCAGTGATGTAAACATGACTGAGAACAGAGACATTCCTGATCATCATTTTTTCTCCTGTGTTCTATATGGTGGATGTTCAGCCTGGATACAAAAACATTTTCAATTCGTTTTGTGTTAATATATTAATTAGAGCTGTCAAAATGCAGATAAATTTTAACGCCACAAATTTTATTAACGTGTGATTAATGCAGCGCGTATTTCTGTTTAACCATTTTATATAAAAAAAATTAACAAACAAAGGTGGCAAAAGTACACACATCCTTCACTTAAGTAGAAGCACAGAAACTCATGTTTCAAAATACTCTGGTAAAGGTTGCAGTACTGACTATCCTTTTTTTACTCAAGTTAAAGTAAAGAAGTTTGGGCTCTGACATGTACTTAAGTAAAAAAAAACTAGCCATTGCGACTACCTGTTTTAGTGTCACACTGGCAACTGGGCCTCACATCATATTAATATTTAAACAAGATATGCCTTAATTTCTCCCACAGTGGAGATATTTCTGATGGTTAGGGTTGACAGTCGATTTGAAATATTTAATTGCAAATTTATCACACAGTTCTTACAGTAACACACTGTTCTAAATGTACCTTAAATTAATACTTTTACATTTTTTAATACTCTAATCAGCATGGGCATGGACAAATATTGATGCTTTATGCAAATATATCTTTATTATTCGTAAAACTAAACTCAACATAAAGCATTAAGAGACAAAATATTCTTGTAAACGTTTTAAAGTAATTATGGTGTTTTAAATTAAGTAAATCATCAGAACACCAAATGAAAACTTTGCTATGTTTCCACACGATGGAGAAACTATACCTCATAACTTTCATACACAAACTTTCAATCACAAAAATTGTATTTATTATGTAAATGTGGCAAGTATTCACTGAGATTCAGGGTGTTTTATTTGTGTGTCTGTAAAGAGAGGAGACAGAGATGGTAGTGAGTGCCCCCTGTCTGTTTTCTTTATTTCACAAAAGCACAGTGTTTTGTTATGAGTGTATATAAATAAAACTATATCCTTTACAGATTCAAATGATGTATAAATGCCGGCACGTTTGTCGACCGGCGCGTTTTGTGGCATTGTTTTCCTCATAACGCCAAAACGACCTTAAAAAAAAAGTCTTTTTTGATCGTACAGATAAGAGCAATACATCATTCGAATCTGTCAAGGTTCTACTTTTATTTTCATACACTCATAATAACAACAAAATGCTGTGCTTTTGTAAAATAAAGAAAACAGACAGGAGGTGCTCGCTGCCATCTTTGTCATCTCTCTTCACAGACACATAAATAAAACAAACTGAATCTTAGTGAATACTTCCCTAACAGACATAAAAATATAAATAGGAAGCTTAAAATGCCTACATTTAAATAAACCAAAATAAACCAAAATAAACCAATCAGATACAAATATTCTCTGAATATGTAATCCAAATGAAAGAGGTACAGTTTCTTCAGTATCACCTCATTAACCGTCTGTGTGGAAACATAGCAAAGGTCCTGTTTGGTGTCTTGATTATTTTACGCAATTTAAAACACCATAATAACTTTAAAACATTTACAAGAATGTTTTGTCTTTATGCTCTATGTTGAGTTTGGTTTCACTAATAATAAACATAAATTTTCATAAAGCATCAATATTTGTCCATGTGCATAACCCAGCCATTAGGGTTGCACAAGCCAGTGCACTCTTAGTGCCGCTCCCAAGCCCCAGATAATTAGGGAGGGTTGCATTTGGGAGAGCATCCAGCATAAAACATGTGCCAAATCAAATATGCGGATCATGAATCAGGATTTTATTCCAGATCGGTCAAGGCCTGGGTTACCAACAACCGCCATGGGTGGTAGCCAACAGTGTACCAGTGGAAATTGGGCTACTGTTGGCCAAAGGAGGAGAAGGAGAGGAGGAAGATTTCTACAGAGACAGCAAGGAAAGGAGAAGTGGAGAAAAGTGGAGGTTAGGATGGGCACTCCAAACGTTGGTACTATGACTGGTAAAGGGAGAGAGTTAGCTGATATGATGGAGCAAAGAAAGGTTGAAATGTTGTGTGTAGGAGACCAAGTGGAAAGGAACAGGAACCTTGGAGGGGGGTTTAAACTGTTCAACCATGGTGTATATGGAAAGAGGACTGGCGTAAGGTGATCCTGAGGGAAAAGTTTGGTAAGAGTGTAGTGGAGGTAAAGAGAGATTCTGAAAGAGTGATGAACGTGACGTTGGAAGTTGAATGGGTGAAGATAAATGTCATCAGTGCTTATGCTCCACAAGTGGGTGGAGAGTGTACCTAGGAAAGAAAGATTAGTGATTGGGGCAGACTTCAATTGCCATGTAGGTGAAGGGAACAGAGGTGATGAGGAGGTGATGGTAGGTATGGCCTTAAGAAGAGGAATGTGGAAGGGCAGATGGTGGTAGATTTTGCTAAAAGGATGGAAATGGCAGTGGTGAACACTTATTTTAAAAAGAAGGAGGATCATACGGTGATGTATAAGAGTGGAGGAAGGTGCACACAGGTGGACTATGTTCTATGCAGGAGATGCAACCTGAAGGAGATTGGAGACTGTAAGGTGTTGGCAGGGGACAGTGTAGCTAGACAGCATCGGATGGTGGTCTGTAGGATGGTTTTGGAGGTGAAAAAGAAGAGGAGGAGAGTGAGGACTGAAAAAAGAATAAGATGGTGGAAACTTAAGGAGGAAGACTGTAGTGTGATATTCAGGGAAGAGGTCAGACAGGGGCTCAGTGGTGGTGAAGAGGTGCTGGATGATTTGGCAACTACTGCAGAAGTGATAAGGGAGGCAGCTAGAAAGGTACTTGGTGTGACATCTGGAAAGAGAAAGAAAGACAAAGAGATGTGGTGGTGGAATGAAGAATTGCAGGAAAGCATAAGAGGAAAGAGGTTGGCAAAACAGAATTGGGAACGACAGCGAGATTAGAAAAGTAGGCAGGAGTACAAGCAAATGAGGCAACAGGTGAAGAGGGATGTAGCAAAAGCTAAGGAAAGGCATATGAGGAGCTGTATGTGAAGTTGGACACTAAGGAAGGAGAATAGGATTTGTACCGATTGGCCAGACAGAGGGACTGAGCTGGGAAGGATGTGCTGCAAGTTAGAGCAATAAAACTTGCAGATAGAAGTGTGTTAACTAGTGAGGAGTGTGTGTTAAGAAGGTGCAGGGTGTATTATTAGCAACTGATGAATGAGGAAAATGAGAGAGAGAAGGTTGGATGATGTGATGATGTGTCTGCTTTGTCTGCCACCCACAAACAGGTGAAGTAGGCGATTCTTGGATCAGCGCAGACGCCTCTATCTAACCTGAAACCAGAAAACTGGGTGGTGGTAAAGGATTTCAGAAGGAAGAGCTGGAAGCCAAATGGTGGTTGGGACCTTTCCAAGTGCTCCTGTCGATACAAATCGCTGTGAAGGTCACTGTGAAGGTCGCTGAAAGAGCCACATTAATCCACGCGAGCCACTGCAAGTGAGTTCCAGAACCGGAACAAGTACCTATGTAAGACACTAGATAGCATCTAAGCATTGCATGGCAGCGAACAAGCAACTTCCTTCATGGGCAAAGCCATTTTGCACTATCATCCAGAACAAATTGCTGTTCTTGGACACAACAGTGTGATAGTAGCGTTTGAGACTCTCAAGTTTCCGGGACCAGTGATCGTCAAAGTCAGAAACGTGTTAATTGAAAGACTGAAAATACATGCTCTAGACTCCTGCATTCAGGACTATAATGTTCTATCTAAAGTTTCATTCAAACAGGAGAGCAGCCGCAGGTTAAAGGTGCTAGGAAGGCTGGTAAAGCAGAGTGTAACCATTGCTCATTAAGAGCATCTGCCAATAAATAACATTTATTTTGAAGAGTGGAAAACTGACAAGTTAAGTAAAGATTAGAGAATTGCATGGACACCAGTCATCTTCAGCACATCATTAGAAGTAAACCAACGAAGAAACTACCAACTAATGAGGGCCAACAGAGACTCCTGAGAAAAAAAAAGACCCATAAACACTGCCTTTGTGTGTTTTTTGGGCATAGCCCCAGTTGCACAAGGTGTGACACTAACGGCTAGACAAACCCCCTAGTGAAGTAAGCTTTCCCGTAACATTTAACTAAATACTGGTGTCACTGGACCTCGTTAGTTGGGAAAAGGGCACCATTTGGGTGCCTAGGCTGCACCTACCCTTCAAGCACCAAGAACGTCAAGAATAGGAAAGGTGTCACCGGACCAAACATAAGGATCAAAATGAAGTATCTACCCCTCGTCCTGACAGTGGTGAGCGCCCTAGGTATCACTCACAGACATCCACACAATGATGTCTTCTGGCAATATGCAAACTGGACAGCTTGACAGCACACCAACAAATCGTACTGTCTGCCATGCTTTCCCAGTAGCTATGGATGTCTACTCCCTTAAACCAGTAGCTGGTAATGACACTGTAACGCTAGATGAGACTGCCTACAGCCCACCTGAGGACACACAACCTAAGAAAGATACATTGATTTAAGTAGCTAGATGCTGAATTATTTTGTGACATTTGTTTCACCAAGAATATTCCTGACGATATAACTGAAAACCCTTTGTAGGAAAGATTGGATCTGATGTTCTTTTTCCCTGTTTCACCCTATATTGTTTAGCTATGTTTTATTTTTGCAATCGTATCCTATCGAATGATCCAATAGTGCAATGATTCAAACTTGATCCTGTAGTTTGTCCCTAAAGGAAAAAAACAGAGGGAAATGTACTGGAAAACGTTTAATTATATTCAATCATACTTTTTGAATGTCATGTTAATCTTTTTACACACTTTGAGCCTAACTGAAAATCACGTCTTTATTCCAGCTCTCTGTTTCTTAGCAACCAACACCTAATTAACTGTAGAGTGCATCAATAAAGACCATTCTGTTCCCCCAAGGTTGTTTTCACAGAGTTTTCATATGGCTACATGTTCTGAAACATTCTGTTCCAGTAAAAGGCAACTTGTATGAATATGCTTTATGAGCTGCACGAGGAAGGGAGGGATAGTAGTGAAGAGAAATAAAAGCAGAGTAAGGAAAGAGGAAGTATCTCTTTCCTCATTCACCATTTGTGTGTGTGTGTGTGACAGACATCCCTCTGCAGAGGATTTTCTTCATATATACAAATCTTTGTTCTGTTTGATTCTAATCAAACCTGAGACTATTATTTAGGATTTGGAGATTTCCGCCACAGACACAATGTTGTAATTGTTGCTATTAAAGGGTCTGAATACCTATGTACAATATGATGATATTTCTTTTTTTTTTATAATAAAAATTTTTTATACTCTTCTAAAATTCTGTTTTCACTTTGTTATTACGAAGTACTGAGTGCAAATTAATGATAATTTCTTTTCTAACAATTGTAGTATCAGGCTGCAACAATTTTTTAAAGGGAAGTTGATCTGAATACTTTCCGCATGCGATGTGTGCGTGTGTTCACACTATATAATATATTAAGTCTATATAGTCAATATATATTGACACTATATAAATATATTAGGGGTGTAACGGTTTTCGGTACAGGGCTTTCGTTTTCTGTTTACCAAAAGCAATCCTTTTCACGTGCGGAACATAGTTCAAATCTGAGTTCCCTCAGAAACGTATTCAGTGGTTCCGCAAATTTAGCCTCCGCCTCACACTTTAAGCGCATTTTTATTATTATTTTTTTAAAACATACACAACAATGCCAGGAATATTAAAAAAAAGAACCTATAGTTAGCGCAGTGTCACTGTGGCTACTCACTCCATACCAGAATGAGATTTGTTTTGCATTAAGCATTAAGAAATTTAGAAAATTAAATATTAAATGTAAAACACAGACAAACACTTACATACACATCTGTATTACCCAAATAGGGTCTAACAAGCATATACTATGTAATTACATTTTTTCATTTGTTAAATGTATTTACTTGATTCGTTTATTTAATTTATATAATAAAAGTGTATTGCATTAACTTGATTTATTCTATTCTATTCTATTTTATTTAAAATTGTATTAAAAATATAAACTGTTGATGTTCACAAATGGTAATAATAATAATAATAAAGAACAACAAGCAATCTGTCCCCTAACTGTACCGAAATTGAACCAAAGTACATACCGAACCGAAAATTTTGTGTCCCATTACACCCCTAATAAAGATAGATAGATAGATAGATAGATAGATAGATAGATAGATAGATAGATAGATAGATAGATAGATAGATAGATAGATAGATAGATAGATAGATAGATAGATAGATAGATAGATATGTTTGTGTAATTTTGTCTTTTATTAAAAAGAAAACCTTTGCAGGTAATATGATCCTTGTATTTCTGTGATCCTCCAGTACACAGGAACCTGTCTGTGACAACATCAGTCAAAGACACCTCGTTGTTTAAAGGCAATTCAGGCCTGAACTGCTCAATGCAGTCGACTCTCTGTGAACATACACAACTGTGCTATAATAGTAACAGAATCCTTCTGAATTTCACAACTAGTATTGTTAGTTATATTGATTTCTGCATAGCTGACAGTTTATTGCAAAAAATTCACCTTTTCTCCGCTCTGGATATGAGTCTGCATTCGGGTATTCCCCTGACGGATGAAGTAGGCTGTAGTCTGCTGTGAATCAAGCAGGGTGCTTTCTGTTCACACAAAAACAGCAGAAGCTCTTTTGGCATTATAGCTGCTTTAGGTCATGAATAAACCTTTCAGTAAAACTTGAAAACTTGTCGACACAAAAAATGGTTATTAAAAGACAAAACACTCTTAAAATGTATGGTCTGAACTGAAATGTCTATACACATGCGTAACTCTATATAAAATAAAATAAAATAAAATAAAATAAAATAAAATAAAATAAAATAAAATAAAATAAAATAAAATAAAATAAATATATTCTTCATTCTTCAAGGATTCTCAGCCAAGTGTTGACTTTATGCTGTTTTGCATGCTCACCATGCTCCTTGCAAGTAGTTTTGTTATGCATCTTCAGAGCGTGATTTGAAGGTTTTGTGCATGGCAAACAAATGGGCCTGTTAAAGACAACATGGAAAAACTGACTGAAAAAAGAACAAATAATTTTAACAGGCATGATTTTTTCATAATTGTCTTAAGCATGCTGAAAAGCATAAAGAATATACACAAGTAGAAAAAGAAACCTGTTATTTCGATTTGCTAATTATGTGAAAGGTTGCAGGTGTTTTTATTTAATATCTTAGAGGAGCAAAGTCACATTTAAACAGACTTCTTTCACGGATTAAATTACTGCAAGACAATTTCTGTGTATATTCTACACAAATAAAAGGCTCACTGTTATTATCATTGTTATATAGGATATGTTTAAGTGCTAATCATTGATTACAGAGGAGGTGTGAAAAGAATAGCAAGTGAAGTAAAATCTAGTTTCTGTCCTGAATCAGATGTTACATTTTTTCCCCCATCAATGTACAGTATTTATTGTATTTATTATTCTTTCTTTATTTTTTGTCTCACCTTGCTTTGTAGGTCAGCTTAATGCTACTGTTCAGTTTAATCAGTGCAACATCATAGTCATAAAACTCGTTGATTTTCTTCTCCTTGAGTTTTGTGACATTAAAATTTGGATGAGAAATTAGCAATGAGCCATATACCGTTCCCTCACCTACAAAAAAAAGAAGTTGCTCAATGCTTTTAAGGCCCTTGTAGTTTGATATCACTATGTACTGTAGATTTTTAAGCCAGCCCTAAAAACCATCACGTTTTCTGTGCTCCTAATACACCTGAACAATGTGGTCAATATCCTACAACCATTAAGGCTGGCTTACATATGTAAAAAACAAAAAACAAAACATGAACTGACAACTGGAGTGGATTATGACTAATATAAGAAAACCTGAAAGAGACAGAAATCTTTAAAAGGCTGGTAACAGCAATTAAGCCTGGCTCCCTCCCAAATATGAAGTGACCAACACAAAAGTCATTATTACAACTATAGCCTGATTACATTGTGTAATCTTACAGTACAAAGCAGCATTTAAAATAAAAATCTAAAATAATACAGACCATGTGTAATGCGCACGTCCGTGGCATTTGCCCATTTCATCAAACCATAGTTTAGTTTCATCAGACAATGTGCAGCTGTGATCACCCAATTTTCATTCAAAAGTGAGCCCTGGCATGGCATTCCTTGCTAGTTTAACAAACACAATATTAAGAGCAATGGTCTTTTCAGAACAATGCCAAAAATCACTGGTGTTATAAGATTTTTCTGGGTTAAACGGTCCAGGTACATTCACTTACCCAGCTAACAGAAACATGCCAAGGCCTGCTATAAGCCTCTTTTGGTGGCTCATCATCATCATCATCAGTTTTATAAACCACTTCTTGAGCCAGTCCACACTTGGTTACAGCAGAATCATCTAGGAAGGAGGTAAGAGGGAATATATATATATAAAATATATATATATATTTTTTTTTATTAATTGAAAAAATACTCATCCGGAATAACATATTTATAAAATATTAGTGGTTTAATAGACAGGGGGTTTGATAAATAATTGAGTTTATTAACATAACATGCATATGATTATTAGTATTTTTTCATTACAGTCATTACATTGGTACACAATTTAGTGTCAAAACATGCACAATGTTTTCTTACTAATCATTCTATTGAAGACATCGCCAAGATCCTTATAACTTTTTAGGATAAAAAGATGCCTCTCTCTGATTTTATTGGAAGCTAGACTTTTCAGCTCTTGTATCTTCACATTTGCACCAATGCCAAACACATAGACATCTAGAAAAAGACATACACACATTTGTATGCTGACACCAACCAGACAGAAATTTTGTATATAATACAAAATCATTAATGAATAAAATTAATTAAAAGAAAAAATAAATAAATAAATAAATATATATATATATATATATATATATATATATATATATATATATATATATATATATATATATATATATATATATATATATATATTATTTTTTTTTTTTCTTTTTTTTTTTTTTTTTTCTTTTAATTAATTTTATATATATAGCAGTGGTATTAGTATATTTTTTTTTATAAAGTATAAATAATATAAACCAAGAAGCTCCTCCTTTGAGTTATCTATAGATCTGCTTTGGTATTGCAAGAGTTCACGAATCAAACCCAGAACATATTGTGGGTTTCCTCCCATGTTGGAGTAACCTAGGAAGATAGTAATAATAATTTAACAATAAAATTATAATAATATACTATAAATATTAATTAAATATTTAATAATAATGACTTAACTAATTAACTTTTTTATTCAATAATAATATTTATTAAATATTTACCATCAGTCTCAATGAGAATGACATTTTGAGTCTTAAAGAACTCATCAATATTTGAAGCCTTGAGGTTGGCAAGTCGTTCCTCCACAGACTTGAGGGCTTTATAAAGATTGGTACCAGTCTTTTTCCCATGTTCTATCCAAAAAGATTAATGATGTTAAAATATTGTCCAACTGCTGCTTGAAAGAAAATTACATAGTGTAAATACCTCAGCGACATACTTGTTTGATTAAACTTGCTTAATTTCTCCAGGACTTTATCTGTGTTGCCACTAATAAAATCGGAAACCTTTACAATGTGTTGAGGCTCACTGGCATAGGAAATTATATCAAACTTCATTGTAACATCATAGCTACTTAACTGTAAAAAAAGAAAAAAAAAAAATTTGTTGGTGAATACTTTGAAGAACGGAATATGAATAACAAAGCAGGCTCAGACAAGCATCACGGAGCAAAATAACATGAGCTCATGATGGTGAGCAGTGAGTAAGACTTGTCATATACAAACCTTGCGTATAAGGTTAGCAGTGGCTGCCTTCGCATTTTCAAACTCAGACTGCTGAATGCTTCCTGATGTGTCTATGAGAATGAAAATGTTGAATTGACCGTTCTCAATTTTAATGCTTCTTCCAAATTCAGGGGCTAGAAGAAAGGTGGAAAGAAAGGTTCTGAGAAAACAGTATGCATTAATGAACACTGTTTTACTACTATTACTACAAATACAGTTACTTCTACATCTATAGTTGGATGGCTACTATTACATATAAATGTACTAATACTACTAAATCTGTAACTACTACGACTATATCTATAGCAATACTAATATTTTGTTGCTGTTATTACCTCATCTATGGGTGTTAGACTACTATTACTACTATAAATACGTCAGCTTTTCTTACTTTTCTTCTTTTTGAACTCAGGAGATGAAACATCCATTACACCAGATAGTGAACCAGCCATGGCTTGAGCCACACTTGCTGGTAAATCAAACATATAGGGGGCTGAAAATACATTGTTTATTAATTTTTTAATACTATAATCCTGCACAAAACCTTTTATTTATTAATAAATGTATTAAATTATTTATTAAGTGGCTGTTTGTGATTTATTTGTATTTCCTAAGAATGTTAAGGCTGTAGACAGTTTCAAATGAAGTTTTTACATACCAGTTTATACTTGATAAAAAAACTTTTATTTCTGAAATTAATTCAGCAAAAGTAAAGTTGATATACCATGGCAACGTGGCTCAGGTCCACTCCATTCTTTTGAATCTAGACATGCTCTCACTTCAGACCCCAGTAAATCCATGCCTGACAGGCAGCGATATTTTACTTTGTCACCAATCTGAAAGCGGTCTCCAGAGCGTATAGCTCCAGGTGGAGTCCCTGGATCGTTGCATCCATCATCTGGAGAATAAAAGATGCATTTGGTACATTCTGATACTATTTTAGGCATTAGAGCATATGTTCTTATCAAAACATAAAACAATTCATCATTTCACACCTATACTACATACTGTATGCTCTAGTTGAAAAAAAAACAACCTTTGTTGTTATGACATTCTCAGTTTTTCAGGGAAGACCTTTAACTGGATTTGTTTTATATAGTCTCAAGTTGTATACCTTTTGTCTGTGTGTTGTCAGACATATTACTGATGTCTGACAACACACTACAAAATGTAGATCAAATGTAGACCATTCCTTTTCAATACATATAAACAAATGTGTGTTTTGGTGCCATGTGTATGTTATAAGGTTATTAAGGACATTGTTGCATTTCTCTGCGTGGAATAGCATGACTCTATTTACTGCTGGTGAGCAGGGAAATGGAAAAGGTAAGGCGTATGAGGCCTCTGCTGTTCCCACACCAATCTATAATAACATTGGTACTGTACACTGGGAGTACTGGGAAAGTTGATAAATTAGTTATAAATAAATTTGATTTGTGGAGATCCTTTAGATAGTTCATGGCTGCATGTGTTTCACACAGTTTTTAGCAATGAATGGAGCTGACATAGCTGAACACTAATTATAACAGACCCCATATTTTTAATCTATTGTATAAATGCATGGCAAATCAAAGGATTGGTACGACCAAAGTCTTTATGTCTTTAAACTCACATATATTAAATTGTTTTCTTTAAACGTGTGATTCACTGTATAATCCATCCATCCATCCATCTTCTCCCGCTTATCCGATGCCGGGTCGCGGGGGCAGCAGTCTAAGCAAAGATGCCCAGACTTCCCTCTTCCTAGACACTTCTTCCAGCTCTTCCGGGGGGACACCAAGGCGTTCCCAGGCCAGCCGGGAGACATAGTCTCTCCAGCGTGTCCTAGGTCTTCCCCGGGGTCTCCTCCCAGTGGGACGCGCCCGGAACACCTTCCCAGGAAGGCGTCCAGGAGGCATCCAGAACAGATGCCCGAGCCACCTCAGCTGACCCCTCTCGATGTGGAGGAGCAGCGGATCTACTCTGAGCTCCTCCCAAGTGACTAAGCTTCTCACCCTATCTCTAAGGGATCGCCCAGCCACCCTGCGGAGGAAGCACATTTCGGCCGCCTGTATCCGGGATCTTGTCCTTTCGGTCATGACCCAGAGCTCATGACCATAGGTGAGAGTAGGAACGTAGATTGACCGGTAAATCGAAAGTTTCGTCTTGCGGCTCAGCTCCTTCTTCACCACGACAGACCGGTACATCGACCGCATTACTGCAGAAGCTGCACCGATCCGTCTGTCAATCTCCCGTTCCACCCTTCCCTCACTCGTGAACAAAACCCCAAGATACTTAAACTCCTCCACTTGCGGCAGGAACTCCCCACCAACCTGAAGTGGGCAAGCCACCCTTTTCCGACTGAGGACCATGGCCTCGGATTTGGAGGTGCTGATTCTCATCCCAGCCGCTTCACACTCGGCTGCAAACCGTCCCAGTGCATGCTGAAGGTCCTGGTCTGATGAAGCCAACACGACAACATCATCTGCAAAGAGCAAAGACGAAATCGTGTCGTCACCAAACCGGACACCCTCCGACCCCTGGCTGCGCCTAGAAATTCTGTCTATAAAAATTATGAACAGAACCGGTGACAAAGGGCAGCCCTGCCGGAGTCCAACATGCACCGGGAACAAGTCTGACTTACTGCCGGCAATGCGAACCAAGCTCCTGCTTCGGTCATACAGGGACCGGACAGCCCTTAGTAAAGGGCCCCCGACCCCATACTCCCGGAGCACCCTCCACAGGCCGCCGCGAGGGACACAGTCGAATGCCTTTTCCAAATCCACAAAGCACATGTGGACTGGTTGGGCAAACTCCCATGAACCCTCCAGCACCCTGTAGAGGGTATAGAGCTGGTCCAGTGTTCCACGGCCTGGACGAAAACCACATTGTTCCTCCTGAATCCGAGGTTCTACTATCGGCCGTATTCTCCTCTCCAGTACCCTGGCATAGACTTTCCCAGGTAGGCTGAGAAGTGTGATCCCCCTATAGTTGGAACACACCCTCCGGTCCCCCTTCTTAAAAAGAGGGACCACCACCCCGGTCTGCCATTCCAGAGGCACTGTCCCCGACCGCCACGCGATGCTGCAGAGGTGTGTCAGCCAAGACAGCCCCACAACATCCAGAGACTTGAGGTACTCAGGGCGGATCTCATCCATCCTCGGTGCCCTGCCACCGAGGAGTTTCTTTACTACCTCGGTGACTTCAGCTTGGGTGATGGACGAGTCCACCTCTGAGCCCTCAGCCTCTGCTTCCTCAATGGAAGACGTGACGGCGGGATTGAGGAGATCCTCGAAGTATTCCTTCCACCGTCCAACGACATCCCCAGTTGAGGTCAACAGCTCCCCACCTCTACTGTAAACAGCATTGGTGGGGCACTGCTTTCCCCTCCTGAGGCGCCGGACGGTTTGCCAGAATCTCTTCGAGGCCAGCCGATAGTCCTTCTCCATGGCCTCACCGAACTCCTCCCAGGCCCGAGTTTTTGCCTCGATAACCACCCGGGCTGCAGTTCGCTTGGCCTGCCGGTACCCGTCAGCTGCCTCAGGAGTCCCACATGCCAACCAGGCCAGGTAGGACTCCTTCTTCAGCTTGACGGCATCCCTTACTTCCGGTTTCCACCACCGGGTTCGGGGATTGCCGCCTCGACAGGCACCGGAGACCTTACTGCCACAGCTCCGAGCGGCCGCTTCGACAATGGAGGTGGAGAACATGGTCCACTCGGACTCAATATCTCCGGCCTCCCTCGGGATCTGGTCAAAGCTCCGCCGGAGGTGGGAGTTGAAGATCTCTCTGACAGGAGGCTCGGCCAAACGTTCCCAGCAGACCCTCACAGTACGCTTGGGTCTGCCGAGTCTGTCCAGCTTCCTCCCCCGCCATCGGATCCAACTCACCACCAGGTGGTGATCAGTTGACAGCTCCGCCCCTCTCTTTACCCGAGTGTCCAAGACATACGGCCGCAGGTCAGATGAAACGACCACAAAGTCGATCATCGACCTACGGCCTAGGGTGTCCTGGTGCCACGTGTACTGATGGACACCCTTATGCTTGAACATGGTGTTCGTTATGGACAAACTGTAACTAGCACAGAAGTCCAATAACTGAACACCGCTCGGGTTCAGATCAGGGGGGCCGTTCCTCCCAATCACGCCCCTCCAGGTGTCACTGTCGCTGCCCACGTGTGCATTGAAGTCTCCTAGTAGAACGACGGAGTCCCCAGTCGGAGCACTGTCCAGCACCCCTCCCAGAGACCCCAAGAAGGCCGGGTACTCTATACTGCCGTTTGGCCCGTAGGCACACACGACAGTGAGAGACCTATCCCCGACCCGTAGGAGCAGGGAAACGACCCTCTCGTTCACCGGGGTAAACTCCAACACATGGCGGCTGAGCTGGGGGGCTATAAGCAAACCCACACCAGCCCAACGCCTTTCACCATGGGCAGCTCCAGAGTTGTAAAGAGTCCATCCTCTCTCGAGGAGTGTGGTTCCAGAGCCCAGGCCATGCATAGAGGTGATCCTGACTATCTCTAGTCGGAACCTCTCAACCTCATGCACAATCTCAGGCTTCTTCCCCGCCAGCGAGGTGACATTCCACGTCCCTAGAGCTAGCTTCCGTGTCCAGGGATCGGGTTGTCGAGGCCTCCACCTTCGACTGCTGCCCGATCCTCTTAGCACCGGCCCCTTACGGTCCCTCCTGCAGGTGGTGAGCCCACTGGAAGGCGGCCCCACGTCGCTCCTTCGGGCTGAGCCCGGCCGGACCCTGTGGGGGAAGGCCTGGCCACCAGGCGCTCGCATACGAGCCCCAACCCCGGGCCTGGCTCCAGGGTGGGGCCCCGGCTGCGCCATACCGGGCGACGTCACGGTCCCTGATGTAGTATCTCTCATAAGGGGTTTTGAACCGCTCTTAGTCTGACCCGTCGCCCAGGACCTGTTTGCCTTGGGAGACCCTACCAGGGGCATATAGCCCCGGACAACATAGCTCCTAGGGTCATTCGAGTACTCAAACCCCTCCACCGCGTTTAGGTGGCAGTTCAAGGAGAGGTCAATTTCTCTTGAATTATATATTTCTACATAATGACACTTTCAAAAAGACTATTGATATGACTGAACTTTTTGTCCTGTATTTATTATAGATCAAAAGGCTTGTGGATGCTTACTTTGATCAATGCACACTGGAGGTGTACCCGTCCAGTGGCCCCATTTAGTGCAGTTCCGCTTGGCTGAACCAGACAAGGTCAAACCCTCCCTGCATGAGAATTCCTGCACTTCTCCAATTTTAAACCGTTGTTTCCTGGGCCAAAACTGGCCATTATACAGCTGAAGCTGTGCTGGGCAAAGAATCTCTGAAAAAAAAGAGAAAAATCAAAAACGGTTCAAGCATCAAATCCTTATTTGGAGTTTCAGAATCCATCATAAACTGTAAGGCACATTTTAATGGCTTACCTTTGCACGTGGCAGTAGACACTATCTTGCCAGAAGGCAATGTCATGATTGACCACTCCCCATCTGAGTTACAAACTCTTTTGCTGACTGGATGAGGGTAGTATCCTACTTTACAGTGGTATGTCAGCACACTGCCTTCTAAGCCTTCATTAGAGTAGGAAACGCTGCCTTCATTTATAACATTTGCCACAGAGCAGTTCTTTTGGGGTTCCACGCTTTCACCATAATCTGATTCCTCTAAAATAAGCCACCATTACATGTAAGATTTTTGATTCTTTTTAGGAAATTGTACAAAATATATAAATGTGAATGGTATTATAATAATTTTTTATATTATTTATAGCCATCTGACCATCACATATCACCCTGGATATTTCTGGCTCCCATTTTCCTTTAGAGCTGCAGGTTTTCTTGTAGATTGGGTAGGGTTTAAATCCATCTTTGCAGTAGTAGGTTACTTCACTTCCTCTTTTGCCCTCTTTAGAATATTCGACTGTACCTCCAATAATAGATTCTGTCATACTGCACTTTTGGTCATCATAGTCATAGTCATAGTCATCTTCTAAATGAACTGAAAGTAATCAGTAAAGGATGTTATTTACGATTACTGTAAGTATTAATATTAAATATTAATATTACAAATTCTTATTTTTATCTTATTTATTATTATATTTATATGTGCCAATTTATGTCTTAAGTGAGTTAATGGAGATTTTACATTATGCATTTTGTAAGAAAATATATTTTAAAGCTACATTGATTTTTAGCCCATAGATAACCTGTACTTAACATATCTTTACTTTGCTGTAAAAGACAAAAAAAATGTTTTTGTGTGAACTCTAGAGACTGTCTTTTTATTCCCAGTACATCAGCAGTTTATGAAATACTAAAGCCCATCTGGAACATTGCCATGGTTAAAGTCTTAGAGAAATGAAAACCGTCAATGCAAAACACATTTATTCATGACGACCTTTTTATATATATATATATATATATATATATATATATATATATATATATATATATATATATATAGGTGAAAAAAAAGGTCATCATGAATAAATGTGTTTTGCATTGTAGGTATATATATATATATATATATATATATATATATATATATATATATATATATATATATATATATATATATATATATATATAAAATATAAAACTCCACTGAAAAATTATTTTTAATCACTAAACATTTGTTTTACTGATGCACCAAGTCCCATGGTGTGCATTTAAAACATCATAATTACTTTAAAACAATACTTTATAACATTTACACGGATATTTTGTTTTCATGCTCTATGTTGAGTTTGGTTTCACTAATAATAAACATACATTTGCATAAAGTATCCATATTTGTCCATGTGCATGTTGATCACTGTATTAAAACATTTGAAAAGTATTTATTTAAGTTTTATTTAGAAAAGCTAAAAATGTGTGATTAAGTTGCGATTAACCACGCGTTAACTAATGACAATCATGCGATTAATCATGATTAAATAATAATAATAATAATAATAATAATAATAATAATAATAATAATAATAATAATAATAATAATAATTGTAATCATTTGACAGCCCAACTAAAAAGATATACTACTGGTCCCTGACCTTTTCAAATGCTACCTTAATTTTAGTGATCCATATTTACAATAAACAAAGCAAAAAGTTTCTCGCAAGTATTGTTAGTGACAATAGTATTGTATAATTACAGAACTTACCTTTACCAATAGAAATAAAAAAAGCTAAACTTAAAAGACAGGCAGTGGTGAAATGCATTATGAACTTGATCATTAAACTCTAATGTCGGCTGTTGAATGTATTAACAGGGATTTGTATAGAAGTGTGTTTGATGAGTGATTACACATTAACTTCTAAAAGAAAAAACCAACATTGAGCAACATAGTATTATGGAAAACGCAATAATAAATATAAACTAAAAGAACTAAAATCATACAATATAACTTAAATTTTACAAAAAATACCTCTTCCCCATTTGTGATACTGTGCTTTTTTGTTTAAAATATGTCATACATGATATTTTATTCAGTCAGGAACTGAGAATACCATAAAGAAAAACTCAAGCAAGTACTATTAAAGACCAGCGATATACCTTGTGTGTGTTACAAAGATTAGATTAATAAGTAGGAATTTAAGACCAAATTACCCTAAATCCCCTCACTGTTAATGGTCTGCTCAGTCCTCTCAGCTGACTTGGCTTTGTAAAAAATTCAAGGAGGATGCTGGGTTCTCACCCGTACTAGAAATGCAGCAACTTTAGAATGGTGAGTAATCAGCTACGACAAAACTACACTGCTGTGCATGAAAACCTATAGCATCTACTCTGATATATCAGCTCTGCTTAAATCTTGCTTTCCCATGCCTGTTTTATTTTATGATTAAAAGCACTAAGAAAAAGTTTTGTTGGAATGAAAAAATGGCAGACCCATTCACAAATGAACCTTCCATCCATGACCCAGATTTGGATAAGGTAAGAAAAAACCTTAAAAGTTTTCTATATTAAATAAATTGGAGCAACTTCCCAATTCTCAGAAATATAAACAGTGACCACAATGATCTTTGACTTTTTACCTTCCCAGAATGTATTTTGCAATCCAGCATTTGAGCCTGATAATGAGCATGATGAAGTCAAAGAAGTATTTAAGGTTGCCATATCTTCAGAACCCATAAACAGCCCTATAACTCGTAAGAAAGCTTTTATATGATGCCCAACCCATATTTTTCTTTTGAATTGTGAAAAATTATAATTGCTAGGTTTTTATTATTTTTTTCATAGATAAAACATTTCTCAACATTAATTCATGTCGTTCCATGTACAGTGAATATTTAACACAATGAAGGGTGTAATGTTTTCTTGCACCATAGTCTAACCTTAAACCTTAAATTATTTTTGAAAGTTAAACCATTTAAATATTTTTGCAGTAAAAATAAAACAATTTATTTGAATCCATATAATTATATTGTCCATATAAATACTTACATATATCTAATTTGTCTAAAAGGGAGCTGGTGTTTAGGTCACAACATGAAATGAAGTTAAGATCACTACCAAATTATTTTCTGAAGAAAAAATATAATAGGATTTCTTATATAGCAAAATTGAGTTGTTTGGATTATCTTGCTTCAGTATTGATACAATGAGGTTAGTTAGCAGAAATTACATAAAACTGTGCACATTTATCAGATGTTTTCACTTTACAATGAATTTATTTATACATTTAAGAATTAATTTCAAATATTAAATGCAATGATATTGTCCAATTGTGATTTTAAGGATTTCTTGATTATGTATATTTTCTATTTTTCTGCTCTGACGCTCCTGATACAGATTATAGTAATAAACCCTTCTCACTGTTTTCACTTGCCTACTTTCCCGACTGTGGTTTTGCAGGGGGTGGCAGTGTGTTTGGTCTGTGTGCGGTGTGTGTGAAGAGACAGTGGTGTAGCTGGGGGGCACTGGTGTTATCAGTAGCTGTTCTTTTATTGTTGGCTGTCCTGGGGCTCACACTAGCCCTTGTTTTTCTACGTGAGTGAGCAGCTTCTATACCATTACTGTGTTAATGACACAAATCACTCAGATATTTTACTAATGACTTCATGTTACCGCATTTCCTTTGGCTTCACACCTGTTAGGCTTTTTTCAATTCAAAGTTATGCTCAATATTAATTTGACTAAGTTGATGAAATACTTACAGATTTGGACTGTGTTCACTGTACACTGCAATAAACTGCTTATTATATTCCAAAGTATGTGTAGCTATCTATTTATGTTGTCTAACCAGCTTAAATGTGTAGATTCACTCACAGTAAAGCAATTCATTAAATGAACAAAAGATGCCAAGTTATTTGTCACAGCCAAGATGTTTTTGTATATAATTTTTCTTTTCTTTTTAACATTTTCACAGATTTGAATGGAGATACTGCTGAGAGCAGAGTGCTGTCTTTAAACTCCTGGAATGGAGACAGGGTTCAACAAAGTCTTATCCCAAATCCCACTATTTCTCTTCCTGAAAACAGTTTAGACATGCAACACCCTGAACACAAGCCCATCACATCTACAAGTATGTTTTTTGTGTATAGTGTTTTGGTTCTTTTTTATAAATTAAGGACTTGTCACTTTCAGGATAATTTAAAATTCTGTCATCTCTCTCATTATCCAGAATGTGGAGGGGTCCTGACTGAATCAGAGGGAACTATTTTCTCTCCCAACTATCCAGGCCCATATCCTCCTGACTCCCTGTGTGTGTGGGTGATCAGGGTGTCGTCCCCATTTCTGGTCCAGCTCTACATCTCCTCCTTGGCCATTGAGGGGCCACAGCCATGCCTTTTTGATTGGCTGGAGCTTAGAGAAGTGGGAGAGCATAACACTAAAGTCACCAGGTCAGCAATGTTTGTCTTCAAAAATTATTTAAATGTGTTTAAGCCCAACTGTAAAATACCAACATAATTTTGTTAGTCACATTATTGTCTCTTTCCCCCTAGGTTCTGTGGTAATGTGGCTCCACCCACTGTAAACACTAACAGCAGCACTGTATGGATTTCATTTCGATCCGATACCAGCATTGGAGGCAATGGTTTCATTGCACACTATCAGGCTATCCTTTCATGGCAAAGTAAGTACTTGATGCTGATAGTGTAATGTACAATAAATTGGAAGTACTCTCTGAACTCTGAGGTCAATGTTACTGAAAAAAACCCAAGGATACCATATAGTATAATGCTGGAATGCTGTACACAGAACTACATTTCTTTCTTTCTTTCTTTCTTTCTTTCTTTCTTTCTTTCTTTCTTTCTTTCTTTCTTTCTTTCTTTCTTTCTTTCTTTCTTTCTTTCTTTCTTTCTTTCTTTCTTTCTTTCTTTCTTTCTTTCTTTCTTTCTTTCTTTCTTTCTTTCTTTCTTTCTTTCTTTCTTTCTTTCTTTCTTTCTTTCTTTCTTTCTTTCTTTCTTTCTTTCTTTCTGCTTCTCCCATTAGGGGTTGCCACAGTGGATCATCCGCATTCATGATCCGTATGTTTGTTTGGCACATGTTTTTACGCTGGATGCCCTTCCTAATGCAACCCTCCCCATTTATCCAGGCTTGGGACCGGCCCTAAGAGTGCACTGGCTTGTGCAACCCTAATGGCTGGGGTTGGTTCCCTGACCGGGGATCGAACCCGGGCCTGTGCTAAATAAGTGTAACACAAGTGTGCAATAGACAAAAGACCAACATAATACAATAAATACACACAACACACCAGACACAAAACTGTGCATACCAACTACACAGAAGAGTAGACGCATCATCAGGATTTAGTGTATTATTTCAAAGCTGAGCAAACAGACTATCAATTACATGTAATCACATAGCAGCATTCATCATTGCATATAAGGGTGACTACAGTCCAAAAGAGGTTTGTGGTACAAAAACAGTATAAACAAGGTAAAAAAGGATTTGCTTTTAGATATTTATTCTCAGTACAAATGTTTGCTGTTAGAAAGCTGCTCCAAGGAGGAGTTTATGTGCGATAGAGGCCGTTGTCTGTTGCCTGTGTCTGTGTGTGACAGCCAGCTGAACTGTCAGGACCAGACAGATGAGGCAAACTGTAGCCACAAATACAAGGGTAAGTAAAGGGTAACTCTACTTAATACATGGAGGACTGTACAATGCCTTATGTAGTAGAAGTGTAGCTTGTTGACCTTTCTGCTGAAATTAGAATTATGTCTCTCTTAATTTCTTCACAGACTGTGGAGGTGAAAAGACGAGTCCGAGTGGCTCACTGTTCAGTCCAAATCATCCAAAGGCTTATCCTCATCAGCAGGCAAGTGCAACTTTCTGCGAAAGAATACAGTAAAATAATCAGTTATTTAAAAAAAAAACTCTCAGTTTAGAAATAAACTTTAATTTGTTAGAAATTAGGAAAACTTTGTAGTGAATAAAAACACATTGTGAATGTCTATGCCATATTTAAAAAAAACAACAATCTATTTTACTTTTCTAAAACAGCAAAAACCAGGCCCACAAGAAGAGGTGTTCCAATTTACAATTGTCTAATTTTCATATAAGGCAAAATGCCTGCTTACAAATGCATGTATTTAAAATTGGTCATCAGATCAGATAAGAACCACATTATATGTCACATGAAATGTCCAGGTGTAAATCGGTTATTAGCTTAATCTGTCCATCTCTGCTACACTTTTACAGCAGTGTACATGGCATATATCCACAAAGAAAGGCAACGTTATCCAACTGCGCTTCCACAACTTCAGCCTGGAGACTGGAGATGTCTGTGAGTTTGACTACATTGAGGTTTATGATAGTGGCAACACTGGAGACAGCAAAATCCTAGGCAGGTGAGAATGCCTTCTCTAAATTGCTGTTTACCCTTTTACCCACGTTTATTCTTACCAGCACAAGCACTAACACAGGTGCCTGAAAATTAAATAAATACTCTAATTTTATCATTTTATCGCACATTTTGTGCTACTTCTTATTTTAACAAGTTGGAAAAAGTTAATTCTAAATGGAGATGAAATCAATGGTTCATTTGTTTTCATTGGGTTAAAGAAATCGTTTTTTTTTTTTTTTTCTTCTTCTTCTTCTAGTGCTAGCTGTAACAGTCAAACCAGTCACCTCTGTTTATTTTGCTCAATAAACTAATTGCATCACGTTCTATTGGTTGCTATAGATACTGTGGCTCAGATCTCCCTCCTGACCTTACCTCCACTGGGCCGGTGATGACTGTGGTGTTTGTGGCTGATAAAGGTGTGGCTGACAGTGGCTTTTATGCCTCCTATCAGGTCATCTCTCTCTCAGAAAGTGAGTATTATATGGGCTGTGACTATATTCTTAGCCTTGACAGTTTTTCTTATAGGTCACTTTGGTGCAGCCACAACATTATCAATTACCACTGTAAATAGCATACTTGGTAAAACAGATGACAAGCTAACAGATATAAATAAAAATATATGGTACCACCACATAATTATGAAACTAGATAAACAACGATTACTACCATGTTTAAAGTATCAGTTACCACAGGTATTAAATATAGACATTTATGAATATATATTATTTCATTTTTTGTGGTTTAATTTTACTGTTAAGGAAGCTGCAGTCCAGAGCAGTTTGCCTGCAGCACAGGAGAATGCCTGCACCATGACTGGCTCTGTGATGGCTGGACTGACTGCACAGATGGTTCAGATGAGCAAGACTGCATTAACTCCACCTATTCCCCTTTCAGTAAGAACATGCAAACACTACTGAGATGCAGCCAATAATATATTTAAAAAAAGCAGCAATTTTAGGGGTGACTGGGGATCGGACTGTGTACATGCAATGCAGCATAGATCACTCAAGACCTAAACATATGTTGGTTAAGTATGTGATAGAAGTTTTACCTGTGTTACTGGTGCTAATGTGCAGGTGAAGGTTGATGAAGGTTTTTAATATTGAGGGAAAACAAAATCCAAAACCACATGGCCTTGTGTGAAAAAGTGTTTGCCCCCTGAACCTAATAACTGCTTGGGCCACCCTTAGCAGCAACAAATGCAATCAAGCGTTTGCAATAAATTGGGTGTCAGCAATGAGTCTGTTAAGAGCGCTGTGGAGGAATTTTGGTCACTCATCTATGCGGAATTGTTGTAAGCCAATTGTTGTAAGCCACAAGCCACATTGTTGCCCAATTGTTCAGCCACATTGGAGGGTTTTCGGGCATGAACTGCCTTTTTAAGGATTCAGGTCAGGACTTTGACTAGGTCACTGCAAAGTCTTTATTTTGTTTTTCTTCAGCCATTTTAAAAGTGGACTTGCTGGTGTGTTTTTAGATCATTGTCCTGCTGCAGAACCCAAGTTCGCATCAGCTTTTCCCTCAATAATAAAAACCTTCATTTAAAAACTGTATGTTGTGTTCACTTGTGTTATCTTTTACTAATATTTAAATTACTTTGATGATCTGAAACATTATAGTGTGACAGATATGGTTAATTTGTAATTCCAAATACTGTCTGCTATAGGTTCATCATGTGAGCCCATTCAGGTGGAGATGTGCCAAGGTCTGAACTACAATCTCACATCCTTCCCCAACATATGGCTTTCCATTTCTGATCAGACAGAGGCTGCTTTTGTTCTTCGTCAGTACAATGTATGTAAAAACCATAATCCAACTTGTAACGTTTAATTAATTCTTGTATATCTTTTCAAATTTTCACTTTCTGTATTTTGGCTAGGTGCTGACCGAGTTAGACTGTTTCAAGCCCCTGCGGCAGCTCGTGTGTGCTCTGTTTGTGCCACAGTGCAATGTGCATGGTGGTGTGCTGCAGCCATGCAGCTCTGTGTGTTCTGCAGCAGAGCAGCAGTGTGCTCATGAGCTAGAGCTCTTCAGCCTCAGCTGGCCCTTTAACTGTCACCTGCTGCCTGACTCGCTCGACCTCACGCAGTGCTCTGTGCCAGAGGATACCACACTGCTTACACGGACACATTTCAAAACATGACTAGGCATTAGTTTTGTAAAAGTCTTTATTGGGATAATTCAAGTTTACTTTTGTGAAGGTGCTCTAAAATATACATTATACCATTTCATATTTTGTTACACCAATGACCTTGTATCTGTTCAGTGCATAAACTAAAAAGATTTACATGACAGCAATTTAATGTCAGTAATTTTTTTTTGGAAATGTTACCGCTCAACAAACTTATTTCAGTCTGCTGTACCAGTAAGCATATATATAAAAGGATAATCCATTAGAAATATATAACGTTTCCTCTGATCAGTCATAAAAATAAAACCACTTTTCTAATATCATAGTATAGATTTCCCTCATGCCACCAAAGCAGCTCTGACCCATCAAGGCATGGACTCCACAAGACCGCTGAAGGTGTGCTGTGGTTCTGGCACCAAAATATTAGCAGCTGTTCCTTTAAGTCCTGCAAGATGGGGTCTCCATTGATCAGACTTGTTTGTCAAGTTTGTCTTGTTAACATATTTAATATATGCTCGTTCAGATTGTGCTCTGGGGAGTTTGAAGGCAAAACTTTGGATCCTTTTTCATTTTCCTAAACAATTCTTGCATTCTTGCCTCCAACATAAATTTGGGCTTTCCTCAGGTCCTCAAACAATGTTTCATTCTTTTAAACAATTAGCTTTGAGAACTGATTGTTAACTTGCTGTCCTATATATATCCCTCCCCTTGACAGGTACCACTGATGATGATCTTACAGTCATATGCACATTACCTGTCAACTGTTTCAATGTCATGGCTGATCGGGTATAAA
Organism: Silurus aristotelis; assembly: GCF_946808225.1. NCBI lineage: Eukaryota > Metazoa > Chordata > Actinopteri > Siluriformes > Siluridae > Silurus > Silurus aristotelis. The sequence continues at coordinate 12,625,558 of NC_139581.1, read as the reverse complement.
AGGGCCTACACATAGAATCTGTAACATCTGGTAAAGCTTTGTCTTGATAGCATTCAAACAATTCTTTTTCTACACTGATATTTTGCAAAGCAGCAAATTTAATCAACTGCAAATCTTTGCAGATCTTTATACATTATTCAATGCACTTGAAAAATCAATAAAATCAACTTAACCAGCTCAGTTTTAAATTAAGGTTACCTCAGCACCAAAAACTGCAAAGTTTGTATTAAACTACAATTTGTGATTTGATATTGCAGATAAACCTTCAACATTGTTCTGAGGGCTGTACAGCTGCTACACCGGCATGATGAGTTTGAGTGTTTGGTCCAAAGCTATTGCAGTCAGGCCCCAGATTCTATACTTTTCACTGTGGAACACAGGAAGAGTGTATCCATATCGATTACCAGCGCGAAAATGTGTATAGCCTCGATTCTGAGGTTTGCATAGATGGGCAACGGTCACGGTGAAGATCTCTTCCACCTTTGGGACACAGAATAAGACAAGTGAGACCAAACAATCATCATTTCAGAAGAAAATATTTTAACTATTTTTACTATTTTATAAATATTTTAACTACTGGCAGATGTAAAGGACAGGGTGGTATGGAGACGGATGATCCGCTGTGGCGACCCTTAATGGGAGCAGCCGAAAGAAGAAGAAGAAGAAGAAGAAGGTTACCTCACACGGGTTGGGGCGAAGTGTTAGAGTCTCTAGTGGCCCAAGGTTAGCTAACACAGGAGCAATCATCATTCCTGACTGAAAAGGTAACAGAAGAGGATGACTATTAAATGCTGGTTGAAAACTATTTAAAACTTTGTTATAGAAAGCAAACTATTTTAAAATAGTGGAAAGTGCTGAATCATGACAAGTGTTTTTTTTTTTTTTTTTACAATTTAAGCTATCAGTAGAAGCAAAAAGCAAATCAATTATATTACTGAATCTGTATCCATCTGAGACTGATTTTAATTTCCCAAAATAGTGAATGGCCTAATCACTAGCTCCCTCCCTTTAAACTTCAAATCATATACGAATATCTTTATAGCTACTGTCCAAGTACAGTGGAACCCGGTTATGTCGATGTCCTAGGGGGTCGCCAAAAAGCATCGAGGTAACCGATGATCGAGATAAACGAAAATCAATATGGCGGCAATATATTAACGTGCTTGAAATTTCTTTATGTACATGATGTGCGCATTACGGATAAGCGGGAGAAAATGAATAAATGAATGTGCGTTAATAAATGAAAATGTGCATGCACGTGTTTTTGAAGGTTTTTTTTTTACACAACAGCGTTGCCGCGATTTGTTTGATGAAGGCATGCTATAAAAATACATACAGTACATGTTTATCTGTCAGGAATCCACCTGCCACGCCCCCTTCGGCCCCCTTCAGCGTGTCAGGTGTTTTCTCGGCCGCTTTCTCTGAAGCTCCCGGCTTTAATCCCGCACATATGGTGCTCGTTTATCATCATCACCAGCTCCTATTTAAACTTCCACACTCTCACTGTCCGTTATTGTTGGTATATGTTGGTTCACGGCGGTCGTTGTTATCGCTCATGTGTATCCCGGTACGTGTCTTCCCACCGGCACTCTCTCAACGGCTGCGCTTTTCTTCCCAAAGCGCACCGCGGATTCCCCTCTCTGATCCTGCCGGTGTTCATTCTATGCTTTTGCTCATCCCACGTTCCGCGCCGCCAAGCGCGGCCTCGCCTCCGGTTCATCGCATAACATTTAACAACAAAAGGCATATGTGCACTAACTAACAGCAGAGATTCACCAGTATACAATACAACACCTGTAGCAGCTATAAGGCTTCATTTTTCCGCCACTTCCGCGAGTTCTTCTGCGGCTGCACCGAGATAACCGACGTTAAATGGCAAATTTTCCCCCCTTGTGCTCGAGATATCAGGGTTCGGCGACATAAAAATATCGACATAACCGATAAAAAATGCTAAGACAAAGCGAGAATTTGGCGGCTTCACTTCAAAAACGTCGACTTAATAGGATTGTCGAGGTAACCGAGGGCGAGATAACCCTGTTCCACTGTACAAAGAATAATTCACTCAGATATTCATTGACAATTTATAGATGTCTAATAGTGTTGCAGGGAAATAAAAAAAGTTCTGGACTGCATGCCAAGGGTATAATAAATGGCAATACGTGCTTTCCTTAAACCTTTGCACAGCCTTCAACACAAATCAACACAAATCAGTATATTTGCTACTTTCTACAAGATTTGTCTCATTAATAAAGTAGCAACACCAAAAAAAAGTGTTTTGATTAAAGTGGGAGTATGATCATGTGTTCACACTAAATCTGTGTAACAGAAGTGTTGTAATTTTAGAAAGTAATACATTTGAATGTCTATGGATTAACAGGCTTATTTACACTATAGTGCTGAATCATGTTTACCAGACAGATCATTTAAGACTATTTGAAGTTTAACTAGTGATTTAACTAGTTTCTCTTAATAGTTTTATTCTGCATTAAATAACAAAACTGTAATGTCTGTCTAAAAAACAAAAGAAAAAAAACACACAAAAACAAAACCTTAAGAAAGTAAAGCATGTTACAGATGATTAGGGTTTGATCCCCCAGTATTTTAAACTCACCAGATCATTCAGTGGCTTCAGAAGACCCCACACTTCGTTTTCAGTCACGTTAATGCCCAGTTCTTCCCTGGCTTCCCGCAGTGCTGTTTCCACAATGTTTTTGTCAGAGGGGTCTTGCTTCCCCCCTGCAAAACTACACAAAAATAGAAAGTGTTTTTCATCTGAATAACACCTAGGTTGCTTTACATATCCATTAGCATTAACTTGGCATATGGCAGAAAATATGCTTGAAGTAAAAAAAAAAAAAAGAAAGAAAGAAAGAAAGGATAATTCCTATCCAGAAATTCTGTATGCTATTATTGGTATAAAAATATTGTCTACCGATATCTGAATACTTTGAAATAAATTAGATCGATTAGATTTTTCATTTCAATCCATTGTGTATTTTATGCAATGAATGTGCCGTGCAAACAAGTTCAACATACCTGACATCACCTTTGTGTTTTCCCCTCAGTTTGCTGGATCTAAGAGTAAAAAGCAAGGCAGGCTCTTCCCCTACTGTACACAGAGAAACAAGCACAGCTGCCCATCTCTTTCCTCTCTGCTTCTCATACAGTGCAATGTTGGACTGCAGGTAGACTCTGCAGCGTTCCTCATTCTTGGTTGATAGACAATCTTCAAAAGCAGCCTGCTGAGGGACTCTCCTGTGCAAACCACAAACTTGAGATTTTAGAGGTCCAATATCATGCCGTCGCTCTTGATAGAACGTCCCGAGCCCCTTAATTAACTCATATGACTTGGTGAAAGACGCGTTCCTTGTTTTATGGTAGATCTTCTGACTTTTACTGTTGCTATTTAGATTTGTTCTCCACTTATACCTAGGACAACTGTGATTGCTTGTATGATTTTCAGGTAGTAGGCATTTGTTAGGAACACAGTCCCAGAGGATGAAATGATCTGAAATAGTGGTACTGTAGCAGTTCGGTATGGAGACATTTATTTTACACACCGATAGGAAGTTTGTAGTATTGTCTCCAGAAATGCTAACAAGCCAGGATAAGGGTTTTCTAAGAGCTTTTTCTGAAACATATTTACTGTTCTTTGGCTCAGATATATGAAGATGTTTTCTCTGTGCTCCTTTTACACTGTTGACTATGCAAATTGGTTGGGAGAGGAAACCATTGCACAATCTCTCTCCAACATTCTTCATGGACTTGCTGAACGTCCTAAACAGTGATCTATGGTTCCCCCGTACACATGCTGAAACCAAATACTTAGCACTCCTGAACATCCTGTTAAATACAAAAAAACAGAATGAGTTAAATAAGGCCAAATCTATATATATTTTTTTACCACTAATGCAATTACAACATATTTCCCTGTACTGATGCAAGAATGGAAAACCAGTTGACTTCACACTAACTAGGGAAGTATGAGGAGATAAAAAAAATATATAATAATAAAAAATAAAAAAAAAACAATGATCTTGTGCAAGTATAGAAATTTTACAGTTGCATTAGGAGAAAAAGCATTAATTGATTTTATTTTTTAATGCCACAGTAATATGGAACTTTGGTCATTTTATACTTTCATAGAGGTTTTTATATAAAGTATCTCACAGAAATGAGAACACCCCGCACATTTCAGCAACCATTTTAGAATATCTTCTTTAAGGGACACACTATAGAAATGAAACTTGGATATATTTTATAGTAGTCAATATGTTGCCTGTATGCAGTACAGATTTACTGTCCTCTAAAAATAACAACATACAGCCATTAATGTCTAAATGATCCCATGATCTTCGGGCCCTTGGACAGCACTGAATCACATACAGGAATGCTACTGTAATGGAAATCACAACATGGGCTTAGGAATACTTCCAGAAAACATTGTCAGTGAACACAATCCACCGTGCCATTCGCTGTTGCCTAGATAAAACTCGATAGGTCAAAAAAGAAGCCATATCTAAACATGATCCAGAAGCGCAGGCGTTTTCTCTGGGCCAAGGCTCATTTTAAATGGACTGTGGCAAAGTGGAAAACTGTTCTGTGGTCAGACGAATCAAAATTTGAAGTTCTTTTTGGAAAACTGGGACACCATGTCATCCGGACTAAAGAGGACAAGGACAACCCAAGTTGTTATCAGTGCTCAGTTCAGAAGCCTGCATCTCTGATGGTATGGGGTTGCATGAGTGTGTGTGGCATGGGCAGCTTACACATCTGGAAAGGCACCATCAATGCTGAAAGGTATATCCAAGCTCTAGAACAACATATGCATTCATCCAGACGTCATCTCTTTCAGGGAAGACCTTGCAATTTCCAACATGACAATGCCAGACCACATATCAATAACTCATTCCATAACAACATCATGGCTGCGTAAAAGTAGTATCTGGGTACTGAAATGGCCAGCCTGCAGTCCAGATCTTTCACCCATAGAAAATATTTGGCACATCATAAAAAGGAAGATGCAACAAAGAAGAACTAAGACAACAACTAGAAGCCTGTAATAGACAATAATGGGACAACATTTCTATTCCTAAACTTGAGCAACTTGTCTCCTAAGTCCCCAGACTTTTGCAGACTGGTATAAAAAGAAGAGGGGATGCCACACAGTGCCATTCATGGCCTTGTCCAAACTTTTTTGAGATGTGTTGATGCCATGAAATTTAAAATCAACTTATTTTTTCCTTAAAATAATACATTTTCTCAGTTTAAACATTTGATATGTAATATGTTGTATTCTGATTAAAATATTGAAATTTGAAACTTACACATCATTGCATTCTGTTTTTATTCACAATTTGTACAATGTCCCAACTTTTTTGGAATCAGATTTTGTACTAAAATGGTTGCTGAAATGTGAGAGTTGTACTCACTTTTGTGGGATGATGTAGTTTGTATATTCATGAACCTACATATTCAACAAACCTGAACAAACCTATGTTGGTAATTCTTCCCTTGAACAACTGTCCCATCTTTAACAGAAGAAATTATACATGTTGATCTTTTTTTATTACAAATAAAATCCCATAGACGTTGGTTTGAGATCAAAAGATTTTCCACTTCCCACAAAATTCTAAATGCACCTGCAGTATTCTTCTATACTCTTCTATACAGTATTCTTCTCTACTATACAGGTGCAGTAGATGTTGGCCAATACTCTTAAGTCTGATCAATGTGTTAAATGTTAAAACATGAACGCTTAACTAGAACACATATAAGGCACAAGTTTCACCCCGATTAAGGAGTAGGACATTTATGTCTGGTTCTACTTACTGTCTGATCACCAGCCTTTATTCAGTTGTGTAAAACGAATATCTAGGACATACTGTAGGGGGAAGTCCAAAACCAGGAATCTGTGCTATGAGGATCAGGTGCATCAAGAGTACATATTTGAAAACCATCTGTTTTTTCGTCTGTCTACCTGATTGAAATTATGTGAAATATTAATTCAGACGTTCAAAGGAAAAGGGTAACAGTGCAGAAAAACAACCTGGATAAAGACTCATCTATATGTGCTACAGACAAATGTAGGCTTTGCTGCTGCAGTTTTCTTCTCAACTAACAATCTATTTGTCTTATTATATTCCCAATGAATTTATTTTATGACATTTAAAAAGCATCAGCTGTATAGGTCTGTAGTTTGACTGAGTCTTTTTAATAAATGAAATCTGGTGAGGTTGATTTCTGGTACAGACAGGTACACGTGAGGAAGCGTGTGTATGTGAATGAAGTGTTAATTAATGAATTAAATGTGTTAAAGTGTTACTTAATGGATATTCACCAGTAATGGCGGACCTCAACAAGACATTTTTTACCATTAATCTGCAAATAGATTCACACCAGGTCTGTGTCAACCTCTCAGGCCACACACGATCTAACTTAATTCACGTAAATATAAAAGCATAATTTTTTTAGCGGAATGGTATTCATCCCTCTAACCCGGTAACATTACACAGTCCGAGCTCTTACTAGCATTAGCATGACTCCGTTACCTCATGGCATCATGGCGAAAAGTCTCTTTTACCAAGATTTAAAAATATTTTTTTTTCTTTACATATTTCTACCCAAACTGGTGAATATTATAATCAACCCAGTACTCAAACTAAACAGGGTAATTCAGATGTTTTCCTCAAATCACTCACCTTGAACATAAATACACAGGCTTTTCCGGTGTGCTGCGGGCTGCCAGTTCCGTCTATATTCCTCTACACGGGTCAATTACTATTATACTTTTCTTTTCATTTCTCTCGTTTCGTTTTTAAAAACAAAAAAAAATTATATATCTATTTTCTCGTAATTCTGACTTTTCTCACAAGCCTGACTTTCTATTTCACAATTTTGGGCTTTTTCTCGCAATTGCGAGTTCAGATCTCGCATTAACCTTTTTTTTTATTTTGGGCTTCCAAAACCTATTAAAGTTCACACACTTCTCAAAGAGTTTTAGCTGTAGGTGCCAGACGATGGACTGCACCTTGTTCTGATGATAATTGACAGGTTCAGCTAAGGGAAGGTGACCACCTATATGTTTATCTATTGTTAAGTCAAACATGTCATGAAATGATTTCCATGATGACGGCTTCTGGTGTTAACGCCTGGACATATAGTTATTTTTCCCCACTTATATCACTAACAAAAGAGTATTTCTGTTTTAATTATAGACAGGTTGATGTAATTAACTTTTATTCTGCATTCAGGACTTTCCCCACTGAAACCTTTACCTCATTCTAAACAGTGCTGATTCTTATAGAGCAATGTTTCTTCATTAGTATGCACTGTAAGGAACATAGTAATTGTAAAACCAGTCAAGCCTCATTTTCAAATTCCTCTCAGCCTGCATCATTAAACCACCTGAAACTGTTCATGTCCTTATGCAACACACACCCACGACATAGATGGAAAAAATACTTGTTATACCAGTAATCGACTCCACCCAGTGTAGGTTTAAGATATAAGTCTTGTTGTTATGAGAGGTGAATTGTTTCATATTCTACAGGGACCTCAGCTTTACTTTCCCACCATGGCTGCATCCGGCTGCCCTCCAGAAGACTTTTCATGCCCTGTGTGTTTGGAAATACTGTTTGACCCAGCTACACTTCCTTGTGGTCACACCTACTGCCTTCAGTGCATCCAGAAGCACTGGGATAAAGTATTGGCAAAGGGCCAACACTCTTGTCCTCAGTGTAGACAGGTGTTCAATCCCAGGCCTTCTCTGGGAAGAAACAACATGCTGATGGAAGCCATGAAGAAACTGAGAGTAGGAGTACAAGACAAGCCCTCACCTGCAGGTTCTTCTTTAACTCCATGTGCTGTTGTGGCAGAGAACACTTCTCTCCAGCCAGGAACTGCAACGTTTGATGAAGGACCTAATGAACAAACAACAGAGCAGGGGGGATTATATCCTCAGCTTCCTTCTACTTTACCCAATCTGTGTCCATTACACAAACAGGTCTTGGAGCTCTATTGCTGTGATGATAAAGAGATTGTGTGTGATGAATGTTGCTTTGTAGAACATAAGGGACATCGAGTGGTAAATCCAGATGAAGAAAAGGAGGTAATTGATTACAGCCTGTGTTCTACTTTCAAATTGTTTGTTGTTAATTTTTTTTTTACTAGTTTGTTCAACCCACATTTTTAAAGATAGTCATTTTTAATAGTGTCATAAAAAGTGGACCCAGATTATTTATTGATTTGTTCTTGTCCCTGGGAGCAGCAACAGCTGTCAAAAAGGAAGACAAGTATACAAATAAGCATTCAAGAAAGAGAGAGGATCATCCAGACGTTACCAGAGATTTTTCAAACTAAAAAGGTAAGACTAATCTTGAAAAACCTACCTACCTTTTTCTTGTGTGTGTGTGTTTGTTTGGTTTTTTTTTTTTTTTTTTTTTAGGTTTTTTTTTTTTTTTTATTTATTTTTTTGTTTTCTTTTTTAGTTTTTGAACATTTTCCCTTTAAGCTAAGTAGTGGCCTTTTTATTTGTTACATTACAATCAGCCCCCCCACATCATGAAACTATTTTACTTATACATTCAGCCTCTTTTAAAAATGTAGGCGATACAGTCTGCATAAGTGTCATTATATCGTCTTTGCTATAAACCCATTAGTTGATTAATAATAATACATTTTCCAAAATAGACTGTGAATGGTACATCTGATCAATTTTTTGCTGTACAACCAACTCTTGTCGCTATGTTTTTTTGTTAGACTGCCATTCATGGGCTGCAGATGGAGAATCTGGAGATTTTTGGTCAAGTAATGAAGAGTGTGGAGTTGATGAGATCACAAGTAGCAGAACTCCTTCAAGCTCATGAGATGACCTGCTATAACCATTTAGAGAGTCACCGCTATAGACTACAGGAGGAGATCAGCCGATTATACAAGCAAGATGATGAGCTTAACAGACTAAATAACTCTCAGGACTCTATTCAATTCCTAAAGGTATGATCAGCCTGCTAATATGCATTGGTATTTTTTATGTAAATATATAGTGCATGTCTCCTAAAGATCTGATTATTGATCATCAGAATTATGGGGCCAAAGGTAACTTAGTGGTTTAGGCATTGGGTTACTTATCAGAAGATCATGAGGTCAAATCTGTTAATTAAGGCCTTTCTCCCTTAGATGCTTAGTTGTAAATCAGCCAAATAAAAATATGTTAAGGGGTTACCATTAAACCATCACAAATGGTATTTTTGTATTTTACATATACATTTATATTTGCATTGTTTATTTTTTTGTTGCCTACCTATTTCAGACACTTGACACCACATGTGATGTGGATGCGTTTGAAAGTGCACAGCTGGTTTTACCCCCAGTGTCAGTAGAGTCTGGATTCAGATCAGCACTTGAAGCTTTCAGCGAAGGGCTTCATGACTTCTGTAAAGGAAGCTTGGTCAGGATCTTCAGAGTTGGTGAGAGCATGAACAATACAGCATGTCATTTTTGAAAGCCACATTATACAATGTATTGACTAATGTGTTTATAAAGCTGAGTGTGCCAGTCTGTAGGTTTTTGGGTAAAAAAGGAATAAACAAAGACTGGCAAAGTAATTTGGCATAATTCATCCTTGCAGAGCTAGAATGCTTTTGTGTAATAAAAAAATACAAAGGAAAGGCTTACTCTTGAATAGGTTGATATGTCTATCTTAAGTGGCATAAAGTGTTTAACATATTTTAGTCTTCATTTTCACTCAACTACTAAATATCTAGAATTGTACCTAGGATCTTAGCATATCAACTTTTAGCTTTGAACAAGCATACTTATAAGAAATTATAGGAGCTTGATATTTCTCTATTAAATCTTATCTACCACAATATATTTTTTATTTATCATTTTTATGTAGTGAATGATGAAACAACAGCAACAGAACACAATACTCAAGCATCAGAGCAATGCTCTAATTCCAATCATTTGCAGGATGTGTCACAAAATACTGGTAAGCAGTAAGTTTTTCTCCATATGGAACTGTTTAATTCTTCAATTAATGTAGGTTAAATACAGAACAGTTCACTAAAATAATGTTGCATGAGATTTGTAATGCAAGTAGTCCTGCTTTCTCTTTAGCTCCTGCAGTGACATCTAGCAACAATGCCAGTAAACCCAAAACCACAACAGTTCAGCATCCTGCAGCGTCCTCTGCAAATTCGGGTATGTATAAAAATATATACACAGCAGTACAAGTATAATACTAATCTGGGAAAAAGAACGTTATAAATGTGATGGCTTTCTTGTTTGCAGAAACTAACAAAAATTCCCAAAGTGAGGAAAATCCAGCACCCAAATCAAGGGAAGAAATGCTAAAATGTAAGTTTCCTTATGTTTTCTTTTTTAATTATATTTATATATATATATATATATTTTTTTTTTAAATAAAATGTATTGGTTAATAATTTAGTATATATTGTATTGGAAGGGACCTTTTTTATCCTGCTCATACACTGTAGATCTTCTGGAAATTACAACTGATCTTTTCACTGTGTTAGTTTTTTCTTTTAAACATTGTCGACAATAGAAGAGATTCTAGACAACATTGTTTAAGTACCGGTAGTTAAATATTAATATACAGCAGTGTCATTAAACAACCACTATTTCCACTTAGTTCACTTTGAGCCCACACTGGACCGCAACAGTGCTTATCGTCACATCCGCTTGTCTGATGGAGATCGAAAGGCCACTCTCCGTGCAGAAAAACAGAATTACCCAGAGCACACTGAACGCTTTGTGTACTGGAGGCAGGTCATGTGTCAGGAGCCTTTGGCTGGAAGTCCTTATTATTGGGAGGTGGAATGGACAGGCCAGAAGGTACATTTGCATATTTACTAAAAACTATTGACCAATATTTTACTAATCCAACTTGATCCTTGATAAAAATCCAATAAATATATCAAAATTTTTGTGTGTTTTTGTGTGTGTGAGAGACTTATCTGCTTGGCTTCTCTGGGGGTTAATTCTACCAAATATAAATAAAATTAGTTTTTCTAAATAGGTGATTAAACACTATCAGTGTTAATGCAGCACATTTGTCTCTGCAGATCACTATTGGTGTAACCTATAAAGGCATCGGGCGCTCCACGGAGGGTGATGGCTCCAGATTCGGCCATAATGAGCACTCGTGGAGCCTATACTGGTCAGGCACAGCCTTCTCCTTGTGGCATGCAGGAAAGGAAACTGTGCTAGCTGCTCCTAAAGCCCGGCGCATCGGAGTCTATTTGGATCAGCAGGCAGGTGTGCTGGCATTTTACAGGATCTCTCACAGCCAGGCCTACCAAATCTGCTGTGTCGAAACTGAATTTACTGGAGCTCTCTACCCTGGTTTTCGCTTCTGGTCTGGTGTGGGCGCTACCATTACCATTTGCCAACTGGGCTAATCGATGAAGGTCTTTATATGTGGACCTATTGGACTGATGCTGCAGTGTTTGTGTCTCTTTGTTTTCCAATTAAATTTTAAAGTACAGAAACCTGTGATTTTTATGTCAGAAAAATGAATAGATTCACCACTAGGTGCTGCTGCAAACATACAAATTAATGAGACATCCATTATGTTAGAATCTCAGGAACAGAGCAGTCCTGCTGTGATCACCTCACAGTTTATCAAATACAGGGGTTGGTGCTGGTGTAATATTTTGTAAGTAACAACGGCTGGGTGACGAAGGAAAAATTGGAAAATTCTTTCTAGTTTCAGTGCGATTTATCACAGATCCTACATGTCGATGTGACTGGAACTAATTACTGTTTGCAACTATTCACTGTTTGCTTTAACTGAAATGTGTTTGTATAGGAAGTAAAACTGATGAATTTGTGTGTTGGATTGATTTGTATTAAATAAATAAAAAATAAGAAGCACTTCACTAATGCACTATTACATTTCTGGGTTTAAAAATTTTCTACATAAAAGAATCGCCTAATAATTATTCACATTAAAAAAAAACAAGAATATTGTATATAAATGTTCATATTATATTAATATCTAATTTCATTACATTCCATATTTCTATCTACTTGGGTTTTCGTCTGCTTTTCAGTGTTCTTTGTTTGAAGCATGTAGAACTGTTCAAGAATATATAAAATGTTTAAAGTGCCTGTGAACATGAATAGGGATTTTTTAATGGTTAATTCTCTGATGGTAGAATTATGACATAAAATCCCCTTACTTGGTAATAAGGTCAAACTTACAAAATGTATCCACATTATACACATTATTTAACCATATTACATCTATTACCTCTATGTTGAACATTAACAAAATTGTGTTATGTCCTTTTGCAGAGTTTGGATTACTGGTAAATATATCAGAACATTTAATAACGATCACTCATCTTATTGTGACAAATGTGAGCTATTATATGAATTAAAACATTTTAATCAATATCAGCATGTAAAAATCTAGTTTTTTTTAAACGTATTAACATGAGGTAAAGTTTTTGAAAACAGTTACATAGATACTGTTTGTTTTATTGCTACAGAATTAATTCCCCACCCATACAAGTGACTTAGCAGAATTAAATCTCTGCATGCTATTTCTGTAGTGTTCACTCTGGTCCTGTTTACTGTCATGTGCAGTGCTTTATATGGAGATTTAAATAAAGCAAAGCTTAAATTAGAAGCTCAGTGTGACAGAGGGATAAATGAAAATAACAGAAGTGAGCAATTCTCACAGTTCATTAAACTTTTCACTTTTTCCACTTGAATAAATAGGAACGCACAGCAGCCATTAACTGTTTAAGTGCTAGCTGAGCATTGGGTTTCTAAATGCTGAGATTAAATATTGAAAAAACATTTAATGCCGAGAAAAATCTGTAGTTTTTAATGAATGTCAAATATCTATTATTATTTAAAATAATCTTGAGAGTTTTTATAGATGTTTTAAAAGTATTACAGTGACACTAATGGATTTCCCATTGGAAATTGTTAATTTACTAATAAAGAGATCACAGACGTAAATGCTATTGACTTAGACTTAAAAACTAAAATATGTGCTGCTACTATTTCAATTCTTTTTAGATGGAAAGTGGACTCGAAATCATAAAGGAGGTGTCCTGGAGAAAACAATGCTCCAATGTGGCAGCTATTTTTTTCACTGAAAAAAAGCAAGCAATCTCAAATGGCCTTCTGAGTTACAGCATATCTTTAGTGCATTGTGGTTATCATCAGATCAACTGCTCTGCTCCCAGTAGATGCTGTCCTGTACAGTAATTGTGCACTAGTTCATGGTGTGTGGGAGTAACTCAATATACTACAATGTGCTTCAGATGTCAGATAATGCAAGTCCTACATATTGCTTATCATAGGGACAAAGACAGGCAGGTTCTCTCCTCACCTAGAGAAATCAAGAGGTGGAGCCAGACAAACCTTTATAGCTAAAACTCCGCAACAAGTGGGCAGACATCGTCACTGATCACACAGCAAAATGAGAGGTAAGACTAACTTAATTGCAGAAATTGGTATCTTAAACAAATTCAAGCTTCAAATAAAGCTCTAAGAAGTCATTATCAGGTAATGTCTGGCTTTAGATGTATATGTTGTAAAAAAACAATTGACTGGATTTTGGTATGGAAGTCGGCAGAGCCCAATTCTCTAAATTAACTTATTTTACTGTATTTTCTTTCCTAATTCAGGTCTTGTGTTCTTCTGCCTTATTGGATATTCTCTTGCAAGCAGTTCTCCGTACTCTTGGAATGGCCCAGGAGATGCAAATCAGCCTGATCCTGGCAATGACAATGGTAAAAATAAAAACATAAATAAATAAATGAAAGAAAAAAAAAGAGCATGGGTGTCAGAGAGTGGTTAATCACTTTTTAACAGAAATTAAAGTAACCTTGGGGAACCTTTTTGTGGTATTTTTTTAGATGCACTAAAAGGTGGTTAATTTAAAGTGGATCATTGCTTTCTATCTGCAGTTTGCCTCACGGATTCTGAGAGCTGTGGCTGTTGCCTGATGCAAAAGCAGATGATAAGAATGGAGAATTTCTTCAACATGAGCCTGAATGAGATGCGCAAGGGCCTGGATAGAGCTGAATCTGCTCTGAATAATGTGCGCTGTAAGTTATCCTGCTTTCGCTTGAAAAACCTTGGCTAGCTATTCAACACTTGCAAATGATTGTCCTTTGAGTGTTGATCCTGATTTTCTCTCTTTTCTCAGCCAGCCGCAGTGCCTTTTCAGTGGCACTGACTGATACTCGTCGATGCCTTACTTCCAGCCGAGATGACACTGTAGTGAAGTACCAGTCTATATTCATTAACTTAGGCGATGGCTACAATACTAGTACAGGCATCTTTACAGTGCCACGCTCAGGGGTCTATGCACTGGCTCTTACAGTGTACAGTGATGCAGGTGCCCCTGGCGCCCTCTTGGCTGCCTGTGCTCGCATGCGTAAAAATGGTCGCGTGATTGCAGCACTCAGTGAATATAACACACAGGACCAGGAGGACAGTGCCACAATTGTAATGGCAATGCAAATGCAGACAGGGGACAAGTTGGATGTGATCCTTCCTTCTGGCTGCTACCTGTGTGATGACAACAGCCATTTCAACACGTTCAGTAGCTTTTTGCTTTATGCTACAGATTAATTTTTATTTTATTTCTCTGATCCCCTGTCCATGTTTAGACCCTTGCAATAATTATTGTGATCCTTTAAAATTAAGGCCATGTATCCATTGGCTCCCATGTTGAATTCCTGATCTGATAATTAGTTTGTTAGATTTCCAGTTCACAAATGAGCCCCAGGTTCAACATTGCTGAGACAAGTTTACTGCTTACTATGTAAAATCACATTCACAAAATATATATTTTTGCTAATCTTTAACCCACTTTTTTGTTAATCTTTAGTCTGTGTAAGTCTGTTGTAAGCTGTATAAGAAAGAAATGCATGTTTATACTCATGTGATCAAATAAAGAGGACTGAAGAACAATTACCTTTTCTATTTATTCTTTCTTCCGATATGCAATGTTTAATAATAGATTAAAGAAGGCTATACCTCTATAAACATAATCATAAATATAGTTATAGCCAAATAAGCAAAATAAACAAATACATATTAATGAGTCATGAGAATTTGCTTTTATTTTTGAAGTTACATTTTCTACAATATTTCCATTAAATAGCGAAAAATCAAAAATCACATTACGATCCAAAATATATTTCTTAACAAAATATAACAGTAAAATCTCTTACCAGAACAGAAACAGATATATTGATAGTTTTCATGCTTGGTAAGCAATTCAAAGTGATACATTTTATGGACTCATAGAGACTGTAAGATTCGTATGTGCTTTCTGAAACTCCTATTCCACATTTAGTCACAATGTGCTGTGATAATGACCTCCACTCTTCTAGGAAGATGGTCCACTAGATTTTGGGTGAGCTTGTGGAGATTTGTGGGCATTCAGCCAGAAAGGTGTTAATACAGTCACGTGCTGATGTACGGTGAGGAGGCCTGGGTTGCAGTCAGTGTTCCAATTAATATCAAACGTGTTTAATGGGGATGAGATTAGAGCTTTAAAGGAGTTTTCACTTTTTCACCATTTGGAAAAACTTCATGTCCTGCAATGAATATCTGTATTATGTGTTGAACTCTATTCAATAAATACAATACAATAAACCAATACAATGTTTCTCATTGTACTGTATGTTTCACTAGAAACTGGAACTTTGAAAATAAAACTGCATTAGTTAATCATATTACAGAGAAGTTTTTTTATATATTTATTTTTAAATAATAAACTATAAATGAGAGCTACCATTGTAACTTTGTTTTAAATATAATATTTGGTTTTGCTTTATAATATTTATTTTTGGCCCCTTCATAAAAGAAAAGTCTGGTCACCTCTGATGTAAACCATATCTTCATGGTGCTGCTTTATGCACAGCTTTGAGTCTCCTAGTTCAAGTTAAGGGAAAATTTAATGCTAGATACAATTGTGTGCCTCCACCTTTGTGCCGACAGTTTGGGAAAGAATTGGGAAAGAACCATATATCGCTAAATAAATTAACCATTACTTTTGTCCATACAGTGTATTATCTATATGCTTGGGTGTTGTGCAGCTTCCTTGCAGTTATTATTATAGATAATAAAGATTTTTTTGAAGGCACCTGTGCAAAGACTTTTAGATATTTACCAGAAACAGACAGAAGGTTGATCTTCATCCACTTCTCAGATGATCTACAGCACCTGCAGTTTTTTTTGTGTTTTTTTTGTTAGTACATTCAGCAACAGTGTTTATGTGATGTGCCGGTCATGTTTTTAAAAAGTTCACTTCAACCTTGGGACAGTTTCATGATCCAACTGTGAGAATGATTTCAATATTTTTTTTTTTTTAATCTTTCTTCATTTTTAGGAATGAAATATTTTGAAAGACAATTGGGGAAAACTTTAACCAACACTTTCAAATAATAATAATAGTTTTTATTTGAAATTATACATTTTTAACTTTTCCTGCTTTTATTAAGAAAAAAAAAAAAAATCATATTCTTTCCTGTCCTGCAGGACAGGCTGCACTTTCTTAAAAATTAAGTGTGTTAATGCTTTCACAGGTGATAAGATCGCTAGCTATGTTCCACACCCTGTACATATGACAATAAACTTGTCAAACTAATGGGAATCAGGCTAAAAATCCTCCATCTGCCTCAGCCTTGGGATTACTGATCAGGCGATAAAGTGAATAAATGCAGCAATAATAAAACAAACCCGCTCTATCTGTACATATATGGTTCAAATGGATGATCATCATAATAGCTGGTGTTACACCCAGAGTGCTGGAAAACATGATCCTGGTGTAATGAAAAACTATACAAAACTGACACACACAAAGACAAATTGTGAGCTCCCATTGGGCTTCATAGGAAAGGTATGGGATACAGTAACGGACAGGATGTGTTTCACACATACACATTCCCATCAGCTTACACAAATGCTGTACTGCAGCTGCACGCAACGCACACGTGCACACACACACACACCTCACAGACAGGCTTTGCGTTGTTGCCACTGATCATCCGCTTCGAGAACATTCAGAATCACAGTGAGTATATGAATAACTAATTTAAAATAATACTGCATTATTTTTTTTTATTTACATTTAAGCAAAATGTGAGAATGAAATGCTGGTCTAAAGAATGCATGATTCTTTTGATTTAATATTTCTGAGCAGATTTACTCTATTTCTTTACCTAGTTTACGGATACATTTCCTCATTATCAAATAACAGTATAATAATAAATAATAATAAAATAGCAACCAGTTAAATATTTGTATGTACATTGTGTTTACACATTTGTCACTTTGTATATTTTCTATGAAAGTAAATGGCTAACTAAGTGTATGGTGTATGTTTATTGGCTTTAGTTATTTGACTTTAAATTAATACTCCAAGGTCTATTATATCTATTGTGGATACTTGAATGATTACGATAGATTAGAACTTTGACACAATTTCTTGTATTGAGAAAAGAGCAGAGAACCAGTTTAATCAAAACCCACTTAAAATAGAAGACAACTGTTAAAATTTGAATATGCTGTGATACGTTTATTAGTAATTCTGGTTACTTCAAGACAGGGTATACTCTGTATTACTACTGACTATGTATATATACACAATCAAGCTAAATCTGATTAAGCGATTGAGGCATAATAACAAACAGGTTTTCTGTTGAAAAATTATAAAGTACTGATTTAAGTCTTAAAATCCATGATTATATAGTTGTGGGTATCAAAAATTTTAGTAAATAGTAAATTTGGTTGCTGACAGAATGCATTGTTTCACACTATCAGGCTTAAACATTCTACACATTTGAAGCAAAATCACATCAGTTTTTCACATTGATTGCCTCTATTTAGCGTATAAACTGCTGAAGTACTTTGTGTTAAAAAAGAAATCATGACATGCAGTTTTGTATTATGTAGAAAAATTTTAATGGCGAAATACACAAATTATTTTATTCTCCTGAAGAGAAACTAAGCTACAAAAGCAATATGTTATTCCTTGACTTACTACAGACAAGATTCTTCAGTGAGCTAATTAAAGATGAAGGTAGCTGCAGTGGCTGTTCTTGGCCTGCTGGGGGCACTGTTTCCATGCTTAAAGGCACAAACAAGTAGCCCTCTACAAATTTTACAGCAAGCTGCAGGTAAGATGCTTTTCGATATTTCCTACTACATCAGTCTACGTATTATTTATGCCAGTAAATTAAATTAAGGGTTTGGTGTTGCTCTCTTACACACAGCTAACTGGACTGGGACTTTGCCCTGTGAAGGATGGGACTGTGAGTGTGCATTCAAGAAGCCAAAAGGCTGCTGCTGTGTGGCTTCACCTCTTTTCCAGCTCGAGGAGAAAACCTTCATGCGAATGGTGGGCCTATGGAAAGACTTGAACAGTCTCAATAACCAGATTGAGGAAGTTACCGGTAACATTCACCGTTTTGCTCAGCAGTTCAACCACTTGTCCATCATTTGACAAATTGTATCCGTGTGATTTTGCTTACTTGAAATACGTCCTTGTCTTTTTTTGTTACCCAGGTGGACATAATGTATCATTTGCAGCTACAATGTTACCTATAACTGGATGTTATGGTCCTTTCAACAAAAATGTGTCCATTTCGTATTGCAATGTCACTCTCAACCATGGCTATGGGTACAATCCTTCACTGGGTGAGTATTAGTTGCTTAGAAAAAAATCCAGTCTGGTTTTGCACAGAACAAAAAGAGCTGGTTGGTAGAATCTTTAAAACAGTTTCTACAATAAAACTAACAGCAAAATTGAGAAACTGTTCCTATTCAACGTGCATTTACCATTTGGCAAATATGATCTATGACATTTTGAACAGCTCAGCCTGGTCAGATTTAGTTGGGTTTTTCAGCAGAGACTGCAATCATCTTCCTAGTGGTTTAACTTTAAACCTTAAACACAGGAAAGCTCAAAGTCCTTAATATTTAAATGTAGTTTTAATACGGTTCCAAACCAACAAAATCATAAACACAAAGCTAGAGAGATTAAGGTGATTGTATATTATGTGCACAGGAACATTCACAGCTCCACGGTCTGGCCTTTACTCCTTCTCCTACACGGTTTACTCTAATTTGGGAGCAGAAGGAGAGCGAATCTACCACAAGGTACAGCTGATGAAAGAGGGGCAAGTGATAGCCTCCTCTTGGGAGGACAACCGTGAGGATTCGGAGGACAGTGCTACACAGACTGTACTCCTTCAGCTGAAAAGAGGCAACCAGGTTTACGTCGAGCTGGTGCTCGGGAGGTTTCTGTGTGCAGACGCACAGGGCTACAACTCTTTCAGTGGATTCCTGGTATATCCTCTCTCTGACATATAACAGACAAGTGCAATAGTACGCAAGTGTATTAGCTGTGCAGCTCCAGCCAATAATGATAGCACTTGGAGCATTATGTTGATTCTGTATATCTAGAGAGTACTCCAAATAGCCTACAGGTGGCCAGGACTCATTAAATAAGACAGACAGGTTTCATAGTTTGGTAAATGTTAGATTTCCATACTAACTGTAATGTAATAATTTAGTAATGTAGGCAATGGAATAAAAGGTTTAAATGAACTTACACTACAGTTACACTACAGTTTCCTTATGTTGGTTATTTCCTCCTTTTTGAAAAGAAAACAAACCGCAGTAAAAAAATTGTAAGTTGTATTGTCAAAACTGAACAGATATTCATAACATAGCTATTACTTTCCATTCTGATGGCCCTTTGCATGTAGGAGGTCCATGTATGCACCTTCAATCAGGTCCTCCTTCTTCACACCCAAATCCTGCATCAATTGGTGGGCAATTGCAACTCCTTCTTCTGTGCTCTGGTTTTCCCTCATTACCACCTGTATCAATATTCAACACATACATAAAGAGTCACACACACACACACACACACACACACACACACACACCATTTCTTTGTGCATCTTGAACAAGCCTCACTATACCTCAAGCTCCATGAAGTCTCCCAGGCCCTCCACAGAGTCCACATGTACTCGAGTCTGTCCCACCATATACAGTCTTCTTTCCTTTTTCACCTGGCCCACCTGTCCTAATGCTTCAGATAGTACTTTCTGCATGCACACACACAAAACATCTCACCTTTCTAAGACAGGAAGGATCCAGTGATAACACACACACACACACACACACACACACACACACACACACGTGTCTACATGTATGGTGCCTTAAGAAAGACTGGCACAAGGTGTTCCAAGCATAGGCTCTGGATCCACTGTGATCAGAATGAAGCTGATTAATTAATCCAATTAATTAATTAATTAATATTTGAATGCAGAAACTAATGAAGCCATTAACTGAAAATGTCATTGAGTTACAAGGACATACACACACACATACATATACACACACACACACACACACACACACACACACACACACACACACACACACACACACACACATACATACATACATACATACATACATACATACATACATACATACACAGTGGAACCCGGTTATATCGCCCTCGGTTAACTCGACAATCCTATTAAGTCGACGTTTTTGAAGTAGAACCGCCAAATTCTCGCTTTGTCTTAGCATTTTTTATCGGTTATGCCGAACCCTGATATCTCGAGCACAAGGGGGAACATTTGCCATTTAACGTCAGTTATGTCGATCGGCGCTGTGCAGCCGCAGAAGAACTCGCGAAAGTGGCATAAAAATCAAGCCAATACAATGTTGTACGTATTGTATACTGGTGAATCTCTGCTGTTAGTTAGTGCACATATGCCTTTTGTTGTTAAATGTTATGCGATGAACGGGAGGCGAAAACCGCGCTGGGTAGGAGTGCCGGTGGGAAGACACGTACCGGGATACACATGAGCGATAACAACGACCGCCGTGAACCAACATATACCAACAATAACGGACAGTGAGAGTGTGGAAGTTTAAATAGGAGCTGGTGATGATGGTAAACGAGCACCATATGTGCGGGATTAAAGCCGGGAGCTTCAGAGAAAGCGGCCGAGAAAACACCTGACACGCTGAAGGGGGCCGAAGGGGGCGTGGCAGGTGGATTCCTGACAGATAAACATGTACTGTATGTATTTTTATAGCATGCCTTCATCAAACAAATCGCGGAAACGCTGTTGTGTAAAAAACCCTTCAAAAACACGTGCATGTACATTTTCATTTATTAACGCACATCATGTACATAAAGAAATTTCAAGCACGTTAATATATTGCCGCCATTTTGATTTTCGTTTATCTCGATCATCGGTTACCTCGATGCTTTTTGGCGACCCCCTAGGACATCGACATAACCGGGTTCCACTGTGTGTGTGTGTGTGTGTGTGTGTGTGTGTGTGTGTGTGTGTGTGTGTGTGTGTGTGTATATATATATATATATATATATATATATATATATATATATATATATATATATATATATATATATAACATCATACAATGTATGTAGGGGATTTTTAAAGAGTGCATAGTTTTGTAGTCCTGTGAGACCAGCAGTGATATTAAAGTGCTTACAGTCAGGCCTTGAGGATCATCAGTGTGAGTGATGGAGTAGTTGGACACTTTGGGGCCACTCATATCTTCTCTCTCATAGAATATCAGCTGTCCACTTCCATTCTGTAAAGCGAGTACCGGGGGGTCAGTATGAATGGGTTAGTTGTTATTCGTGGTATTTCTGTGGGTCTTCCAGCTCGCAGACTCACCAGGAAGTCCCTCAGCTTCAGACGCCCCGCTTTCGACGTGCGGAAAAATGTGTCGTGCTGCCGAATGACGGTTCCGTCCGAGGCGCTCAGCTCGCGCGCGCGCTCGGTCACGTGACCGAGGTCACGCAGCCACGCTTTTATTTCCACATTGGACGGCATCTGTGGAGAAACGGAAACTTAATACACTTATTTGAATGCTGCTCACTGATAAAACACTGCAAACGAATGCAATGGAAAATAAAATCGCTGGTCATACTGGGAGCCAATAAACTCACTTACTGCCTGCTGTGGCAAACTGAAATGGAAAGATAAACAAAGCGGAACAATATATTATTAAAATAACAGGTGAAAACTAGCAGTTATTGCATCCTCCTTCTCATCATCAGCATCCTCCTCTTCATCCACTTTACAGCCTGGCCGGGTTTCCCGCTCATTAGTTTTTCGACGAAATAGGAAGCATGAGCCCACGTTTTCCGTTTCCATAATTAAAGTCCTGAAGTCTCACCTCATTTCTAAACTTCAATGTTATATTTATTAGCTACACCTGATGTCTTCTATGTGTTTCCAAACATGCCTGACATTCCTACCTGTTAGACTGAAATATGCCTAGTAAACATACATGTGTATACATACATATAATGTGTTTCATTAGTGTTACAGAGTCTTCAGAGAAGATTCAAATAATGTGTGACAATTTTTGGATTAAAAAAAGTTATTCCAAATAAGGGACTTCACCTGCTCGTCTGTATACCTAACTGCAGTGGATGTTTCTTTACTTCTTTTCTTCATGAAAAAATCTAATAAAAAATCTGAAAAACACTTAAACATGAGTATTATGGTTTAATGTCCATATGATGGAACAATGTTTATCTGGGCAGCACAAATAGACCCTCAGGTTTAGCCCATGTCTAATATCCTGCTGTAGGTTACATGTTTTTCTGAGAGATTGACATTCAAAAATAATGCTATATTGTTTTATTAAGATTTGCTTTCAATTTAGTACTAGCCAGCCTTCTGTGTCAATAAATCCATAATGCTAAAAAACAAAATGCTCTTCCTGAGCCAACAAAACACGCCTGATTATTTCTTCCAAGGTTTTTTTCTTCCTGAATAATAAAAAAAAAAAACTTAGGTAAACACCAGATCAAGTGATAAGTGGGATATCGGTTTTCTTACAAGCAAATACTCTTAAATGCAAGGTATGTAAAACATAAACATTATTGTTTCCATCAGCTTCATCTTGTTACTATACTTTCAAAGAAGTACAGAGTTTATAGATGTGTGTGTATGTAAGTGGTGCTGAGAGACTCCTCCTTATCAGCAAACAGAAGGAAACACTCCCCTTACATCTTTCATCGTTCTTTTGCCCTGCCTTCTACCATATCTTGCTTGAGAGAAAGGGTTATGGTGAGTGCCACATCCTGTGCAACCATTCTCTGAACCTGTAGAATATTTCCTAAAGGATAAGACCCTGAGGTGAGAAACGTTACAGAGGAGAAGAGAAGGTTCGGTCAGCAACAGGTAAGCATTAGGCGAGTAAAATTCCAGCTAGAATTAAATGTAAATTCAGTGGAAATATATTTGGCAGTCATGTAACTAAAAACTATTCAAACTACAGCTATGTGCTTACAAACAGGCTGGTTTACATTGACACTGTACTTGTGAGGACAATGAGGGCAATGGGATTTGTGTACTATGTGGTGAATTTTGAAGTGACCCAGCTCCCTGCATGGCTCCCTGCATCCCACAGCCAAATGAGATTGTAATATAGTTACACTACAGCTGCACATAACAAATAAGCTTATAATTCAATAGCAGAAGACCATCATTATTCTTTATTAATATGGATAATGCAGAGAAAAGCCTTTTAATGTATCAAGAAATAGGTTAACAGCTTCTCAGGCATTTTTTACAGTTATCATTGCCAAGGTGCTCCAACAGAGTGATGTTCAGCATGATATGGATGAACCATTTTTAGTGTATTTATTGGATGGCTTTTTAATATATATTTTTTTCTATTTTCCTCTTCTCTACAAGTCATATTGTAATATTCCTACTATGTTTGCATTGGGTGTTATAACAAATATTTTGACCAGCCCAATCACACTGGCACTGATGGTGACTCAGAGAGGGCTCATACACAGACTCAGGAGAGAGAAAGACAACAAGTCTCTTAAATCTCTTGACTTGTACACGTGGCATATGCGTTGTGTGGTGTTTCCTCTGTATGGGGAATTGTGTGCATATTGTTTCCTTTAGGGATCTATTTACATTTGTTATGCCACACATCATTGCTAATTAGGTTCATTTTGTCCACACACTCTATTCAGTTGTACTGTAAGAAATCAAACACTTATCAGCTTGTTAATATTTTTTATGTGGTTACTATGTAACGCTGCATTAAACATTTACTTCTAACATTCTAGGCTATATTGACATGTTTTGCAGAAAGACGTTATACAGTTGACAGGTAAGTGAAGAAGAAGGCTGCTGGCTAATGCTAAAGAGCTATAATGAAGCAGAAGGGTGAAGCTGAAGACAGCAAAACTCTGATCACCCTTTCTGAGTTTGCTGACCATAACTACGGAACCATGGATGTTTCTGGAGTAAGTGTGCATGCCTGCATGTGTGTATGAGTGGGTGGGTGGGTGTGTTTGTGTGTGGGTGTGTGTATGGGTGTGTGTTTGAGAATCTGAGAGTGTAGAGAAAGGATTAGACCCTTTAATTCCCTCTTTTAGTGAGTGCATTCAAGGTCTTAATAATAAGTGATTCGTTTTAGCATCTAGATTTGTAGAAGATTAACAGAATTAAAAAAACACCACTGCATATACATTTGCAATCCCCACTATTGCTTTGCATATTTGGTGAGTCACAACATTGTCTTTTTTGTGTACCCTTGCATTATATTCATACTAGTTTGCCTAAACAAGTTGTAGATCTACTGTATATTTAATAAGTATATATTGAAGAAACATAACATGAATCCCCCACAGTCACCTCAAATGGATACGAATGTGTTTAGTGATGGAGTCACGTGCATTGGTAAGTCTGCATTTGATTTTTTTAAATATGTGTTTGTATGTGAATGCAATAAAACTTTCCCTTTCAGTCCATTTATTCATGTATCTGATGACTTTTTTTATATAGTTATGATTTTACTAATGATCATCGAGGAAACATGCTAGTCACTAAATGTAACTTTAAATAACATAGAACTAGTTAATCTGCTGAACATTTGTTTATATTTTTATATTTGTGCTGTTACTTTTTAAAGTTCAATGATTCAGTTGTGCAACATGATGTAAGCATATGATGAATGAGTGTTCATTCATAAAATTTATAAAATTCTTTCTTCTGAAATTGCAACAGATTTTGTTCTGGTATGGGAGGAGCCAGTAAATCAGTCTGTTGAACCAGAAGAAAAATCCTTCAACACCACTAATGATATCCACAGAAAGTGGAGGACAGATTTTCTGTCCAGGTTGCAAACCTCTGGCCTGCATCAGGAGATGGTCAGTATTATGTATCATGGTCGGTATTGATACATAAATACCAATCACTCCATTTAGCACACAAACATTATCACATTCCAAAATCTGCTAAATATCTGCATTATAGATGCTCTGTATTTTTTATAAAAAAACAAACATGTTCATATTGAGTAAGAATGTTTGATTAGATTATTTATATTAAACATTCCTCTGTTATTATAAACATGTATTTATTTTTTTATGAATAACAACAGCAAATCTTTAGTGTTGATTTTTATTCTTTCAAACAAAACTGCTAAATACACATGTCTGTATACAGTGTCTGATTCCATTTGGGAATATTAATAAACTATTTGGCTAAACAACAATGTTGTTCCCTTCATATTTAATGCTTAATTTTTAATGTTTTATGAAATTGTGTCTGTTGTTAGAAAGAGGTTGTGCAGGGCAAGACAAAGACAACATACGTGCTTTTGAATGCCCCCTGGAAAGTGCTATGTTATTACGCAGAGGAGATCAGCCTCCGGGTACCATTGCAGGTGAATCTAGTAGGACACACAGGTGGAATAAAAAATTTACAGAAACTTTATAAACGATCTGCAAAATATACTATATTGCCATACAAAATATACTATATAGCCAAAATGATGTGGACAGTTGACTGTTACGTGCAAATGTGCTTGCTGAATATTTATTTCAAAACCATTGGCATTGTTCATCTCATCTAATGAAGGTGTTCAATGGGGTTGAGGTCGGGGCTCTGTGCAGGCCACTTATTTGCATCTACATAAATATCGCCAAACCATGTCTTATTGCAAAGAGGCATAGACCGCCTTTCAGCTAGGCCCCAAAGTAAAAGTATCATGCTACAGCACATAAGATATTCTAGACAACTGTGTTCTTTCAAACTTTTTGGCAACAAAATGGAGAGCCACATATAGGTATGATGGTCAGGTGTTCACATAATATTTTTGCCTTATAGAATATATAGGAAATGTGGCTAAAGGTGTTATTGTGTTTGCTGAATCTGCTTTACAGGTTGAGACATATCGAGAATCCAACTGGTCGGAAACAGCTCTCAGAAAGTTACATATCCCCAATACCTTAGCTCAGGATGTACCCAATCCTCCACCAGACTACTACACCTGCCAGTTCCGCTCGAACAAGCTAGAGAGGTAGAGTATCACCCGTGCATTTTTACCGATCTGCAGTGGCAGTCAAACACTTTGTGCCGTCTTCTTGATATAAATAAATATCAGCTAATCATGCATGTATGTGCTTCAGGAAGCAGGAATGTAGAGGTAGTGTTTAAGTATAGTGTGAGCTCGTGTTCACACAAAGTATTGTTTGTACAGAGTTTGCTTTCCTTACCACCTCCTTAAAGTCAAACACACATACAGTAACTTTATCATGTCCATATTTTAATTGCAGGTTTCTTGGTCATGAAAATAAAGACACTTTCTTCAAGAAGACACAGAGACATCAAATTGTAAGTTTATTGCTCGGAAGTACTTAAATAATAACCAGATAATCAGGCAGATTTTTATGTTTTATGACACTTTTCAGGTTTTAGAACAAGGTGTGTTACAGCACCGAGACTATCCTGGATTTACTCATTTCCTTGTGCTCCAAATGATGCAGTAGAAACTGCATTTCACTTAGTAGAATTACCTTGAATGGTCAAAAATAAAACCCAAAATGCAATGTTAATAACTTTTCTTGCACAACATATTTTATATTATGCACATACAGTTCTTTCAGAGATTTTTGCAGCCCTTTTTTCTACATATTGTTTTGTAACAGCTACATGATAAAATAATTAAAAAACCTAATGTTTCACATCGATGTACATTCTATTCTCCATAAACCTACAGTCCACACTCTATACCATTATTTTACCACTGTGTGTTTGAATTTTTGAAACTGATTGGTCTGAGAGTTTTTAATTAATATTCTATAACTGCTGGTCGTAATTCAAAGTCTTCAGGACCAAGGACTCATGTAACATGTAGCATGACAAGCTGCATTTTTTGTATAGAGAGAAGAAAGAGAGGATGTTACACAATGGGAAACTTGTTTTGAAGTAGTTTCCCAACATCAAATGTTAATGCTTAGTGCACCTTTTTTTCCGAATTAATTAGACAAGATTTCTGTTGTTGATTAATTTCCCTGCAACAGCACACATCATGTTTTATTCCTTAAAGTACATTTTACCAAGCTTTTTCTTTTACATGTCCCTAATTCTGAGATATATTTACTGTAACTGCTACTAATAGTGGCACACTGATAATATCCTTCATTTTTGTCTCGTAGTTGTATGAGATATTAGCGAGGACACAGTTTGGAGCATTAAAGAGGGGAGAGGTTGGGATAGGCAGGCTGGTCAGTGAGAATGTGTTCACTGCTGCCTATCCCTTACATGAGGTGAGTCCATTTTATGTTTGAACGCTATACTGCCAGGCAATGAATGCCTGCAAACAAATGCTTTCTCATGTCATGTTTTATGACAGACATTGAAATTGTATTAAAATATAAAA
Source organism: Silurus aristotelis (assembly GCF_946808225.1). Lineage (NCBI taxonomy): Eukaryota > Metazoa > Chordata > Actinopteri > Siluriformes > Siluridae > Silurus > Silurus aristotelis. The sequence goes on along the minus strand of NC_139581.1, from coordinate 12,597,787 downwards.
AGGCTTTGCTTTTTTTTCTCTTTTCTCCAGAAGGTTTATGATTTAAAGATAGAAAAATATTGGCTGATATAAAACATATTTAACCCATGCTACACCTAGTCATGCAGCTGGCAGGATGAGCTTTGGAATAAAAAAAGATGTTTATAACAAACAAACCTTGTCCTTTGTGGCTTTACATATTAACCATTACACTCATTTTGTCACTGCTTCTTTAAGGGGAATTATCAGGTACCCAAAAGTCTAATAACCCCTGACTCCCTGAGCATGAGGCAGATCTTGTACCAATATTGGGCACGCTGGGGCTGCTGGAAGAAGTACCAGCCTCTGGACCACATCCGGGAATATTTTGGCGAGAAGGTTGCACTCTATTTTGCCTGGTTAGGTATGTGGTATGAAGATGTGAGAATCCAAATTTAATGAAAACATGTGAATGTACTTTGTTGTAGTATGTAAGGGCTTGTGATTTCCTTCACTGAGCAACTAATTTGGCTTTGATAAGGTGTGCATGTCTTATCTTAATGTAAATATTGCATGACAAGGTTTACCCCACCCACATCTATCTTACAACCGTTTAATTTCTTTAAACATCCTTTCCTTCTCTCTCTCTCTCTCTCTCTCTCTCTCTCTCTCTCTCTCTCTCTCTCTCTCTCTCTCTCTCTCTCTCTCTCTTCTCTCTCTCTCTTTTTTTTCTCTTTTCAGGGTTCTATACAGGGTGGTTACTTCCTGCTGCAGTTGTAGGCTTCCTCTTGTCTCTCTTTGGAATCTGGTTGATGGTCACAGATGTCCCAGCGTGAGCAATATTGACAACATGTTTACCTATTAAAAGAACATTCCAAACCTGATCATGACCACAACCTTTCTGATCATAATATGTTTCCCTTAGTAAAGAGATCTGCAACAGTGGTGACAGAATTGTCATGTGCCCAATCTGTAACATCTGTAGTGTCTGGAATCTCTCCAGCATCTGCTATACATATAAAGTGAGTCTAATACATGTGCATACTGTGTAATTTAGTGTGGAGTATATGTAGTAAACAATTGTGAATTATTTTGCCACAGGCAGGATTATTATTTGACAATGGTGGAACAGTTTTCTTTAGCATCTTCATGTCCCTCTGGGCAGTCACCTTCCTGGAGTACTGGAAGCGTACCTGCTCTGTACTGGCCCACAAATGGGACTGCTCCGAGTTTGAAGAGACTGAGGTATGAGAAGACCCTAGAAAAGAATATAGATGTTACAAATACTCAAGTGGGAAAAATAATTATCCCCATCATATTCATTAACTAACCCTAACCCTAACCCTGACACCACTCTGGTTAATATATATATATATATATATATATATATATATATATATATATATATATATATATATATATATATATATATATATATATATATATATATATATATATATATATATATATAAAAAACATATATATGTATATAGTGTATATATTTCTTAAGACGAATGAGAATACATTTTAGAGCTAATAGTGAATTACTTCAGTCTTTACTCATGTTTCACGTGGCCAGAAATAAATGTAAATGCAAGCTTGAAATAAACATTTATCAGCAAGGTAAATTGCAAAGCAGTTATATGCTTTAGATAAATATGTTTTAAGATTTAAAATTTAAATTATGTAATTTTAGAGTACTAGAAACACTTTTTTTCCATCACATACTGCAGCTTTAAATTTAGTTAGAACCAGTCCTAGTCCTCAGAAAGGTTTGACATAGAAAGTAGCTTCATATCAAATATACTATACCTGTTCCATATTAGAGTGTGTCATAGAATCATCAGTTTGTAATCTGACATGCTGTAGCTCTTTTATGTGTTAATATTATCCATTTTAATTTTAGGAAAGGCCAAGGCCAGAGTTCACTGCCATGGCACCAATGACAGTCCATAACCCTGTAACAGGGGCTGAGGAGCCACATTTCCCAGAAACAAGCCGTTTTCGGCGCATTGTGACTGGGAACATGGTCATCATTCTGATGGTAAAGTAAAAAAAGTAAGGGAAATGAACTGTTTCCTTATATTTATCATTTTCCATTTGTATTTTAATACCACAATTTCTGCAGGTTGCTGTAGTTTTGATGTTCCTGATAGCAATTATTCTCTACAGAACCATCCTGAGCATCATCATCTATAAGTCTCAGAATACTTTTTTTATATTCTCTGTAAGTATCAACTTTATTCAGTAACATTACTTTTATTATTTCAAAATGTCAGAATAGTTTAGATTTGTTTGTTCCAATGCTGTGCTATTCCTCTATACCACAGGCTGGGAGAATAGCAAGTCTCACTGGCTCAGTGCTTAATTTGGTGGTGATTATGTTACTGTCTAAGGTCTACACACGTCTTGCCCAAATCCTGACCCAATGGGGTGAGCACGAATGTGTTGAAGTTTTGTTCATGGTTGTTATCATAATGCAGAGCTCATATTTTTTTGCTTCACAACCAACAGAAATGCACCGCACTCAGACCAAATACGAAGATGCTTTTATTCTTAAAGTGTTCGTCTTCCAGTTTGTCAACTTCTACTCCTCTCCTGTGTACATTGCATTTTTTAAGGGCAGGTAAGCGTACAGCAAACACTGTTCACTTCTTGTGAAAATAAACAGATGAATAACGTGCTAGTTTTTAAAGGTTTGTTGGATACCCTGGAAACTATTATACACTTTTTGGGATTCGAAATGAAGACGTGAGTAAAAACATAACTTTTACCTTGATATTATTTCATTAATAAGCTTTTTTTTTTTATTAATTTAGAGTATATCAATTTATAATTAATTGATTAACATTTCTCAGCACTTAAACAAAGTTTGCAGTCTCAATGATCTCATATTTTTTCTTGCAGTGTGGTGCTTCGGGATGTCTTATTGAGCTTGCTCAGGAGCTGTTGGTCATTATGGTAGGCAAACAAATAATCAACAATGTCCAGGAATTTGTTCTTCCGTAAGTCTCTATTTTTTTTACAAACAAAAAGCAAACAAAAATAATGTTTTAGGCCCCCCTCACTTTAAAATGCTAAAAAAAATATTTTCTCTCTTGACCCCCCCCGTAGTAAATTTAAGGCATGGTGGCAGAAGCGGAAACTTAAAAAAGAGAATGGAGTAAATGATCAAGACAATGTGGCACCCTGGGAAACGGATTATAGTCTTTTGGTGTGTGAGGGTCTTTTTGATGAATATCTTGAAATGGGTGAGATGTAATCTTTTCTTGTTGCATGCCGGACACTAGTTATTTTTATAGATGTCCACCTTAAGAGTGAATCACAGGCTTATTTGCATTGCATAATGGTTAAAAGAGATTGTTAAAGAAAATGATTAATGCCATGGTCATGTGCTGCAGCATGTTGCAATGCAGACCCACTCACTGATTTTTTTCCAGTAACAGCACACCTTCTAGTGATTTATTCCTCTTATACCATTTGTCAACAATTCTCATTTTTAATGTATTAAACAAATGATTAAATAAAATAATTGATTGCATTAATTAAGAAACTTTTTATTTTCTTGATTAAATGTAATAAAACAAAGAACCAACGACAGATACAAAAAGTACTGAAATTTCTAAGAAACTGTCCTGAGCACATTTTCACATACAGTATATATGCATACATTCGAGTCAAAAGATAGAGACGTAACTCCTCTTTGCAGTCCTGCAGTTTGGTTTCATTACAATCTTTGTCGCGGCCTGCCCCTTGGCACCACTCTTTGCCCTGGTGAATAACTGGGTGGAGATTCGTCTGGATGCACAGAAATTTGTGTGTGAATACCGCAGACCTGTGGCTCAGCGGGCACAGGACATCGGGATCTGGTTTACAATCCTAGAGGTCATCACCTCTCTGGCTGTAATTAGCAACGTGAGCATTACTGCTTTATATTATATCCTGACAACACAGCTTTCCACAATATTGTTGTGTCTTGTATGGCTTAACAAAACATCTTTTGAAGGCTTACTCAGTAAACTATCTGAGAGTTAATTCTTTTAAGAAAGGCATTTTAGTGTAAACATCATCAGTGGAGCCACTAATGAGAAATTAATGTGTTTTTGTTTTGGCCATGTCTAACTTCCTGCTCCTTTAGGCTTTCCTGATTGCTTTCACTTCCGATTTCCTGCCACGTCTCTACTATCGCTACACGACTGAGGGCACTCTGAAGGGCTACATTGATTTCACCCTCTCTGTTGCACCGAAAAACTTCACCCAAAGTGATATGCAGTGCAGGTACAGAGACTCTCCTAATAAATCAGGACGTTGTAGGGCAGTGATTTCATAACATTTGGTGGTCATTTGTGAATTTAAAAACTGCAACTACTAAAACATATCTGTCTATTGCCAGGGTGCAAAGAAACTCTGAAATGGCTTTTAGATATCTGAATATTTAAGAAATGTTTTATTTAGATATCGTGGATTTAGGGATGAAAGAGGACATCACACTCCTGAGTATTATAATCTACTGGCTATTCGACTAGGTTTCGTCATTATATTTGAGGTGTGGTCTTTCTTAATGCATGCAATTCGTATGGAAAAAATAGTTCTGATTTGTAGACTTTTGTAGAACATCTAAAATCTCTCTGAAATTTTGTTTTAGCATGTGGTATTCTTAATTGGTCGCATGATTGACTGGATGGTACCTGATGTCCCAGAAGAGGTAGAGGTTAAGATCAAGAGAGAATACTACATGGCTAAAGAAGCACTGGCTGAGAATCAGGTAAACTTGACTTGGTTGATAATGTATTAGTTAAATACTTAATCTTTTATAATATAAAACTTTGTTCTTGTCTGTGAATATAAAGGTGCTAGAAGCAGCTGTGGAACCCTCTGGATTACGACGCCGAGGAATATCGGAGAGTCCCACACCTTTACCTCATGAAACCACATCTCATTTGCCAAGCGTGCCTGTTGAGGACACTTCTAAAGACATTTGACATTTATCCAGGAGTTGAATGAGTGGGCATGTGTTTATAAGACTATAAGAAAAACACAGAGGGTTGGTTTGTTAAAATCAACCATTAAATAAAAATCAATTAATTAAACTATTGCACAAATATTCAAATAATCCACTGACAATTTCTGTCTACCTGTTCCAATACAGGGGTTTCAATATGTTATATTTTTCATGATTTACAATACTTAGAGAACCCATACTGTATTATTATTTATCAAATAAATTCCTAAAAGAAGCAGGGGTTCTATTTGTTCAATTTGTCATGAAATCTATGTATAGTATGTATATGATATATTTTTTGCATTTACAGATTTATGTAAAATGTAAGTAGTCATGGGGTGTACTGGTTCGAACGTTTCAAACCTAGAATTACTTTGTTATATTACGGTAAGATCATTAATGTTTGTTCAATTACTACACATTTTTGGAATCTACTATTTTAAAAGTTATTATACATTTAAATAAGAGCTACACTTTGCAGCCAAATCTTTATAGATACAAGCTTTTATGTTCCCAAACTGTTGACACAAGCTGAAAGCATGTTGTACAGAATTCCTTTGTATGCAGTAACATTAAAATTTCCCTTCACTGGAATTAAGTAACCATGTTCTTGCATGACAATGCACCTGCACGATAAGTAAACTTTATGAAAACATGATTTATCAAGGTAAAAGTGGCAGAAATTGAGTATCCTGTACAGAGCCCTGACCTGCACCCCACTGAACACCTGGATGGAATATAACTCCGACTGCACATCAGACTCTCTCACCTGACAATTATATCTGACCTCATGTTATTCTCACGAGGCTCATTAAGCAAATAAAACCAAGCCATAGTAAAGTGTCCACAAACCTTTAGTCATATGGGTAATATTGTTCTGTGCACAGCATCTGGTCTGTGGGAGAAAATATAGAGCGGAAGCTGCATACACGGAAGCGCATGTTTATTGTTTGTACAGAAATGGTTTGAGTTTAGAGCTCAGAAAGGCAGTGTTTAGGTGGGGATAAAACAGCATCCTTAATCTATGACTTTCCATAAGCTTCTGCAAGATGTTCATTTACAGCTTTTGGGAGATGCCCTTATCCAGAGTGCCTCTCGTTTATACAGCTCAGCTGAGCAGTTATGGGATAAGATCAAGTGCTCAGCAGTGGCAGCTTGGTTATGCTGGAATCTGATCTCATGACCTTCCCAGCAGAAGTCTAACATCTTAACCACTTTGCTACCACTTCCCATTTTTAACAAACAAACAAAAACAACAGAAAAAAGAACTGTTTGCTTCAACCAGTGGAATCCCGAAACACACACAGTTTAAAAAAAAAACGTAATATGGTGCATGTTGTCTGAAATTCAATATCTGTTCAATAGTAAAGGATTTATAGTTTTTATATTACTATGATACAGGAATCAATGTCATGCAATCCTTCTGTTGAAAGGAGGCTCTTTATTCGCCAAAAAATAAAAAAATAAATTATTCAGTATTTTAACAGGTTCTTTGTTTCGCTTTAACCTCACTAATGGACAGAAAATATATTAATAACAATTGATTTGATCTTTTTGAAAAGATCATATATACTGGTTTCCCTCAGACCGCAATTTCTACTTTTACTTTGAAAGTAATTTGACCTGCTTGTCTTGAACCGTGGTTGCTGCGTTCACAGACGAGTTTTCCCGGGATTTTTGGGACCGGGGCCTGTGTGAGGTAAACAGTTAGCATTCTAGCTAGCGATAGAAATAGTGTTTATATAACATGTGTGTAGTTGTGTTTCACTTAATATGAGGTAGAGTCCAGCCAGTCTGTGAAATATAATTATTTTGTTCTCTAGTTTACTAAAATATTTTATTAGCGTTTGTCTTGAGCTGAGCTGAGCTTAGCATAGCATAGCAAGCTAGCCTGCTAATTATATTTATAACCCGTCTGCGTGTATAAGCGGCGCTCCGCGAGACATGGACTGAAGTACAGAGGCTCAGGTGAACTGGGTTCAAGTATTATAAGGTAATAATATACAACAAACACAAATATACACTATTCTAATAATTAAAGCAAAATAAGTAGAGAGGAGATATGACACTTCATATCTACAGTACCAGTAAAAGTTTGGACACATCTTCTCCTTTAGTGGTTTTACTTTATTTTTTATTATTTCCAATTATCATCGTTATAATCATCATTGAACATCACTACTGAAGACATCCAAACTGTGAAAGAGCACGTAAGGAATAATGTAGTAAACAAAAAAAAAGTGTTAAACAAACCAGAATATGTTTTATATTTTAGATTGTCCAAAGTAGCTTCTTAAACCTTTAATCACATCTTGGCAAACTCATGGCATGGCGTTAGATTCACGAGGTCGTCATCTGGAATGGTTTTCAATTTGCAGGAGTTTATTTGTGACATATCTTGCTTTTTTTCAAAATGTGCTTTAGTCCATCACTTGTCTTGTGCAGAGGAACGGGTGAGTACAGAGTCAATAGCTCCTTTACTGCTCGTTCAACTACTGTACAAATCCATATTATGGCAATAAACTCTCAGTGAAGTAAAGAGAAGAGGAAGTTCATCATTACTTTAAGAAATTAGGTTCTGTCAATCTCAAAAAATTCTCAAGAACTTTATAGGTAGTCTCCTAAATGTGTGGTTCTACTCCATGGTTCAGAGTGGGGAGGTGTGATTGTGCTTTGCTGGTGCCCTGTTGTGCAATTTAATCAAAATTGAGGGTATATTGAACGTGACATGGCTACCACAGCATTTTTCATCTACATGCCATCCTGTGGGGTTTGCACTTAGTGGGATCATAATTTGGTTTTTTCCCCATAATGACAATGACCCCAAGCACACATCTAGGTTATGTAAGAGCTGCTTGTTTAAAAGGGAGAGTGATGGAGTGCTGCATCAGATGACCTCCAGATGGCCTCCAAAATTCCCTGATCTAAATCCAGTTGAGATGGATTGGGAGTTGGACCAGAGAGTGAGGGGGAAAGCAGCTACCAAGCAGTCAACACCTCTGGAAAATCTGCAAGATTGTTGAATATCCATTATGCAGACTAAGAGAATGGCAATACTGTAGAAAGCTGCCATCAAAGCAAAAGGTGGCTACTTTGAAGAATCCAAAATATAAAACATTCTGTGTAACATGTTTTTGTTGAATACATAATTCCATATTTTTTCCGTTATGATTTCAATGTCTTTGGTATTAATATATAACGTTGAAAACCGAACTGAAAACAAGAATACGAAGGTGTGTCCAAACATTTTACTGGTAGTGCATGCGTGCGTATACAGTAAGTGAGAGAGAAAAACATGAGTAAACATTCTCGTGTAAAGATGAGAAAGTGAAGGAGTAGAACGCCTTACAGAAAAGTTGACAGATAAACATCAACCGTTTTAGTTTGGAAAAACAGATTATGGTTTTTGAAACATTGTACAAGGCAAAAACAAGAATTTGGACTGTGAGGGTCTGAAATAATGCTCTGTGGTTCTAAATTTGACATTTTTGTCTCTAACAGAAGAACTAATATAAGACAGAACAAGAGAGATGGTATCAGATTGTCTCTCACAAACAATAAAGAACGGAGGTGGATAATTTGAGGTTTGTTTGGGACCAGGGAATGTTTAAGATTCATTCAAGGTGAAAGGAATATTTGACCCAATATATATCTACCAGTCCGTACTTCACCATACAATAAGACAACAACCGGAAGATACATCCAAGCTATTTATAGAGCAAACATTCAGCTGGAGTGTTATCTGTCATCAAATGACCTGCCCAGTAACTGCACCTAAATTCTTTTGAATTGCCCTGGATGAACTGGATGAAGAATACCTTTTGCCAAAAGCATCTATTCATGATAAAGGAGGATTTGTCAATGAAAATAAAGTCCCTCAGTTTATTTATGTTTGTGTGTTCAATGTAACTCTTCATAGGGTAGGGGTTTCTAAATGTTTGACAAATGCTTTATGTTTAATGTTATATGAGATAATAAGACACAGATACATTGTTATATATATATATATATATATATATATATATATATATATATATATATATATATATATATATATATATATATATATACACACACACACACACACACATCAGGCTAGTACCTGACGCACAATACTGTAAATTGCACTACCATGCACTCTCACACTTTATGTACATTACTGATCTGTCATATACTCTGTATTCCTATTTTATACTCGTATTGTCTCACATTTCGTCTGGTATAGTGTGTTTCGTCTTGTCTTGTATAGTCTAAACTAAATGTATATTGTTATTTATGTCTGTGCTTTTAAAAGTCTAAACTTAATTTAGGAACTAAATTCCTTGTGTGTGTCAACACACTTGGCCAATAAACCAGATTCTGGTTCTAAACGTTACATGTCCTTTGCCTTTACCTTGACAGACCAGTGAGAAATCTGCATGCAAAAAAGCATAGCAGAGTGATGCCACCTGTATCAGAGGAAGACCTGGAGTTGGGGCAGGATGGCAAACTAAAACGGGTTGATTGCTTGTGTCCCATCTGCCTGGAGATCTTCCTGGAGCCGGTCACACTGCCGTGCACTCATACTTTCTGTAAACCATGCTTCCTGGAGACGGTGGACAAGGCCAACATATGCTGCCCTCTTTGCCGAAAACGCGTCTCTACTTGGGCTAGACTTAACGGCAGGAACAAGACCTTAGTGAACGCAGAGCTGTGGCGGCGTATACAGGACGCTTTCCCCACACAGTGTCAGCGGCGATTAAATGGAGTTGATGAGGAGGAGGATATGAACGGTAAGTGCACCGTTATAAATATGGAGATTTTAGTATGTAGTAAAAAAACATTAATACTGAACAGCTGTACACCTGATATCAAGGGACCAAAGATAGGAAATTTTGACCTCAATGAATGTTTACTTATGGGGATATTTAGTGTGCTAAAAGTGGGCTCTAAATAAACATTGATTGGTATCAGAAAAGCACATCCAACCAGTCAGGATCAGGGTGTTGTTTACTAATCCATCATGCTGCCTGTAGGTGTTGTGAAGTAAAGCAGCACATTTTATTGCAGGTTGGTGTACTATATCTGTTTTTGGACCAATTCCATGATTCCAAAATCGTTTCTGACTGGCAATTTTCAACAATGGGTGTTTTTATGTGGATTAACTCCATCCAGATATACTTCAGAGACATAAGAAACACGAAACAAAGCATAACTGCACCCAGGAGTCATACATTAGATTGTGCAGTTATACAATGTATGTCTGCATACCTGTACTGTGGTTTGGTTATACAGCTACATGTCAGTCTAATACCAAGTTCACAATTGAATTTCGAAAATTATGCAACAAATCTGAATTTTCATTTTAACTTTCTTCTCACAGTGTTTATACAAAAACCCAGAGTCAGTCAGCCAGGTGAGCTCAGGCGTGAGTATGAAGAGGAGATTAACAAGGTGAGCTTTTTTTTCCATATTTAATACTTAATATTGATATATTAGACTAGTATGCGTAATGAATAACACACAGCTGTGGAATTAAAACAAAATAATGCCCATCGCCGCCTTTGCACTTTGCCGCTGCTATATTGATTTAAGAAACAGCGACTCATCACATCTTAAACTGTTTGTATGCCTCCAGTTTGTAGAAGAGAAGCGAGCTCTGGAGGAGGCAGAGCGGAGGGCCAGTGAGGAATACATCCAGCGCCTCCTGGCAGAGGAAGAGGATCGATTGGAAGAGGAAAAACGGAAGCAGGAAGAGAGACAGCTAGAGAATGATGAAAGACTGGCGAGATTGCTCAGTGAAGAACTGGTGAGTGTCTACACAGTTTAAACTTTGTTAGGCCTATTTTTAAAGCAGTATTTATGGAAATGGTGTAGGAAGTCAGCTTCTGTTATTCAGAGTTGTTCTTGTTGAAACAGTTCTAGTTTTGCACTGAGTGCAATGTAACTGACAGTGTATTTAGTATTTCACACTGCTTTCTTGCTTTTTTTGGAAATGATAGACATGTTGTCGAACAATTGAAGGTTGATATCTGCACACTAATCCTGTTGATCTGTGTCAAAGATAAATGTTGGTTGTTAATCATTTAAACTCCCATACCCATATAGTGCTTTTATGGATAGCAGTGCCATGTGAAATTATAATGTCAACTTTGGCAGATGCACAGATATGAAGAATAAAAAGAAAATCACTGTTGTATTATTTATAGAACTCGAGTCCAGTTTTGGAAACTCAAAGGAATAGTAAAGTCAATGATGCTACTAAGAAAAAGAAATCCAATATGGGACATATTGAGAAGTAAGTAATTCTATTGTTTTAAACAGCATTTTCTCTTATTTGCTTATTGATTTATTCCTTGTGTAATTATGAATTAAATGATTGAAACCAGTAAGTAATTATAATTCAGCCATGTTTGTCATTTAGATATCTGTGCCAAGTGCCTTATACACCACCACACGGTGAGACCAAACAATCCTCCTCTCTTTTGGACAATAAGGTGCCCATGACTTTAGTTAATAGTTCTCTTTATATAAATGTGTATGTTTTCTGGACATTACAAAAATAACCCCCATCCCCCTTGTTCCTAACATATATTTCCAGGAGAACATTCTGAACACTCCAAGCTCTACAGATACCTCAATTGTTGAAATGGAAATCTCAAATTTCAGTAGTAAACCATCTACATCGAGCTCAGATTCAGACTTTAGTACACAACTCTTTGAGACTCCTTGCAGAACCAGCATCTGTTCTAAAAGGAAGAGTGGACATAGTGAACAAGCGGAACCTAACAGTTGTAAGAAGCCTTGTAACTCTCCACTGCCTGTGTCGCCTCCTTGTGGATCTATTTTCCTGCAGGAGCTGGCTGAGCAGGAGGAGGTTTTGAGGAGCCGGATGCTACAGGAGGAGGAGGACAGAAGGCTGGCATTGCGCCTGCAAAAGGAACTGAACCAAGAGAATGCTGTGGACCGCAGAAAAGGCTCCGCTGATGGGTATTTACTGAGGGAGAAAAGCAGCCCTTCATCCAACAGCAGTACGAGCCCAGGCGAGGAGAGCAAGACAGAAAAAGACACTATTCCCCATTCCTCAAGACAGAATGTGGATGGACATAAATCTGGGAAAAAAGCCAGCAGCCAGGTCGAATCTAAAACATTTAGGAAAAACTCCAAACAAGTGTCTTCTTCAGCTTCGTCGGCGCAGAACGGCAGAAGGCAGACCACCATTACTCAAATGTTCTCCAACCTTGGCAGCTGAGGCATCTTTCTGAACGTCAGTCTTTTTCGTTGTTCTTTCATTCTTGAAGACATTTTGCATACCTTCATCCCTGTCTCTTGTTCAGGGATTTTGCTGGGTTTTTTTTTAAGGAACAGGGCTAGGTTCAAGGTTGTGTAAAATACACAAGGATCTGTTTCACTGTTTATGTGAAACTTGAACTTTCAGGGGCAAAAGTTGACATGTTAAGTGCTAAAAATCTTAATTGCTGCAAAAAATATTTTTATGCATGTTTCTGTTTTTCTGTAGATAATCTGAGTTCATTTATTTTTATGGAATAAAATAGTTGGGGAAATGACCTTTGTGCATCTTGTTTTTTTTTTTTTTTTTTTTTTTTATTCTTCGCCATGCTTATGGACGGAAAAGCTAAATTTGACCACAGTGCTCAAATCACATCACCTCAAAACTCTTTATTTCTAATACTCAGTAATCAACAAAGACCATTATTTTCCAAGCCTGTACAACAGGGGTTTCCAATCTTTTCCACAAAGGGCTAATGTGGGTGCAGGTTTTTATTCCAACCAAGATTCCACCTGTTTAGATCTTAATTTTTAAATGGAATGAAAACTCGCACCACACCGGCCCTCCTTGGAAAAGATTGGACACCCTTGCTGTACAGGATGACATTTGTGGCATAAAATACTTCAGTAATATATAAATTAAACACCATAGGCTTTAGATCAATTGTCACATTTATTTTGCAATAAAACATGATAGAATTGTACAGATGAACATTAGTATTCTGTAATTTTGAACAATTGTGTAACTGCTTTTTAATAACATGCCATGTACTCAGAGCATTATCCTGTGAAATGGTTTGAATCGTGCGCCTGGCCATATTTCCGTTCAAAGAAAAATCCCTTATTGTGACAAAATACTCTGCATGACATCATTTCCTCTGATGACAAATGGAAATGCCTTTCAGTAAGCTATTGCAAAACTGAGAAATATATACCTAACATGAAACCATTCTTATTGCTGACACATTGTTTTGTTTTTCACTTTCAGTGATGGACACAAGGAGCCTAAGGAAAAAGATAATTATTGAAAATGAAAAGATAATTTAAGTCTTGTAAATTGCAATATGGGGCATCTGTGGCCAAACTTGTTTTTCCAATACATCAGGAGATCTGGAGAATTTGTGGTTGTACCACCTTTGGTAGTTATTAACCAATGAACACTGGAAGGACACGAAAAGACCTGGTCATTTCCTGCTCAATGTTCCTGGTAATGTCTACCACTAAATCACATCGCAATGGTCTGATTGTTATATGATGTTAATAGTATATTTAGTTTAATAATAATCCTAAAGTATTCGTTTTAGTCACCAGAAACGTTTTAGTCAACAGTACAGAACTGCTCATTTACTCAAGTATTTAAATCATGGTTTAAGCACATGCAAATTGAAAAAAGGTGATAAATGTAGTATTGAACAAAGGCCTTAACAATGTAGTGTTTAAAACAGGAATATGAAAATGTAGGCAACTGTCCATATTATACTTGTATCCAAATATCAAGTGTGCCAGGCATAAAAGTGCTTAATAGACGACTAATATATCAAAAGTTCCAACAGAATTGATCTAAAAGCTACATTCTCAATGAAAAATCTGATTAAAGAGATGATTATCTTCAAATTATACCTGAATACCCACATTATATACACACTCGACCCTTTAATAGAAAAGGCTGCTTATTTAAGTTCAAGTTTATTTCTAAAGTGCTTTTCACAATGGACATTGTCTCAAAGCAGTTTTACACAATTAAATGTACACATTATAGAAAGTAAAAGCATCGGATTCACTGTATAGACTTATTTTTCTCATTGTTACCTTACATTGTTATAATGTTTATTTTAAACATTTTTTTTTTTACTTTTTTTTTAACCAAATTGCCAGTGAGTCACATCAATTAAATTTGTTGATGTTATTTTTATTGCTGTTTATTGCTGACACACCAACAGTGGTCAGTGTTAGCACACCTGCTGAACCACAACGCAAAATTTAACCAAAGGTCAATGATAGATAAAACGCTAGAGGAACAGTTTAGTGGTTGTGGCTAATATCCGCTCACGTTATCTAAGTTTATTGGTGACCCAACACAAATCCTTTAACATCTCAAAGGCAAGCACATATGTGGGAAAGAAAAACCATCTCATCTGATCTTATGTCATTGTGGCTCAGCAGAAACTGAAAGAAACAAGCTGGTGCTTATCATGACATTCTTTGCATGATATTGCCTATTTAGGCATGTAGTTCTCTCTTTTTATCAGAACACTATAAATGCTTGACTTTTTGGCTACGTGTGATGTGTAGCTTTGTTGACATTTACATTTATGTCATTTGAGTGACACCCTTATCCAGAGTGACACACAAACTGCTTTGAGGTCTCCATCAATAAATACATTCTAATTCTTGACATAGACTAAAAATACTATTAGTTTAAAGCTTTTGGTAGAAATAATAATGTTGAAATGCATGGAGCCAGTAAGTGTAAGGAGGTAGTTTCTATAATAATACCATATCCAAAGATGTGGAACTGAATTTATGTAGACGTTGTATTCATTCTATTCAGACTGCGGTACCTATTTTTACACATTAAGTTCCTATCATATTTAAATACCAAATAAATGAAGCCTCCAAGATTAGTCGTAGTCAGATGTACTGATTTACCGAGTAAAAAAGCCAAATTTACCAGAGTCACATAAACACTTTCTCAGAATAACCAGGAAGATACAGGACTTGTTGAAATTAAAAACTCCCAGCACTGTAATTATTAGATCTACTTCAGAAGAGAAGTAGTGGTGGTCAGAATAGGCGGAAATGTTCTGCTAGTTGGTGTGTCAGCAATAAACAGCAATAAAAATAACATCAACAAATTTAATTGATGTGATTTACTGCCAATTTGGTTAAAAAAAAAATAAATTCTAAAAAAATGTATAAAATAAACATAACAATGTAAGGTAACGATGAGAAGAATAAGTCTATACAGTGAATCTGATGCTTTTACTTTCTATAATGTGTACATTTCATTGTTAATTATATTTCCACAATTTTTCAAACTTTTATACAATGTTAAACTTTAGGGATGGATAAAAATTACACTATGTGCATAAATGTATTGGGACACCTGCTTTTTTCAGCCATATGTGGTTCTTCCTAAAAGAGTGAAGGTTAATAAAAACAGCAAAATGTGGAATAGGATGTTCAAAAAAACATATATGAATCTTACATGCAGCTTTTCACTAATTTTTGTATGTAGTGAATCTCTTCTTGTAAAGCAGTTATATTATAAATCAAAAAAAGTTTGGGGCACTTGATTCTGGGATTGACATCATATCCCATAGGGACCCTGAAAAAGAAATAATAGAGGATAGATGGCTGAAAAGCACTTTAGGTCTTATAGTATTTTTGCGTCATTCATTCATTCATTCATTCATTCATTCATTCATTCATTCATTTATTTTGACACTGATTATAATATCTGATTTAATTATAATGTTCATATACCTTTTCATTACAGAATGTACAAAAACTACATAAAGTATTTATCTGATTGCAGCTTTAATTTACATTTATTTAATTTACAAATATTTAGCTTCCATTTTATAGTTGATATTAGAGAAAAAAAAAAGAACTAAAAATGTAATAAACTAACAAATGTCTTTGTTACATCCAAAAACCTTCTTGCCACATCCATTGTTACTGAGTCACAAACACACGCTACTTGAGTCGCAAACCTTTGGTAGGTATTAACCAATGAACACTGGGAGGACACTAAAAGACCATCTGTTTAGAATATGGTCTGAGCCAGTCTTCTAGCCATCACAATTTGGTCATTTCCTGCTCAATGTTCCTGGTAATGTCTACCACCAATTGACAGGTGCCAATGTAATAAGATAATGTGATTGACATCACATCGCAATGGTCTGATTGGTATATGATGTTAATAGTATATTTAGTTTAATAATAATCCTAAAGTATTCACCGTTTTAGTCACCAGAAACGTTTTAGTCAACAGTACAGAACTGCTCATTTACTCAAGTATTTAAATCATGGTTTAAGCACATGCAAATTGAAAAAAGTTGATAAATGTAGTATTGAACAAAGGCTTTAACAATGTAGTGTTTAAAACAGGAATATGAAAATGTAGGCAACTGTCCATATTAAGCTTGTATCCAAATATCAAGTGTGCCAGGCATAAAAGTGCTTAATAGACGACTAATATATCAACAGTTCCAACAGAATTGATCTAAAAGCTACATTCTCAATGAAAAATCTGATTAAAGAGATGATTGTCTTTAAATTATACCTAAATTATATACACACTCGACACTTTAATAGAAAAGGCTGCTTATTTAAGTTCAAGTTCATTTCTAAAGCGCTTTTCACAATGGACATTGTCTCAAAGCAGTTTTACAGAACTCAATAATTAAAGTGACTGATGTGTATTTTTTCCCTGATGAGCAGCCTGGGGTGACACTGGCAAAGAAAAACTCTCTAGAGGAATGAGGAAGAAACCTTGAGAGGAACCAGACCCAAAAGGGAACCCATCCTCACTTAGGTAATATCAAGAGTGAGATTATAAATCTTAAAACAATACAACACTACAGCGTGAGAACTATTATGAGTATCAGCATGTTTGTGACTGAGTAATGTCCTTTCTACAGTGTTATACAGTCAGTTATTTATGCCAATTATGAAAGTGCAGGGCAATTCTGCAGATCCAAATCAAGAGCGTCAGTTCAATTGTAACTTTAAAATAGGGGATATGATCTCTGGAGATATTGCAAAAAACAAACCAGTACTAGGTATGCAGAAGGATACCATGAGTTCCACTGCAGCCAGAAAGGAACAGAAATCTATAGCAGGCGCAAACTCAAAAAAACACAAATACTTGAAGATTGTAAAAAAATATTGTTTGTTTCCAATTTTTTTCTTCCAAATTACAGTTTTCTAACCTTGTTTTTTTTTCTCTGTTTTGCCTTTGAATAGTGTAATAATTGACACTTTCAATTTAATTATGTGAAAATAGACACAAATGAATGAACTCCGTGAACTCTTAAGTTAATCTATTATTTGACATTTTTACTGTTAAAGTTAAATAATCACATTATTCAGATGCATAAAAATTGAGGGAGGAATTCTGGTTTGAACCACTAAAATATTTTATGATGTCTCTGGATTCAGCACGTACTGTAACACACTAATTTTAAGACCGTACAATTCATAAACAAACTAAATAAGAATAAAAGATATAAATAAATATGTGAAACTGAAGGTCTAAGAGGTGCTATAATGACATGAAGCACAAAGTGGTCAGTGTTAGCACACCTGCTGAACCACAACGCAAAATTTAACCAAAGGTCAATGATAGATAAAACACTAGAGGAACAGTTTAGTGGTTGTGGCTGATATCCGGTCACGTTATCTAAGTTTATTGGTGACCCAACACAAATCCTTTAACATCTCAAAGGCAAGCACATATGTGGGAAAGAAAAACCATCTCATCTGATCTTATGTCATTGTGGCTCAGCAGAAACTGAAAGAAACAAGCTGGTGCTTATCATGACATTCTTTGCATGATATTGCCTATTTAGGCATGTAGTTCTCTCTTTTTATCAGAACACTATAAATGCTTGACTTTTTGGCTACGTGTGATGTGTAGCTTTGTTGACATTTACATTTATGTCATTTGAGTGACACCCTTATCCAGAGTGACACACAAACTGCTTTGAGGTCTCCATCAATAAATACATTCTAATTCTTGACATAGACTAAAAATACTATTAGTTTAAAGCTTTTGGTAGAAATAATAATGTTGAAATGCATGGAGCCAGTAAGTGTAAGGAGGTAGTTTCTATAATAATACCATATCCAAAGATGTGGAACTGAATTTATGTAGACGTTGTATTCATTCTATTCAGACTGCGGTACCTATTTTTACACATTAAGTTCCTATCATATTTAAATACCAAATAAATGAAGCCTCCAAGATTAGTCGTAGTCAGATGTACTGATTTACCGAGTAAAAAAGCCAAATTTACCAGAGTCACATAAACACTTTCTCAGAATAACCAGGAAGATACAGGACTTGTTGAAATTAAAAACTCCCAGCACTGTAATTATTAGATCTACTTCAGAAGAGAAGTAGTGGTGGTCAGAATAGGCGGAAATGTTCTGCTAGTTGGTGTGTCAGCAATAAACAGCAATAAAAATAACATCAACAAATTTAATTGATGTGATTTACTGCCAATTTGGTTAAAAAAAAAAAAATTCTAAAAAAATGTATAAAATAAACATTATAACAATGTAAGGTAACGATGAGAAGAATAAGTCTATACAGTGAATCTGATGCTTTTACTTTCTATAATGTGTACATTTCATTGTTAATTATATTTCCACAATTTTTCAAACTTTTATACAATGTTAAACTTTAGGGATGGATAAAAATTACACTATGTGCATAAATGTATTGGGACACCTGCTTTTTTCAGCCATATGTGGTTCTTCCTAAAAGAGTGAAGGTTAATAAAAACAGCAAAATGTGGAATAGGATGTTCAAAAAAACATATATGAATCTTACATGCAGCTTTTCACTAATTTTTGTATGTAGTGAATCTCTTCTTGTAAAGCAGTTATATTATAAATATATAATAAATTGATTCTGGGATTGACTAATTCACTTGATTCTGGGATTGACATTATATCCCATAGGGACCCTGAAAAAGATAAAATAGTTAATGAGGGTAGATGGCTCAAAAGCACTTTAGGTCTTTTTGCGTCATTCATTCATTCATTCATTCATTCATTCATTTAATCATTCATTTATTGTGACACTGATTATAATATCTATATATAAAGTATTTATCTGATTGCAGCTTTAATTTACATTCATTTAATTTACAAATATTTAGCTTCCATTTTTGATCAAACACAAACTGAATACATTGATGTGGAAGTTCAATTTAGGTTGGCTCATGTTATTAGTTTTATAAACAGTTCCCTTTACTGCCATCTCTTTTTGTGCTGACATAGGAGACTCCTTTTTAGACAGTTTCCTCCAACTTAAAAACTTCACAATCAATAGTGCATTAAAATGAGGTTAATATCACCCCTTGTTTATAGTTGATATTAGAGAAAAACAATATCTAAAAATGTAATGAGCTAACAAATGTCTGTTACATCCAAAAACCTTCTTGCCACATCCATTGTGACTGAGTCACAAACACACGCTACTTGAGTCGCAAACCAAATTACACAGCGTCACAGGACCTCGTGTCCTCTGTGGGCTTTATAGAGCAAAACCAGAGTCATGATTTACACAGCAGCATTGCACACAAACAAAATAGCACAACCAAAGTGCTACTGATAGCAAAGCTCACATTTTGATTTCAGCATGTTTTGAAGAATATCATCTAGAAATAATGAATTTTGTTCTACTTGCTAAGTTTCTTAAGCAAACATGAAATAATTTAATGAGGAATGAGTCATTAAGACATTAAAACAACTTGTGCCAAAATATACATATACATACACTATTAACTAATGCTAAATCACCAAATGTTTACATATACAGTATTTATTATTATATATTGTATTACAGAATTATTATTATACTTTATTATACAATTTGCTTTGCACTGATTTTGTCTTAATGTACTGTGTTGTATTGTTTGCTCAAATGTTGTCCTTGCTAGTTAGTGTGCCACTCTTCCACTTCAAACTTAGCAAACTGTCTTTTTAAAAGCTACTATTTGCACAGTGGCATTGTCATTGGTCTCCTAATCCTACATTAAATATCCTAGCATAAAAATACATACTATCCAATTGGAGAACAAACAAATGGTGTGTTTGAAGAACAGGTGTCCACAAACTTCTGTAATTCTGGAATTTTTTTTATTTTTGATGTTTTCATGATTCAGTACAAGCTGATGAAATACTTACGGTATGTATGACTTGGTAGTACCATCAACAAAGATTGTGTCTAAATCAGTTTTATCCTTTGCCATTATTTTGAATCACAGTCACCACATTCAGTCTCTAAGATGTATTTTAAAATAAAATACCAAATATTTTAACTTTAAGTATATCAAAATAATCTACAAAATACAGCAGTCATGTCATGTATCAAAATTAACTACTGCATTTTTGTATTTTACTAAAAAAAAAAAAAATACTAAAAATGTACTTTTACAAGGGAGCATGAAATTTCTTCGCCAACCTTAAATCAATTGACCTGTTTGATCCGTTCCTTTATTACACTGACTCAGTTGATAGTATGATAGCAACAGCTTTTCTCTGGCCGACCAGTTAACAGATCAAATATTCACATACATAATCCTTGTGATCTTCCAGATGAAGGTTAGTTTTTTAAGTAACTAAAAGTTTAACAGATTGCAAATGACTCATAATTGTATCCTAATTTAATTTTTTGTTGTTTTGTAACAATGGGCTACTTAGCATCAGCAACACAGACTAAATGAGAAAAAAGTCATTCATAAGAAGACTGCTGACTGCACCTGCATTCATAGCAACTAGTTTCTAACTAATTCATTATTTGATTGTTAATCATAAATATAATATTATATGTCAGGCAGTCATTTATGAAATGGGGATGCAAAATCATGATCCTACTAAACAGCTACTTTAATTAGGGTACAATATTTATCAGTCATTGGACACCTATTTGAAAGGTGATAGCCTGCTTGTTTCTTACTTTGACCACCTTCTTCCATTTGGATCAATGTTCTGTTCTGATTTTAAGGAATCTGGGGAAATAACTGAGTAGGCACTAATTAGAGGCCATCATGTCATCATGTAGAATTTCTTACGAAGTATTTTACAGTATTTGAAAACTACAAAAATACAAAATATGAAGCTATTTTAATCAACCCTATCACCTACTAATGTCAAAATCCAATTTTATATTTGAAATACATGTATCATAAATACTGCCCATCCATGACCATATTTCATAGTAATTATAAATATAAAGACAAGTAAACAGAGTGGCATCTTTCCTTACCTCTATCGTATACCAAGAAAAGTGTTATTTTAATAGAAATCGTAATCACTGACTGGAAAATAAATTCAGTGAGCCACAACATGAACATAAGTGTGCAAATCTGTGATTACAGTAAGAACTATTCCAGTTATTTTAGACATCCACTAAAATGTCAATATCCCCTTTGTATGAAGACTTTTGGGAAATCCTGTATTACAAGATATACACTACTATTGCCAAAGGTTTGTGGACACCTGGTCATAAATATAGTATGTGCTTTTTGAGCATCACATTACACATTTAGTCCCAAGTTGCTCTTATAATTCCACTCTTCTGGGAAGAAGAACTAGATTTTAAGAGTGTGCTTGTGGAGATTTGTGCTCATTCATACAAGGGTGTTAGTAAAGTTAGGTACTGATAAACATCAGGTGAGGTGAGGAGGCCTGAGGCCTATAGCAGGAGGTCTTCTCTGGAAGCTGGAACAGGTTGGAATCTCTTAGTTCAAGTAAAGGGAAAACTTCATGCTACTGCATTGAAAGACAATTCTGTGCCTTCAGCTTTGCTATAACAGTTTGGGAAAGAAAAACATATGGCTGAAAAAGTCAGGTGTCCCAATACGTTTGTCCATATAATTTATAATGTTTAAGTTGTCTAAAGATTTGTGCTCTCAGTGTATCTATTCCAAAGTTGCCATGTAGTATTTTATGCTCAGGCTTCATGCCACACACACTATTACACACTCATTCACACTCGGGGACAATCTAGAGTCACCAGTCCACCTCCTGGCAGGTTTGGAGAGATGGGAGTGAACAGGAGAAATCCTACAGTAGGAAACCCATATAAATGAGCGGTGAACATGCAAAGGTCCACACAGACAGTAATCCAAGGTGAGAATGGAACTATGGATGATGGAGCTATGAGGTGACAATGTCACGCTCAATGCCACTGTGTTTCCAATTTTTAAATGAAACCACTTCTGACAGTATAGCTTTAAAATATATAACTACATTATGTTGTTGTCAGTTATATAACTACATCTATAATCATCAAATAATCAGTTAGAAAGCTAACGTTTCTTAGCTTGTTGTATGTAAATTATTTTTAATATATAATGTGGAAATGAAATGCATATATGTGCATGCGACGTTCTGTATTGATTTCTGATCCAAAGACTAAACCAAATAGGTTTTGACCATATATGTATATAACAAGGATTCAGAGATTTCCTCAAAAATGTGTGTGCGCATTTGTAACCAAGAGAGGAAGGAAGAAATCAGCTGTATATGACGGTGCTCCTTGTGGTTCCTCATCCTGGGATATTTAGGACACCTCTATCTCTCTGGATTGCTCAAACACTCCTGCTTAACACAACACATCACTTGCTTTCGCCACAACAAGACTACTAGTCTTCGATTTCTCTGGTATAGGTAAAGTGCTCTTATTCAGTGCTTTTTAAATCCCTCTTTGTCACTTCTTGTGGGGTCTTAGCATGACATTATTATTTATTATATATTATTATATTTATAGAAATATAATATTTATATTTCAGTATTTCCTCTTATTTTTGATTTTTTTTATTTAAGTTAATTTGTTGGCAATTATGCATGCTGCAGGTGCACAGTTTTTGGCTGTTGTGATGCAGACGATGTATTGCATTAGTGCTGAAAGGTCATCTATTATAAAACAGTGTTTTTAAAATAATTTCGGATGTTGTGAAGTAAAATAAAAACTTGAAAGTATAAGTGTTTTCCAGCTGTTCCTCGAAATGTATATAATAAGCTGGGTGTGGTCTTAAGATATTTTTGGATGAATTCTGGAACACCGATTATGAGAAAAAGATTTTCTCTTCGTTATACACTTTGCTACATTAAGAAAACAAAAATATGTTTGAGTAAAATTAAGTTAAAAACGTTTGTATTTCGGTTGTTTCCTAACCTTGCTTTGGCTATCTATCTACAAAGACAATTCAACAAATGCAGCTGTAAATGAAGTCATTCTGCAATGTGTAATATTTATCTTTATAAAATTGGCATAAGCTGATCAGTTCAATTTGTGATCCGTTACAGACTGATCACACTGCACCTGCACCATCATATCACAAAAAGTTAACAACAAACCACTTAATATTTGCCTAAAATCGTATTCAAATGGGTCTGCCTAATTACAACAACTACAACATGCATGTGTTGCATATGTTATTTATATTGTATATGAATGGGCAGTAAATGCATGTGTGTGTAAACTTAAGGACATTTGTATAAATCTTTATTTTGTATGAACAGTGTTTTAAAATACATTTTAAAATACATTGAAGGGGTTCATGGTATATTTTCATGTGCTTTCAGGTTCATTAAATTGTAAAGATGTGCAGCTCAAGATATCTGCCAGTGGTCATGATTTTTCTGGCAATCGTGAGCACAGCGGCCAATCTGCTTCTGCTTTTCCCTGGACTTACGTATACGTACCTAGTTGAAAATCATGTCACTCCAGAGGCCACATGGTGCACAGGAATATGGGCTTCAGGATTTGTAGTAAGTATCATACAATTGTGGTTTCAAAATAACATGATGTTCATTCTCAACTGTTATTGTGACAGTTTGAAGCTATATTGCTGCAAATAGGAAATATAAGATATGGTCCATTCTTATACTCATAACATGGCAAGCTAAGCAGACATTTGTCATTGTGGTAGTTTGTCTGTCTCTTGCGGTTCAAGGGTGTGATCTATTTGTCATGAGGTAGCAACCTCTCAGACTTCTTTTAAACCAGACTGCGTGTGTGTGTGTGTATGTGTGTGTGTGTGTGTGTGTGTGTGTGTGTGTGTGTGTGTGTTTATTTTTGTCAGGTGCTTGTAGCTGTTCGTGGATTTGCATCAAATAAAGCAAAAAATGGATGCTGTCACTTCCGAGCTGATGTGAGTGGAGTGTAGAATTGTTTTATTTTTATTTAAAATTTGATTTAAATTGAACCATTTAATTAGATGTCTTTTTAGATGTCTTTATTACATCATGTAAATTCGGTGCTAATTGAATGATGTTAGTGTACATGGTATTTATTGGAAACACTGACTAGCACTATTCGCTGTATAAGCCTGATTCACTCAATGTGTCATTTCGAAGTATTTTGCTGACTTGGCAGTTTCATTCTCATAGATGCTGTGTCGGATCATCTACTCATGTGTGGCTGTGCTTGTAGCCGGGCTCTGTTTCCAGTTTAACTGTACAGGACTAACAAAAGGACCACAATGTCTGCACAATGGAACAGAGGGTCTGCAGTGGGAGAGACCCCTGAAAATAAAAAACCTGAAGTAAGTCTATATGCCTCCTTTACAGTGTTCAGTATATAAACAAAAAGTTACAAAAAAGCTGATCAACTGCTTATTGTTTTTATACTTGTTCAGTTCAGTAACATGCTTAGTATTTTAAATGATACGGTTATTTTTACCGCAGGAAGCAAGGCTTCATTATGCACCTTGATGAGGGGAATTATACATTTTTAGCACTTCCCTTTTTAGTATTATGACACACATTTTGGCCAAGCATGTGAGTGTGACATAAATGATAACTGCGTGAGAAAAGCATTTGTTTGTGTGCATGTGAACTATGTAAGTGCTCACATTTACATGTGTGTGATTTCTTTGTTTTTAGTGACCCAAGTTACCTGTATATGCCAGAGAGATGGGCCTCTGCTTGCGAGGAGCCTCGTAATGTTGTGGTGTGGAACATTGTTCTCTTCTCCACAATTATGGCTGTGAATGTGCTTCAGGCTTTGTTCTGTGTTGTGAAGATCCTCAGTGCTATACATGGTTTGGTATTTGGACCTGGAAAGAAAAAGGTAAAGTTAATATTGTTATTCTGGTTTATGCAAGTAGTATAGTGCAGAAAAATGAGAGTCACAAAAATGACAGATTTTGTATCTATACTATAGTATACTATAGTATTACGTTGTATAAATATTAATAAATAATGTCATCAAATTTCAAACATTCTCAGCCATGTCTTAACACTAAAGAACTTAGCTGTACTGTAATCAGAACAGCACCACACATCTTGTACATTTTGGCCATAAATGAAAATAATGAAGAACATAATATGTTATTGTCAAAGTATTATACAATTATACCACTCTTATACTCTTTTCTTTTTTTTTTAGGTTGTTCATGCTTGAAGAACACAATGGACTGGTTTAAGCCATAAACCAGACTGTATGTATCTTTATTTCCGCATGAAATAATTGCCTAAACAGTTATGATGCATGCAGTATTTGCTGGGTCATTTCTGTTCCCTCTGCTCTCAATGAGCAAAAGAAGTGTACACATCACCACTGGAGAACAGTTAATCATTTACATTTCCTATTTATGTCTTTGATACTGAATATTCTGCTTTCAATACCACTGTTACTATACTTTAGTGCAGATAAAATTTAGTGGCAAATATGCAAGGAAATAAAAGAAACAGAAAGCTAAACAATTGTAAATAACTTAAGCTGAATTTTCTGTTTTACTATTACAGAACACTAGAGGTCACTGCTCCCTCATCGTTTTTAGTCAATAAAATTTAGAGATAGAAAAAAAAAGGCGATTTATCAATTATTATTATTATTATTATTATTATTATTATTATTATTATTATTTCTGTGCATCTATGTGCACTGCATATTGTGATAAAATAGTATGTGTTGGCATGTGTATTTATATATTCATGTAAAGTATTTATGGAATACTTTTCCATTTTGTTGTCACTTTATTTAAATTCAGTCATTCATCAAAATAATAACAGTATATTAAGATGATGTGGTACTAAGTTGTATTTAATATATGTATTTAATATGAACCAATGTCTTATGTATAGTATGTATAAAACTGTTTTCATAAGAAATAAAAAGGAAGACATTTACAGAATTATATATATATATATATATATATATATATATATATATATATATATATATATATATATATATATATAATATGTGATTCTTCTCCAAATTGTTACAGTAAAATATTACCTCTTCTTCTTTCGGCGGATCATCTGTCTCCATACTACTCTGTCCTCTACATCTGCCTCTTTCAATCCAACTACCTGCATGTCCTCCCTCACCACATACATAAAGCTCCTCCTTGGCCTCCTCTTTTCCTCCTTCCCGGTGGCTCCATCCTCAGCATTCTCCTACCGATATACCCCATGTCCCTCCTCTGCACATGTCCAAACCATCTTAATCTCACCTCCCTCACTTTGTCCCCAAAACATCCCACATGTCCCTCTAATAAACTCGTTTCTAATCCTGTCCATCCTCGTCACTCCCAATTAAATTCTAACCATCTTCAGCTCTGCTACCTCCAGCTCCACCTCCTGTTTTTTACTCAATGCCACTGTCTCTAAACCATACAACATCGCAGGTCTCAACACAGTCCTATAAACTTTCCCTTTCACTCTTGCAGATACCCTACTATAACAAATCACTCCTGCCACTCTTCTCCACCCACTCCACCCTGCCTGCACTCTTTTCTTCACTTCTCTAACACACTCTCCATTACTTTGCACTGTTGACCCCAGGTACCTGAACTCCTCCACCTTCACCACCTCTTCTCCCTGCAACCGCACCACTCCACTGCCCTCCCTCTCATTCACACACATTTACTCTGTCTTACTCCTACTGACTTTCAATCCCTTTTCTCTACAGCATGTACCTCCACCTCTCCAGGCTCTTCTCAACCTGCTCCCTACTCTCACCACAAATCACAATATCATCCGCAAACAACATAGTCCATAACAGTAAAATATTACTAATAATATATATTAGTAATATGTACTGTATGTACTGTATTTATAATTAGGTGGTGTATTAATACTATTATTTACACCACTTAACCGTAAATAACTTTTTTTTCTCAATTTCCTCAGGCATAGCCAATTAATCAGCTATCACATACAGTAGTTATAGCATTAAATTTGCCAGATTAAGTCACTCTGTCATCATATCACATTCCAAAGCCCTGTTGTTGACACTCTATTGCTTTTGAAAGTTGGTTATTTGAACAAGGTGAATCCCTGAGGACGTTATTGTCAGGATGCAGTTCATAAATTTAGTCTGTTTGATGTGTCTTCCGTACAACCTTCTTTGTTTGAGGTTGTTTTCCCCAAGGATGTCTTTGTCATTTATTTTCTCAGTTCCTCTCTGTTCTCTCTCTTTCCTGACCATACGCACGCACAAAAACACACAAACCTACCGTTGACATTATTACTGCAGGAATTAATTCTATTCTACACCAAACCACACTATTCCCACCCTTAACCTCAGTAACGCTTATACATGTACACACACACGTACACAAACTGTGGCATATGAAATGAAATGATGACAGATTGTTCAAATCTAAAACAAAAATCCCTTAAGTTGTCCACTGTGGGTGAACCTTTTCTGTAATGATTTTCTGTTCAACACATTTAAAATAAGTGGGCAGTTGATTACGTTAACTTTCCTTTAGCTCGGAACAACCTTGAATGGCTTTTTTATTTTAAGAACCGTTCTGTGCAACCTTTAGAGGAAGTTTTGCATGAAAATTTAAGGATTGTCAGCTTCTGAAATACTTTTACAATATAATATACTTTTATTGATTCCATCTGGAAGCAATAGCCAAGCTACAATCATGGTCACTTAGATAGATTTTTTATTTCATTAATAAGCATGGATATCAACAGTACAGTATGAAAATGTGCTGTTTTTGCCAAGTTTCTGTTATTAATAAGAATGCCTATGATGGCCATCTGTAATGCTGAGAAAAAATGTTGACAGGAAGTGACATTTGCTCTTAAAGACACCATATCTTATTTGTTTCCATTTTTACAAGTTCCTCCAAGTTGGGTGGTCAGGGCTTTGGAATACAGAGTCGAATGATTGTGATTTTGAATCCTAGTATTTACCTTCAACCCTCACCTGCTCACTTCACTTACTTCACTGGTGATTAGCAAACAGAAGGCAAATGACAGAGAAGCTTCAGAGATTTAGAAACAGAAAGAGTGTGGGGTCATCACAGTCATGGGAAATCAAACAGAACTCATGTCTACATATGTTTTGAACTGAGATAGATTGTTGCCAAAACCGTCAAAAAAAATAAAATAAAAAAAAAATATATATATATATAGCTTTATTTGTGACTTTCTTTGTTCTTCTTTGTTCCCTCTTTTGCCAAAGCTCAATGCTTGTGTGTGTGTGTGTGTGTGTGTGTGTGTGTGTGTGTGTGTGTGTGTGTGTGTGTGTGTGTGTGTGTGTGTGTGTGTGTTTGTAAACAACCCCTAGTCTTGCTTAGATAATCAGGTTGATAATAAAAAAAGGAACCCAGGTGGCCATGAACACACTTCTGTCAACATAAACATTAAGTATGGTAAATATTTGTGTGAAAAATAAATTACACTCTCTTTAAATTAAATGGTTTTACATATCAGGACATAATAAAAAATAATCTGCTCCTTATCAGGTATTAAAATTAGGTAAATACAACCTCAGATAAGCCTCAAATAAGTTCTGCTAATCAAATGCCCCTATTAAATGATATTCAGCGGTTGTGACCACCACTATCAATGCCACAGTTTTTGCAGTTTTGCCAGTCTTGAGTATTCAGGTGTGTGTTAACACAGCACCAAGTAGAAAAGGCATTAGCAATAATCTTAGAAAATAAATTTTTGCTGCCTATCAGTGTGGGAAGGGTTATGAGTCAATGTTCACATTTATTTTAAAGTCCATCATTCTGCAGAAAGGAAGATTTATTAAGTGGAAAACCTAACAACTGCCAAACTACCCAGAAGTGGACATTCTAGCGAATCGACCTACAGGTCAGACCATGCAATGCTAAGAGATAATGCTAAATAAAGTGAGACCCTAAGATGAGCCTAAGATGAGTTACATCTTAGGGTCTACAGGCATTAGTCATCATGTTAAATAAAAAAGTACAGGAAATGGAATAGTTCATGACAGTACATTTAAAAAAGACTGAACAAGTATGGCTTTTTTGGAAGGGTTGCTAAGAAAAAAGCCTCTTGTCTCTTCTCTCTGAAAGAAAAAACATGTCAGCACAGCTGTTTGCAAAGTTGCATCTAAAAAACAAACCACACAACTTCTGGACAGCTGAGACCAAAGTGGAGATGCTTGGCCATAATGCACTGCAGCACGGTTGGCAAAAACACAGCTTTACCAGCACAAACACCTCATACAAA
The DNA here is from genome assembly GCF_946808225.1 of Silurus aristotelis. Classification (NCBI taxonomy): domain Eukaryota; kingdom Metazoa; phylum Chordata; class Actinopteri; order Siluriformes; family Siluridae; genus Silurus; species Silurus aristotelis. The sequence goes on along the minus strand of NC_139581.1, from coordinate 12,568,362 downwards.
CTGTCAAGCATGGGGGTGAAGGGGTGATGATTTGGGCCTAACAACTTGCATTCATTAAGTCAACCATAAACTCCTCTGTGTACCAAAGTAATGTAAGGCCATTTGTCTGACAGCTAAAGCTTGGCCAAAATTGGTTCATGTCAAAGTTCCCAAGCACACTAGCAAATCTACAACAGAATAGCTAAAAAAAACCCTGAAAAGAATCAAGGCCCAGTCAAAGTTCAGACCTCAACCCAATTACAATGCTGTAGCATGACCTTAAGAGAGCAGTGCAAAAACAAATGCCTGCAAACTTAACTGAATGAAAATGAACTGAAGCAACATAGAAAGTTCCAAAATCGCACTGATAAAATCATAGTGAAACAATTTCTTCATGCTATTGGTTAAAGATTGTTCTACAAGTTGTTGAATCATAAGTTCTTTTGCACACTTCTCCATTTTATCTTTATTTTTGTATGAAATAATGACACAGTGCTTTTAAGATAAAGACCATATGATTGTAAATATATACTGATAAATAAAACCCACAGAATTTTGAGAGGGTGTACTTTTTTCACAGGACTGTATCTAGCATTAAAAAAAATATGTGCAAAGCAGAGAAAGCCACATAGACCTGGGGAAAACATAAAGTACGAAACTTGAGCATCTTCAGATCTGGTCGAATTGAGATCCCTTGATCAGGCACTAAAATTGTGCCACTGTGAATTCTACAGTGATCTTTCTTTGATTACAGCAGAATATCTACTGCAGACCTTGTCTAAAATGCATTGTTGATCTGAAGTAATTAGCAAACTGAGGAAGTGAGCACGTGGCAGCTTTTTCACAAGCTCATCACAACCCACAAAATGTTCCAACCTTACCACATCCAAAATATGTAACATTACTAATTAATTTAGATATACTTCCCAAACTCTTATCCATTTGCTTCTTTTGCTGTTTTAGAGAGGGAATACATTATAGAAATGTCTTACTTTTGCTAGTTAGAAAGGCTATAGCTTTCTGCATCAGTCACCTGGAACTCAACAGGAAAGCATGGCCATGTGACTGTATTATTATTATCATTAGGCACTTGGCTCATCAAAAAGCAGGCAGGAAATACCCCATCATCTTAGATTAGTTATAGACTGCAACTAAAACATACGCTTTCATAGTAACAGAGATGTTTTACCTTTGTTTTGTGATAAAATTATTGATTTATTTTTCCCAGGAACCTCTATGATACAATTGAAACTGAAGATAAAGACACAATTCAACATTTATAGCTTCAGCAATGAGCAAAAAAAGCAAGATTCTATTAAAAAAAAAATCAGTAATGTATAAAGACACCGCAATTTGAATCACTTCTTGCATTTATCAGTGACCAGTTAATGATAATAGTAGACATACAGGCCAGTGTACAAAAGTTGAGAACTTAATAATAATACAATGGGTCATTATTTTTATGCTTTATAAGCTGTATTATTAAATTCAACATCTCAGAAAAATGAGGATAATTCTAGAAGAAAATATATTTCATTACCAAAAATAAAATCAATGTGGTTGTTTTTTACGGGTCTATATCGGCTGGGGTATTACAGAAAGGAAACAGAATGACCGAGGCGCCACGACTTTTCATTCTTCTTTTGCCCCCCAATGAACGTCCCCCACAAATTCCCACTGAGCTCTGCAGGGAACAATTCTGATGAAGAGAGACAGAGCAGGAACATGTGGGGGGAAAACTTTTTCAAAACTGAGCAAAGATGCCTCATGCAGCTGCCATGAAAGACAACCAGAAAAAAGACTGGAGCATGTTTATGTTTTCTTTTCGGAGTGAAAAGCTCACACCAGGGACTACAGAAGAGGAAATAGAAGTAAAACAGCAAACTCAGAGGACTATTCCTGCATGTGAGGAAGCATTATCATGCTCTGTGGTGTTGTTTATAAGCAGTCCACCCACATAGAATATATTAGTCATTCGATTGCCTTCTACCTCATTCTGCCTTCTTACAGAGTATCACTTACATTGATCTTAATCTCATCACATTTTTCCTGTTTGGTGTTCCAAAGGTTAGTATCATTTTATGATATTTTCAATAACTATTTTATTATCATTTGATGAGCTTACTGAAAACTGTTGTTGTTGTTGTGATAGGTAAGAAAGTATTGATGATACAAAATAACACATGGTACTTTATAAAAGAACTATATTTTGCTAGATATATTGCTATATTCAAGCTTATTTACTTCCTAACTAGTTACTAAAGCATATTTATAAAACATAGCTATGCTTTATTTACTTCATATTTGGTTACACACAAAGAAACAAACAATACAATGTTTATTTAGACTTTATTTGAATGTAGTTTGGATGTTTTGATGCACTGCATATCTTAACTTACATTTTGCATGACCGGTAATCTCTGATATCATTCTATGATAACATTCGGTCAATTTTGTAGTTTCATGCCCTATTATTTATAACTAAAAGAACTTACAAAACTGACCCAATTTCAGAAAACCAAGCCCTTTACCCACAACATAAACATGAACTAAAATCTATCCAAATGATCTATGATCTTATGTTTATATTTCCTCATCTGTCAGCAGCTTCCTTTATAGGGGAACTTAGAGGAGAATTTCCACATTTTATGGTTTATGTGATAATATGTAAACAAATTGTAACAAACAAAAGTGCCATGATTGCAAACATAATCCTTTCTATCAACACAAAACCTTTTTTTTTTCATTTACAGTGTAGTGTTTTAAGATAATATGTTCCCCTATTACTGCATAACCTCTCGCAGTTTAGTATTAACAAAACTAAATAAAAAAATACAAAATATTAAACAATGTTGCTAAATATAAAAAGCGCTTGGTCACTGTGCTTACAGCTTGAATATTGTACCTAATTTTAAGCTGCTCTTCTGAAATTAAGAAAATGAAACTTCTTGCTTTTGTGGTTGCTATAGCGGAAATCTCAGACAAATGTCAGTTATCAGGCTTGTGGTATTTTTCAGGTATGAACTACAGCAACACCTCTGAGCCCCCTAGCTGCGGAGGCAGTCCCCGTGGAAACAGCACAGACTTCAGCACTGTATTCACACGTGGCGCACTCCCAGTGCTCTATGCTCTGATCTGCTTTGCTGGTCTAATCTTAAATGGGTTGGCAGCATGGATCTTCTTCCAAGTACCCAGCAACTCAGGCATGGTGGTATACCTGAAGAACATGGTGGTGGCTGACTTTCTCATGTTGTTTTCTTTCCCTTGGCGTGTGGCCAATGACCTAGGCTTAGGTGGATGGTACCTGAGGCTGGTGGTGTGTCGCTACACAGCTGTGCTCTTCTACTTAGGCATGTATACAGGAATAATATTTATGAGCCTTATCAGCCTGGAGCGCTATGTCAAAATAGTGCAATCGTCCTCGTGCTCACCTGGGACTTGCTCTTTACGTGCCTACACTTTCCTGCAGCAGGTAAATGTAGCAAGATGTTTGATGATTCTGTCCTGGGCACTGATGCTACTCTGCATGCTCCCCAACACACTGCTGACCAATAAGCCTGCAGCAGAGGGTTGCTCCTGTATGGACTTGAAGAGTGAACTTGGACGACGCTGGCATGACATCTCTGTCCACTCGGTTGTGGCCATCTTCTGGGTGACACTTGTGTTCATGTCTTTCTGCTATTCTTCCATAGCCTGGCAAGTGTACAGCTCCTACCGAAGAGTAAGGCGGGGCAGCAGTAATGCAAGCCGCAAGTCTAACCAAAGCATTTTTAGCTTGCTGGCAGTATTTTTTGTCTGCTTTGTGCCATATCATGTCTGCCGTATACCCTATACACTGAGCCAGAGGTTCAACACCAGTCTTAGTACTCAAACCCAGTTTCATCTCTTCCAGGCCAAAGAGGCCACACTGTTAATGGCTTCATTTAATGTGTGTCTAGACCCCTTAGTCTACTTCCTAATGTGTAGGACGTTTCGAGAGTTGCTTCTGCATAAGCTGACTGCCGCAGAACCTAATAATGGGATCGCCTCAGTTACCAGAAGACTAAGCACCAGCAATTTGTAAAACAGAAATGGAAATACAAAGCGGAACTGATGATTGCTGATGGACACCAGTAGGTGGCTGCAGTGGGTCAATCACAAAAGGAGCACTTGAGCAGTGTTGTGTATTCCAGGTCTTGTATCATTTTGTAAAACCACTGTGACCAAGAAAGAGAAGCCAAAAACCAAAGCATTTAGTCACAATGTTCACCAAAAAGACTTCTTCAATGTCTATAAACCATAATTATTAGACTGTATAATGCAGAGCTTATAACAACTGAAACATCTCTGTAACTCAAAAGTTGATTTTCTATGGCTAATATAAAATTCACTCCTAACTGTGGTAATTAATTGTAATGAATGGCCTTGTTTACCCGTTGTACATTTGTATTTGTAAAAACATTATTTATATTTTAAATGATTCCATAAATAAATATAAGTTGCATATTTTGGATACACCTGCAGTCTTTATAAAGCTTCAGACCCACTACCCATGCAACTAATAAATTGGATTTCGGTGTCGTGTTGTTAAAGGTAGTAAGTTGCATCAGAGCCTCACAACAGGGTTCAACCTGAACTCAGGTAACTCTTTGTATGGAGTTTCATCCATGTTAATTTCTCAGTGTTTTTCTTTTATGACAGCTTGATGATAACATGTATCAGATAAGTCTGCATTGTACTTCATTATAATTAGCTGCTGGAGACAAAAGGTATGCCTGCATAAAAGTACCTAAAGACTGCAATAATGTGGTTTCTAATTAGCATACATATGTACACAGATGTTTAATAAACAATTTGTCAATACATCTAAAAATAAAGTTTCAGTGGATACTATACAAAACAATAGGGCTTGAGGGAGATACAGTATTATCTATTATCATCAGTTGTGATGAATGAGCAAGGTGCAAAATTTGTCTCACAGACAAATGCACTTCTTTGCATGGAAACCGATTTTTCATCCTTGTTTGTGTTCATAAAAGGAAGTAGGGGCAAATAACAAGCAGATACATTACAACAACCCTGCTGTGCACTTCATGACTGAAGATGACAGATAATGTGCAGGGGTGAGTCTAATGATCTGTTATGCTTTGCATTATAAAACATGACATTTTACCACAGAGAAACCTGTTAAATATCAAGTTTTGTTGTGGTGTATTTGCAGATAAATGGTTTTGCTAAATATTAAATGCACACAGACAGAGGTGAAAAGTAACTAATTACATTTACTCACATTTCTGTAATTGAGCAGTTTTTTTTTGTACCTCTACTGATTAAATTTAGGACTTTAAAAATTTAATTTTTAAAGTCTGTCATTTTACTTTTACGTTTTTATGTTTGTTTAAAGTATTGTACTTAACTATGTTTTAAATCATATCCGTTACTGAGTAAAAAATAATAATAATAAATTATCAAATAAATACAAATAATTATTATATATAATTATATATTGCGCCCCGCAAACTACGGCACTGACAGTTTGATATGTGTAGAACAGTCCTGCTAAACTCACAAGAAAGGAAGAAAGATAGAGACAGACAAGACATGCTAATGACCATGACACATCCCTCCCAGATGCGCTGAACGACTTCTATGCCCGGTTCGAGGTGCAGAACAACATGGCGGTGAGGAAGACCACCCCGACTCCCTCCTCCCAGTTCAGTCTAACCACAGCTGAAGTAAGAAAACTCAAGGCAGAGATAACCCATGGAAGTCTGCTGGACCAGACAACATTCCTGGCAGAGTGCTCAGGGAATCATGAGGCACATCAGGAACAGCTCTCACCCTTACTGGACCCCATACATTTCGCGTATTGTCGAAACTGTTCCACAGACGATGCCATCGCCACAACCCTTCATCTGGCCCTCACCCACCTGGAAAATTTTATATACAAAATCGAAATACTTGAAACCAACGTTTTTTTTTTGTTGCATTTTATAATGAGTTTATTTCTTTCACAACAGCCCTAAAAGTGGTTAGAAAGAAAAATGCAATGAACCCTTTGTCCTTTATAGAAAAATATGATTTACAGAATAAACCATAGCCCTGTTTATTTTTACCCTTTTTTTTTTTACTTTAATTTGATGATTATTATTATAAATCGTATTTATGTATGTGTATATATTTGTATTTTCATGCACCTGTTCTGTGTATTGCTTAATCTTCTTCTTCTTCTTTCGGCTGCTCCCATTAGGGGTCGCCACAGCGGATCATCCGTCTCCATATCACCCTGTCCTCTACATCTGCCTCTTTCACACCAACTACCTGCATGTCTTCCCTCACCACATCCATGAACCTCCTCCTTGGCCTTCCTCTTTTCCTCCTACCTGGTGGCTCCATCCTCAGCATTCTTCTACCAGTATAATTAATGTCCCCCCTTTGCACATGTCCAAACCATCTCAATCTCGCCTCCCTCACCTTGTCACCAAAAACATCCTACATGCGCTGTCCCTCTAATAAACTCATTTCTAATCCTGTCCATCCTCGTCACTCCCAACGAAAACCTTAACATCTTCAGCTCTGCCACCTCCAGCTCCATCTCCTGTCTTTTACTCAATGCCACTGTCTCTAATCTATACAACATCGCAGGTCTCACCACAGTCCTATAAACTTTCCCTTTCATTCTTGCAGATACCCTACTATCACAAATCACTCCTGTCACTCTTCTCCACCCACTCCACCCTGCCTGCACGCTTTTCTTTACTTCTCTAACACACTCTCCATTACTTTGCACTGTTGACCCCAGGTACCTGAACTCCTCCACCTTTTCCAGCTCTTCTTCCTGCAACCGCATCACTCCACTGCCATTCACACACATGTACTCTGTCTTACTCCTACTGACTCTCATTCCCCTTCTCTCCAACGCATATCTCCACCTCTCCAGGCTCTTCTCAACCTGCTCCCTACTCTCACCACAAATGACAATATCATCCGCAAACAGCATAGTCCAGGGAGACTCCTGTCTGACCTCGTCCGTCAACCTGTCCATCACCACTGCAAACAGGAAAGGGCTCAGAGCCGATCCTTAATGCAGTTCAACCTTCACCCTGAACCAGTCTGTCGTACTTACTGCACACTTCACTGCCGTCACACTGTCCTCATACATGTCCTGCACCACCCTCACATACTTCTCTGACACACCTGACTTCCTCATACAATACCACAACTCCTCTCTCGGCACTCTGTCGTACGCTTTCTCTAAATCCACAAATACACAATGCAATTCCGTCTGTCCTTCTCTATACTTCTCCATCAACATCCTCAAAGCAAATAAGGCATCTGTGGTGCTCTTCCTCGACATGAAACCATACTGTTGCTCACAGATTGTCACCTTTTCTCTCAGCCTGGCTTCCACTACTCTTTCCCATAACTTCATGGTGTGACTGATCAACTTAATTCCCCTGTAGTTACTGCAAGACTGCACATCTCCTTTATGCTTAAAGATCGGTACCAGCACACTTCTTCTCCATTCCTCAGGCATCTTCTCACCTTCCAAAATCCTGTTAAACAACCTGGTCAAAAACTCCACTGCCATCTCTCCTAAACGCTTGTACCGGTATGTCATCTGGTCCAACCGACTTTCCACTCTTCATCCTCTTAATCACTGCTCTCACTTCCTCCTTACTAATCCTATCTGCATCCTGCTTCAACAACTCCACATCATCCAACCTTCTCTCTCTCTGATTTTCCTCATTCATCAGCTGCTCAAAATACTCCCTCCACCTTCTCAACACACTCTCCTCACTAGTCAAAACATTTCCCTCTCCATCCTTTACTGCTCTAACTTGCAGTGCATCCTTCCCAGCTCGGTCCCTCTGCCTGGCCAATCGGTATAAATCCTTTTCTCCTTCCTTAGTGTCCAACCTCTCATACAGCTCCTTATATGCCTTTTCCTTGGCTTTCGCCACATCCCTCTTTACCTGCTGCCGCATCTCCTTGTACTCCTGCCTACTTTTCTCATCACTCTGTCTATCCCACTTCTGTTTTGCCAACCTCTTTCTCCTTATGCTCTCCTGCACTTCCTCATTCCACCACCACGTCTCCTTGTCTTGCTTTCTATTTCCAGATGTCACACCAAGTACTTTTCTAGCTGCCTCCCTCATCACTCCTGCAGTAGTTGCCCAATCATCCAACACCTCTTCAATACCACCGAGCCTCTGTCTGACCTCTTCCCTGAACCTCACACTACACTCTTCCTCCTTAAGTTTCCACCATCTTATTCTTCTTTCAGTCCTCACTCTCCTCCTCTTCTTCGCCTCCAAAACCATCCTACAGACCACCATCCGATGCTGTCTAGCTACACTGTCCCCCGCCAACTCCTTACAGTCTCCAATCTCCTTCAGGTTGCATCTCCTGCATAGCACATAGTCCACCTGTGTGCACCTTCCTCCACTCTTATACGTCACCCTATGATCCTCCTTCTTCTTAAAATAAGTGTTCACCACTGCCATTTCCATCCTTTTAGCAAAATCTACCACCATTTGCCCTTCCACATTCCTCTCCTTAAAACCATACCTACCCATCACCTCCTCATCAACTCTGTTCCCTTCACCTACATGCCCATTAAAGTCTGCCCCAATTACCAATCGTTCTTTCCTAGGTACACCATCTACCACTTCATCAAATTCATTCCAGAATTTTTCCTTCTCCTCCATCTCACAGCCAACTTGGGGAGCATAGGCACTGATGACATTTATCATCATCCCTTCAACTTCCACCTTCACGTTCATCACCCTATCAGAAACTCTCTTCACCTCCACTACACTCTTACTGTACTCTTCCTTCAGAATCACCCCTACACCATTTCTCTTTCCATCCACACCATGATAAAACAGTTTAAACCCACCTCCAATGTTCCTGGCCTTACTCCCTTTCCACTTGGTCTCCTGAACACACAACAGATCTACCTTTCTCCTCTCCATCATATCAGCTACCTCTCTTCCTTTACCCGTCATAGTACCAACATTTAAAGTACCAACCCGAACCTCCACTCTCCTACACTGCTCCTTTCCCTGCCGTCTCCGTAGACGTCTTCCTCCTCTCCTCCTCCTCCTTCGGCCAACAGTAGCCCAATTTCCACCGGTACCGTCAGGTAACGATACCTGTGGCGGTCGTTGTTAACCCGGGCCTCGACCGATCCGGTATGAAATTCTCATTTGTGATCCGCATATTTGATTTGGCACATGTTTTACGCTGGATGCCCTTCCTAACGCAACCCTCCCCATTTACCCGGGCTTGGGACCGGCACTAAGAGTGCACTGGCTTGTGCATCCATAATGGCTGGGTTGGTTAATTGCTTAATAAAAACATAAATAAATAAATAAATAAATAAATAAATAAATAAATAAATAAAAGGGGAAAAAGTTGTACTTCCTGTATATTTTGAATGACAGGTGTCTCGTCCAATGATCTGTAAGTTTCCATTCACAAACTACCTACCTTTTCCGGTTTGTCTGATTCGTTGCACGAAACACATTAACAAATCCAAAAAACACAACGACAAGTCAGACAAACCGGAAAAGGTAGGTATAGTTTGTGAATGGAAACTTACAGATCATTGGACGAGATACCTGTCACTCACCTGTATATCTTGACTGACAGGTGTCTTGTCCAATGATCTGTAAGTTTCCATTCGCAAACTATACCTACCTTTTCCGGTTTGTCTGGCTTGTCGTTGTGTTTTTTGTATTTGTTAATGTGTTTTTGAATTTGTTAATTTGTTTTCGGATTTGTTAATTTGTTTTTGAATTTGTTAATTTGTTTTTGGATTTATTTTGTTTTTGGATTTGTTAGTGTTTTCTAATTTGTTAATTTGTTTTTGGATTTGTTAATGTGTTTTTGGATTTGTTGTTTTGTTTTTGAATTTGTTAATTTGTTTTCGGATTTGTTGTTTTGTTTTTGGATTTGTTAATTTGTTTTTGGATTTGTTAATTTGTTTTTGGGTTTGTTTATTTGTTTTTGGATTTAGTAATTTGTTTTTGGATTTGTTAATTTGTTTTTGGATTTGTTTATTTGTTTTTGGATTTGTTAATTTGTTTTCGGATTTGTTAATGTGTTTTGCACTTCTCGGATCGCAAGACCCTATTGAGGATAGTGAGGACAGCTGAGAAGATCGTCTCTCTCTCCTCTATCACAAACATTTACACCACACACCGCATCCGCAAAGCCAACAGCATTGTAGACGATCCCACACACATGGGCGTAAATCCCGGGGGGAGGGGACATGTCCCCCGCCCCCCCGAGGATTGTCCCCCCCAAAAAAAAATATAAAAAAAAATATCGCACTCTCTATTGTGAAAAATATATGTATGTATACCTAAACAATTGTTTAAGTAGAAAAATAAAAACGCAAAAACTGCATTTAAAAACGGTTGAGTCCCCCCCTCCCCTTCCTCACAGTGGTTTGACCCACTGCCTGCTTTTCCAGTTCATCTCACCTACTCTACACACGAGTCAGGTGTGTGTCTGCGGCTCAATTAATGTTCAACTCCATTAACTAGGGTATTTTATTCACTTTAAATAACGCGATTCTCTTTAATGTAGTGGATGCAGACTCATTCATAAATTAGTTGCGGCAAAAATGCTGATTACCGATGTAATTTTCCATGAATCTGCTACATTAACGATTAAAATATGACTTAACGTTAGCTTGTTTACAATAGCTTGTAGCATAGTGCACTGACACTAACACGCCAAAGCCGTTTCCCATGCAGTGTTGTTTTTGGGACGACTTGGCATTATGTTAATTTAACATTAACGCACAATTAGCATATTGTTTATCTGTGCATTTACTAAATGAGCACTGTGCTACATCTGAACTGACCCCACTGTATTTCTTTGTATAATCAATTTCTATTCTGTTCTTAAGTTCCTTGTTTTTTATTGTTGTGGTTATTTTTTTATGATAGTTTTAATTTATTTATGTAAAGCACTTTGAATTATCATTGTGTATGAAATGTGCTACAGTATAAATAAACTCGCCTTGCAGTGTCATAGACTAGATAAAATGACAGAGAGAGAAAAAGGACATAAGATCATTTTTCAGTGCACCTAAACCATATCTTTATAAATACAATTTGACTGCATTATTCGTGTCCCCTTCAAAAAATTGCTCATGAGAAATTTTTAGATCCCCCCCCCCCCCTGTTAAATTAAATTTACGCCCATGCCCTCACACACACTCTTCACCCTCCTGCCATCAGGAAAGCGCTTCCAAAGCATTTCTACCCCCAAGCCATCAGGCTCCTCAACACGGAACTGAACTGAAATTCACACACACACACACACACACACACACACACAAAAAACTGGGTGACTGATCTGTACAACCCGGACTCAACACACACTCGTACTTACTTCACACATCCATGTCTTAAGTACCACCCATACATATCACCTCATTATTACAAACTGTTTCACATGCTGTTTCCATGCTGTTTCTGCACATCTTTTGTCAAAAAGATGTGCAAAAACAGCATGGAAACAGCATGTAAAACAGTTTTGTTTTTTTGCTATTCAGCAATAGCAGTTTTTTTTGCTGCTATTGCTGTATTGCACAAACCATTTTGTTTACATTTTTGTTTAAGGTACACTCCTATACTTAGTTCTCTCTGCACTGTATAATATACAGTAGATTTACTGGTGCCGCTATTTTGTGTTTTGTGTATTTGTCCTACATTGTCTTGTGTTTCTCACACTGTCTTGTGTTGTCTTCGCACTGTCTGTCTTCACTGTTTGCACCAAGTTGCACACAATGTACTTTATGTGGCTATGACACTTACTCTTCCTTAGCTCTGTGTTTTCTGTTATGTAGTTTTATGTTGTTAAATGTAATAAAAGGGTTCTGGAGGATCGTTGTCTCATTTTGCTGTGTACTGCATCAGCTATATATGGTCGAAATGACAATAAAAGCTTCTTGACTTGACTTGACTTGAATATTTCAGCAAGTTCCACAAGGGGGCAACAGACAAGCACATAATAACCAGACAGCTCACCTTATGGTCACAGTTGTCCTGTAATATAGCTAAATCAATACGCATCCTTGGTCCTTGGTGGATGCCAGGGTTTTCTTCCTTGAACACATCTGCTTTAAGTAAAGATTAATTAGCTGAGCAGATTAGTTGTATTAGGTCAGGGGTATATTCCACGATCAGGATCATATTGTCAATCGGATCAGGATCATGTAATCTAGATATGGTAACACACACACGCACAAACACACACACACACACACACACACACACACACACACACACACACACACACACACAAAAAGACTACTTTACAATTACATTGGTATGCAGAGATGGAATATTGTGGTTTCTAATTAGCATACATATGTACACAGATGTTTAATAATAAACAATTTGTCAATACATCTAAAAATAAAGCTTCACTGGAAACTATACAAAGCAGTATAGCTTGAGGGAGATACAGTATTATCTGTTAGCATCAGTTGTGATGAATGAGCAGAGTGCCAGATCTGCCTCACAGACAAATGCACTTCTTTGCATTGAAACCGATTTTCCTTCCTTGTTTGAGTTAATAAAAGGAAGTAGGGGCAAATAACAAGCAGATACATTACAACAACCCTGCTGTGCATTTCATGACTGAGGATGACTGTGCAGGGGTGAGTATAATGATATGTTATGCTCTGCATTATTAAAACATGACATTTTACCACAGAGAAACCTGTTTTGTTGTGTTGATAAATGGTTTTGCAAAACATTAAATGCACACAGACAGAGGTGAAAAGTAACTTATTACATTTACTCACTTTTCTGTAATTGAGCAGTTTTTTTGTGTACTTCTATTGATTAAAGTAGTTTTTAAAGTCTGTCATTTTACTTTTACTTAAGTATGTTTTGTTTAAAGTATTGTACTTAAATCCATCTGAAATTATATCCGTTACTGAGGAAAAAATAAAAAACAATAATCAACAAAACAAAATCGCACCCAGAAACTACTGCACTGATTGATTGATAGGTGCAGAACAATCGTGCTAAACTCACAAGAAAGGAAGAAAGATAGAGACAGACAAGACAGATGCCAGTAGTGCAGAAAGCAAAATGGCATCGAATTCCTATGAAGCAAACCTCCGGCCATATTTAGTGCGTTCACTGTTTGAATTCTTAATATGCATTCACAATTACCCTCATTATCATAAATGACATTATAACATGAGATTTTTTTCCGTTAAAGTGCATAGCTCACATTGGACTCAGGTCCAATTTTTAGACCAGTAACTTCACTTGTACTTAAATAAAATGTATGTAAAGTTAAGCAAAGTACTACACAGAAAATAGACAATGAGAATAAAGAGTTTGACTTGATGATTCTAGTGAGACTAGAATCATCAAGTCAAACTCTTTATTCTTATATGGTAATGAGTATTTAATTAATTCATTTATTCATTAATTTACTTAAAAAATGCAAATACAATCCTGGAACCGTGCAAAATTGGAAATGAATTATCTTAAATGATATCTGCAGTACAGTATATGATTCACACATGAAAGAATATCAAGCAGTAACCGTAGTGTAAATAAAAAATAAAATATAAATAGTTTTTTTTATATGAATTAATGATCTAAAATCTAAAAAGCTTATATTATTAAAATAATATCAAACTTTTTTCTTTGAAGAGATAAATGTTAAATGTTATAAGATGCTGAACAGAGATAGCTCGACATTTTACGTTCACAATCTTGGCATTAGAGAATACAACACTTCTTGGCATATATATTCATCTGCTTGATGTTAAGCTTTTAGCATTAAGTAAATGCTTAATTTAATTTATCTAAAGCGCAAAGACATCTGTTCGAGGCAAAAGGTCATTAAATTACAATTTTATTGATATACATGATTTATAGTATTAATTTAAGTTTAATAAAATGTTGCATTTGGCACAGAACAAGTGTAAGCATGAGATATGTAAGCATGAGAAAGTAAAAAATAGAAAAAAGAGGAAACCAAGAGAGTAACATTTCACTTCCCTATGAGCCCTAATATCAATTTGATCTTCCTTCAGCAGTGGCAGGCTGTCAGGGACAGCAAGCCTTTCTCTGCTTGTCTAAACACTGACTGATCAGAATCACTGACTTGTTTTAAAACATTTCTTCCATAAATATCTATTAAATTATTTCCAATAGTCTATTTTCTTTATTTTATAGCGTTTCTTTAGCTTGCACTGCATCCTGTTGTTTAAGTATAGGCTTAAGCTTCGATTCAATTATATTTCAGATATAACATCACCTATTGCCAGGGTCAAAGAAATCTGCTGTAAAGCCTTCAGAATCAGCAGTGTGGGTGCCTGTAGCATATTTGTACATGTTGCTTGAAGCTGTTTTTTAACCAATCAGGTTTTTAGATGATGGCAATGGTGACATCTAGCAGGCATACAATAATGTAGGCATTTTCATGTACTTTGATAAGATAGTCAGACAGCATGAGCATGAGCACTTGTCAAAGATGTATGTGTAGCAAACTGCACAAGAAGAAGAAACTGATTTGGTTGCAGAAATCTTTTGTTTTTTGTTTAGTTTTTTCGTTAGGAACCATTTATACTTTCACGATTTCTTTTCAGTAGGATTTGCACAGAAACACACAATATGCCTTAATTTCAAATCCACAGAAAATAAAACCTTGGGTAATTTTATAAGGTTAATATTGATGCTTCTACTAGATTCAATTCAATTCAATTAATTTTTATTTGTATAGCGTTTTTAACAATGAACATTGTCTCAAAGCAGCTTTACACAGAAAATGTGGTGATTAAAAGTGATTATGTTCTTTATAAGTAAGTTGATGTAAGTAGATGTTAGAGACATGTTCCCAAAAGCCTTATATCAGACAATGCAACTTGAGAAACTGACGTCAGAGTGCAGAGTGTTCTTACAAGTAAAGTTTTAGAGTGCATTTTGTTTTTTTTTAAATATAATTTATTTATAAAAAAGAATAATAAATTATCCATCTCCTTTTGCAGCCCTAAAATTACAATGACACCCATGAGTCTGGAAACTGCTTTAAATGGCACTGAAAACACAGAAAATTCAGCACTGAACGCTTGTGGCCTATCAGATGTTCCAGGACACCCCTTTTTCATTTTCTCCTATTCAACAGTCTGCCTCATTAGTTTGGCACTAAATGCCATTACAATGCGGGTATATTTCTGCACCAAGCTACGGTTTCAGTCCAGTGTCACTGTCTACCTAAAAAACCTGGCTGCAGCTGACTTTTTCCTCTGCCTTAGTCTCCCCCTGCGCATCGCCAACTATGCCAGCAAATCAATGGCAGTGCGACATATTTACTGCAATTTTGGTGCTGCGGGATTCTATCTCAACATGTATGCCAGCATTCTCTTCATGGAATACATTGCTGCAAATAGGTACGTAAACAGGAAATGTTTTTTGCAATTGTCTTTGTAGTTTCAGATAACACGTACTATAGATAATACATTGTGCTCATTTAAACCACATGTAGGTCAATAGCACCCTAATTACTGAAATTTTACTTTAGCGAAAATAATGATTCTAACCCCAGCACCACTAATGTAACCAGTATCTTTCTTTCTTTAGATATCTAAAGATTGCTCGTCCATTAGAGACTCATGCACTGCAGACAGCCCGTGCTGCACGCTGTATCTCCATTATGACATGGATTTCCTTATGTACATTGGCTTTCATTTACACTGTCATGTTTCTGGTAACATCTTGGCAGGCTGTTCCAAATCCCACTTCCTTCGGCTGTGAGTCCTTACACAGCCATCAGGTCAGCACTGTCTACAAGATCATCCACTGCATTTCTGCAGTCATCTTCGTCTTTGTACTGGTGTCCTTGATCTTGTTCTATTGGGGCACAGTGCAGAGGCTTCGACATGCCCATCCCCCCATACAGACCCAGAAATGTCACCATAAACTAAGCAAGTCTAAGCGCAACATGCTAGTGCTTGTGGTGGTATTCAGTGTGTGCTTTGTTCCCTATCACCTAGTGAGGCTCCCTTATGCCTTCCTAAAGCCCCTGTTACAGGGATGTGGCACTACAGCAAAGTCATTTTATATAATGAAGGAGGTCACAGTTCTGCTTTCTTTGCTAAATGCTTGCATGGATCCACTGATATATTTTGTCTTTTGCAAGGAATTCCGGGAACAACTGAACATCAGAAAAGTGTCTCGTCTAAGCTTGAAGAAAGACTCAAAAGGAACAAGAAAACAAAGCAACACAGACACGAGGGATTCCCACTTTGAAAGTGCCACTCGACTACATGATATCAATGTGTGTCAGACAGAACCACAAACTCTTATGTCATAAATAAAAAAACAAATGTATTCAGCAGTAAATACATGGATAAATTACCCAAAAAAAAGCGTTACCAATATTTTTTATAATATATAAAATATATAACATACTTTATTTTTTACTGATTGATGCAGATTGAACAGGAAAGACTGTTTATATATTGTAATATTAATCATTGCTTCTAGCATTCCTCTATAGAACTTTAACTCATAATCTACTTATTGAGTCACTTTGCTGGCAAAGAAATTTATTCTGTTAACGTAACATTCAGAGTCACAGAGGAAGCAGCCCAGTGATTGCGGTGCTTTCCCCAGGTGGCTTTGACACAACTTCCTCAATTTCATCAAATCTTCTACGCAGTGTCTGCTTCCACTAAACAGACTGTCTTTAATCTCACCTACACGAAGAAGAGAGTGACAAACCTATTTGATTTGTTCAGGATGCCCTGTGGCATTAGGACTATACAATATGTTTGTGTGCCGAGACTTTGTGACAAGTACCGTTGCGGTTTTTCTACACAGCATTGGAAAGTTTGGGTTTCCGAGACGTCATTGCATCTCACAATTTGACTAACGCCCCCTTTTGCCTCGTAAAATAGTAAGCGCTGTTCAATTCAAAGAAATGAGATCACGCCAGGGTAGGCAGTAGAATTACTGGTGAAATTATAAAGGAAGTGGTTGTTAGTAGATCCAGTATGCTGTGTGAAGAGCGGCTGAACATGTGGTGAGTCTCTTTTGCACTCTTTGAATAAATGTGTGTTTTCTTGATGTCTTTCT
Source organism: Silurus aristotelis (assembly GCF_946808225.1). Lineage (NCBI taxonomy): Eukaryota > Metazoa > Chordata > Actinopteri > Siluriformes > Siluridae > Silurus > Silurus aristotelis. The sequence goes on along the minus strand of NC_139581.1, from coordinate 12,551,275 downwards.
ATTTTTTAGGTAAGGTTTATACAAATCACTATACAAATCATTTTCCAACAATGTCTTTGACTTAATTATCTATGAATACATGATAGTTGTGATAAAGGGACATTTGGAAAATAAGTGTGTTTTAAATTAACAGAATCCAACATGCATGTGTTTATCTTGAGAATAAAATGAAAAAATGTCAAATTGCAGTGAAATGTATTAGAAAATATACAGAAATTATATATAAAGTGCTTTATAATATTTTGACATTACTGTTAAAGTAATAGTGGAACTGGAAAGTCACATTACAGTACAATAGTGAATATATTCTCTTCAGTATTAGGAACCAAACTGTGATATTTAAAGGTTTTTTCATCAAAATAAGCAGTTTTGTGTTTGCTAATGTTCTTGTGCCTGATTTGGTCTGGTTGTTTTGTGTCTATTGTCTTTCTTAGACGGATTGTGAATGTAAGCATATAGGTAAATTACAAATATAAATGTTTGTAAGTTATAAATTATACAATGTTCTCAAATATACTGTATTTTTAAGTTTATAATACTGTTAAATACGTTTTACAACATCAAATATTTTTTTTTATCACTTCTTAAAAAAAACCTGTAGAATTTAAAAGCTTTGTAAACCTTGTTTATGTTCTACTTCTCCTTTTTGCATTTACACCCTCTTCCTGTTTATACCACAGATAGATGGATATAAAGTATAAACTTTACAAATGCAATTAAAAGGTTACAATGTTTTTCACTTGCCATTGTAGTTGATTGTATTTGCAAGGAAACAACTGACTCTGATTAATTTAATCAACTTGACATAGCCATACCTAATTTTTATTTTCACAAAAATTGATTTATGATCAACAGACAGATGAGAAGGAAAAAAACAGCGTTTTAGTAAAGTTCTGAGCTGCTAGATTAAGTTAAGTAACAAATAAGCGCAAAAAAACAAGAATATATTTTATTGTTATTCTTTTTTTTTATTTTTTTTATTTTTTTTTTACCCATTTCACCCCAAATTCATCTTCTCAGCACAATATTACAAATAATAATTGCATAGAAACTAAAAGTGTGACATCTCTGTCTCTGCAGGCTTCCTTCCTGATATACCAACAGACATGTTAGCATGTCTTGTCTTTTACCACTTCCTTCCTTAAATCTGGATCACTTTTGATCGGATTTGTTGTTGTTGGGGTCCAACAAGCTGTCAAAAATTACAAAGATTGTATTCAACACCTTAAAGACATTTCATTGTAATGACCTCAGTTTTTTCAACACACTGGATAAGCTGTGCTACACTCTAAGATATTTCTACCACAGCTCTTTACAAAAATGACGTCTACAACAAGTCCCGATATGAAGGGAGAGAGCTGTGTGGTAAATGACAAGATGTTGCCATTTGCCACACTCTATATCATTATCTTCCTGATAGGCATGGCCGGCAGCCTGGTGGCACTCTGGGCCTTTATACACAGTAGAAACTCCAAGAAGTGCATCAATGTCTACCTGATCAACCTTCTGACCTCTGATTTCTTGCTGACATTGGCACTGCCATTCAAGATTGCTAAAGACTTTGGTGTGGAATCTCAGAGACTAACAATTTTCCACTGTCAAGTCAGTTCGCCACTCCTTTACATCAACATGTATGCCTCAATCATATTTCTGGCATTTGTCAGTGTACAACGGTACTTCCAGATCACCCAGAGCTCCAAGCTGTTCCGTCTTCAGGAGGTGGGCTTTGCCCTGGTGATGTCAGCTGTGGTCTGGCTTCTGGTGCTCTTCATCAATGTCCCAAACATGGCAATCCCAATCAAGGACAAAATCTCTAACAGCACTTTAATTACATGTAAAGATTTAAAGCAGGATGTTGGCAAGCATTGGCACACACTCTCTGTTTTTCTGGGCATGGCAATTTTCCTAAATGCCTCTGTAGCTGTGCTTATGTCCAATGGCCTGGTGTTGAAACAGTTTTGGGGCAAACGTGGAGGAGATCCCGAAGAGCATGCCAGTGCTCACCAAGCCACTGTCAATATTGCTATGGTGACAGTGGCTTATGTTGTGTGCTTTGTACCGTATCATGCTGTACGTATGCCATATACATTTACACAAAATGAGATCATTACTGACTGTGGTCTTAGGAAGCACCTATTTCTAGCCAAAGAATCCACTTTGCTTATGGCCATCCTAAACCTGTGCTTTGACCCAGTGCTCTACTTTTTTATCTGCCCCTCGTTCAGATATCAGATCACACAGGTTTTTAATAAAACAAGAAAACGGGACATAAACCCAGAATCTGACCCAGATCAAAAGCTACAACTGCAGCAAGTTTTTAAGCATGTAGAATAGATGTTTGACAAAAAAAAAAAAGAGTGAAAAAAGTGAACTATTAACATTGTGCTATGCACTCAGGGTGTCAGGGTCTATAAAACCACACCTTCATTATAGAGATGCCTTATATCAAACCAACAAGGGATATATTGTGTTCTCTTAAATCAATCACAACTCTCTACCAGGTAAATAACTCAGTATGTACATTATAAACATAATATTACAACTTTTTAAATCTTAGCTGCCTGCACAGTACTTAAGAACAAAACCCTTTTTTTTATTAGAAACTGAGAATAATCTGCATAGCTTTGCACTATGAACACATTCTATTCACTAAAGCTAAATATTAACATTTGTGTAAATATATCAAAACATAAAGGATTTGTATTTTAATTTGCACAAATGAAATTAGTTATTCATATTAAGTAGAATCAAATAATTCTGAGGTTTCAATATTGTAGTCATTATTTTACTGTATTTATACATTTATATTTTAAAATTTCATGTCAGGTCGAACATTCCTGGCAAACTACTGGAATTTAACCAAGTTGCTGGCAAACCATCAAAATATTGTGCTTTTATGTAAGACACATTATAATATAATATTTTTTGTGTATTTGTTGATTATTTGTATTTCGAATAACCTCTGTCAAAAACTGGATGCTTTTATATAACTGTAACATAACTGCCAGGATTTACCATTACTATTCACTGTTATTCACCTCCTTACTAAACTATACTGTTATACTAAGTAAATGTCGACTGTTTAGATGGTCACTATGATGTTTTGTTCGTTTGTTTTTAACAAATAAAAATTCACCAGATTTTTCTACTCAATATGAGCAATGAGTAGATCACACATGGAAATCCCTGATATGACTCAATGTTTCTACACACTGGTTTTACTGACACCTATCACCTTTTCACTTTTACATTTATTTAATTCGATTTGAACATTTAAAAACTGCACTTGATTTGATAAATGTTAAATATTTACCCTATTTTGATCTTTTCTTTTTTTCTTTATATATTTAATCATCTAAAATTTTCCAGTAAAAGTACCCAAGAAAAGATATGTGGGAAACCCTAAAAACAGTCAGTGTTTGAATCATGCCCTGACTCATGCCTTAGTTGGTTAACAAATGTTAACTCCTACTGGTTATTTCTCATCAATCCTTGGCTAGACATTTTTACCTGGTCAAAAAGGTCACAGAGTTCCTTTAGCTATAAGATGGATTTTCCCATTTTATGTAATTTATATTTACAAAGATGGTAAAGAATTTGTATACAGTTATAGTAAACAAATGTTATAAACACAGCTTGTGAAATATATTAATAATTTTTTTATAATTGTAATCAATTACAACCATCAAAAATTAGTACTGTGTTTGGACTAATAAAAGCATTCTAACAAGGCTGCAAGGTTTGTCTTAAACATGAACTGAGACATGTGGGAGAGCACCTTTTTCATCTCTGATTAAATTATTATTATTTTATTCTTGTAATTAATAAAGGTCTTGTGCTTTTACTAACACTTGAATAAAGTAAGCAAGTTGCTGATCAGCACAAAAATACTGCATTTATTTTGAACACTTTATAGAACTGACAGAACTGATAGAACTGATAGACAAATATTGTTTATATCTCATTTAACTGCCTTTACCAGTCCTTTATGACTATTTTGCATGTAAACATTATGAATCATTAGCTTTGTAGTCTGATATGATCATGAGCAGACACTTCCTGTTTACAGTTATTCACTTTCAGTGAATGTCAGTGAAAAATGCAAAAATGAACCTGAATGAAATTGTTGATGTGGTTTTATGTCTTGGAAATTTTCATTTATTTCATTCATGACAATTTCATGACCACTTCTTAGCTCTAAATTACCTATAAATACCAGACTCAGCAAAGACAATAAATTAGCTGGTATAAACTCCCAAAAGACCACCAGTCATATCACCCTTTCAGGTAAATTTAAACTAGCAATCTAAATTTTTATTAAACACATTTTTTTTTACACTTTGTAATTTATTTACATGAATACTGAAATATTACATAAAAATATTTGTAATATTTGGTACAAGCTGAAGAGCAAATGCTTTTGAAAACAGGTCTTTCATCTCCTACAACTAACCCTTCCAATGATGGCTTTAACTGAATTCTGTCATTCTTATTCATAAATTCTAATAGAGTGAATAGTTTGACAAAATTATCATATTGGATTATCCAAGACATTTCCAACCCTAGATAAATAATGTTCATTTCAACATATTGGTTATGTCAGAAACTGCCAGAAGTACATAAGTGTATCCATTATATCCAATGTTTTGATTTATAAAAGAAAATAAATATTTTATTTTGCTACAACCACTTAATCCACATATGATTTATTTTTTTGTCCAATATGCTGATAATTCTTATTCAAATAATACATTTTGTTTGCTACATAATGAGTGAGCACTTCTGTGAGATCAGCACTAAAATGTAGGGACGAACTCCTGGAAAACTTCTGCGGTCAACATCTTGGACTTTCCAGTGAATCACCTCTTTGCTCAGTCTTATTTCAGTCTCTGTTTAAAAATTTTTAATTTAGAATACAATGTGGATAGGATAAAAAATTATACACTTTTTTTTAAATACAAAATCGAGATCGAGATAGTGAAAGAGAGATAGTGTGAGAGAGAGAGAGAGAGAGAGAGAGAGAGAGAGAGAGAGAGAGAGAGAGAGAAATATAAAGAAGGCGGGGTCACACATAAAGAAACTTCTAATTATAGTTAGCACTTCTAATTCTATTAATAAAGTAGTTTTGCTACTGAAAAAGCAACATGACATTTCCCAGGTAAAGCTAAATTCCACCAAAGGGGGAAGTTTGGTTAAACTTACAGCTTCGCCATAAGCAGACTGTCTCTCGCTCGCTTACTCACGCTCTCTCTCTCTCGCTCTCTCTCTCTCTCTCTCTCTCTCTCTCTCTCTCTCTCTCTCTCTCTCTCTCTCTCTCTCTCTCTCACACACACACACACACACACACACACACACACACACACATGAACCATGTCATGTGTGCAAAATTGTCTACAATTTAATGACCTGCCATCACTATTTTTTGATGTAACACATACCTTAAGGTAATTATAACATTCTAAAAAGGTTATATTTTTATTTTGTTCTACCTAACATATTCACACTGCTGCTCGAGCTTTGTATTTTTTGAGCGAGACAGATACATTATTTTCTCTTGTATAATAATATTATAAGCAAAACAGTCCAACTCCATATGAATGTTTCACAGTAAAGGAGTGTTACAAAATGACATGATGGTGGTTTCTCAATCGTTACTAAAAACCCATGTGTCAGTCAGTGATCTATGGCCTTTGTGCACAACATACATTTGAACACCTTTTCATTTAGATTCACATTGTTTGAATTGAATACAGGCTTGAGATTGAAAGGTAAAAACTGGCATAATGTGGTTCTTTTTGTAAGGACCTTTTTAGTAGCAAAGCTTGCTTGTTTAAAAAATAATCATAGGACTGAACCAACAAATTTTTCATTTGTGGGTGAACTATTTTAAAATATGAACATTTATGGGGTGATTAGTGTTTTAAGATATTAAAGGCAAGATTTGAATTTTGAATATGTAAAAATAAAAAAGTGAAATGAACCGGAATATAAACTATAATGTAACATGATAACATAATGTGCTAATATTGTTTTGCCACAACTGATGACATATGCCATGTATCAAAAAACACAAGGGATCATCAGTTCCATGTGGAACATTGACGATAGAAGTTAGAAGTTCAGTTTCTTCTAAGATTAAACAAATAACTTTTAAACATGTCAAAATACTGCAAAGGTCTATTTTTTCATGTTATTAAACCAGTTTGCCAGTGTACGAAGCTTCAGGGTGTTGAAAATGAGTAGGATATCTTATTAATGAGTAGGATATCTTATTATTATTATGGATAGAACAGTAGAAAACCACTTCAGTAAGGCTAATCCAAAAAAAAAGGCTTCAATTTGCTAGTGAGCATAAAGATTGGACTCTTGAACAATGGAAAAAGGTCATACGGTCTGATGAGTCTAGATTTACCCTGTTCCAGTGTGATGGGTGCATCATAAGAAGAGAGGCGAATAAACTGATGCACCCATCATGCCTGATGCCTACTGTACAAGGCTGTGGGGGCAGTGCTATGATCTGATTATGTGCCAAAAGAATAAGGTCAGCTGACTACCTGAATATACTGAAGGACCAGGATATACCATCAATTGATTTTTTTCTTCCCTGATGGCATGGGCATATTCCAAGATGACAATGCCAGGATTCATCGGGCTCAAATTGTAAAAGAGTGGTTCAGGGAGCACAGACCTTAACCCCATTAAGAAACTTTGGGATGTGCTGGAGAAGACTTTGCACAGCAGCACGACTCTCCCATCATTAAAACAAGATCTTGGTGAAAAATTAATGCAACTCTATATGGGAATGAATGTTGTGACACTGCAGAAGATTATTGAAACAACGCCATGGCAAATGCATACCGTAATCAAATCTAAATGTGATCCAACTAAATATTAGTGTGTGCCTTTTTTTTTTTTTTTTGGATGGGCAGTGTATATTTTTTATTTTTTTATTATTTAGTAGCCTAACACATTATTATTAGAAAAATAGGCATAGACAAAAACTACACTAACACCAGCCTGTGACAAATACATTTCCTTTTGCTGCATACTTCAAGAAATTTATAATTGATACAAAAACTATTGTATTGTATATACTACTGTATAAACAATACAAATATAGTTTTAGTTAATACCAATAAAGTTTAAGACAAAATATGTTGCATGAACATATGAAAGCAAATGAAAAATGCTGTAAGACTCCAATGTCCCATCTCATGGCTATATTTCATCAGCTTAAATATTTCTGCAGTAATGCCTGAACAGCTGCTAGACACTGGGTTCCCGTCGTGCATGTCTTTTGTCTTGTTTCAAATGCACAGCCTATAACTCGCTCTATAAAACCGTAAACGTGACATTTATGCTTCCCATAGGCCTATAGAGGCGAAATGACATCCACATTGAGCTGCGCTGTCTTCATTCAATAACCAATTAAAATTAAGGTCAGAGCAAACGAGTGCTGCTCCCCCAGAAACTCAACCCTGTAACCTGGAGACGTGGAGAACCCGATCACTGTAACTCAACCCCCAGCCGGCATTTCACACACCTCACTATATCTCCAAACTATTATCAACAGGAAACATGTAGCCAGTTTTATTATTTACAGAGAGATTTTTCCGGTTGTCTTCATTAATGCACTGGACTTCAGGATGCCGTGTGTTTAAGGTGTGTGTTTGTAACTGCATATGATGCCTAGCATGCAGAAGAAGGTGTTGTTCTCTCTGGCTGGTACGCTGAGTTTCGCTTGTGCACTGATCGTAGCTGCGGCTATGGGAGGAAGGAACTGGGTGAAGGCGACTGTGCTGTGCAAAACAGGTGCTCAGCTGGTTAATGCGACTGGATCTGAGCTGGACAAATTCATCGGACAATTAAACTACGGCCTCTTTCACGGACAGAGGCTGAAACAATGTGGACTTGGGGGAAGACCGTTCTCCTTCTCTTGTGAGTAACCTAAAGAGCTGGGTCAACTGGCAGGTTTGCGTGAAACGAGACCTACTGTAGACTGCAATGGACTTGTGATAACGAAATTAAATGTTTTTTAGGACTTTTGTCAAGTCCCCCGGATTTTTTGTTTCAACACGTGGGTCGGTTAAAATGGTTCGAGACGTGATTTTCAATAGTATTTAATACGATCGTAGTGTGTCTGTCAAGTTACTAATAAATCATGCAAGTGACATGATGTCTAAATGTGATCTTATTTGTTAAATGCTAAATGAACAGGCACCTGACATGTTTAGAAGATATTAAGCTGTTACACACGCACACACACGCCTCCGTGTTCAGTATTGGTAGGGCTGCATTACAAAAGCCCAAAATAGAAATAAAAAGTATTTAGGAAAATATATAATTTATACTGTTTTAAATTCTTCAACTATTAAAGACTAACATAATTTATTCATTCATCCTCAATAACTGCTTAATATTTTTTCTGGAGCCTATCCTGGGAAGACTGGGACTTAAGTGGGAATACAGCCTAAATAGATGTCAGTCCTTAGTAACACAAACATATTGAGAACCCAAAGTAACAGAGAATATTTTACACAATACACAAATAAAAGAATTTATCAAGAAATTGGATCACAATGACTGGCGAATCTATACAGTATAGAGGGGGATGTCCCATGGCAATAACGCAGCACAGAATTTCCCTTTCAAATGTATGAAGTCTAACACCATAAATCCATTTCATTTTTATATCCATTAGTTTTTCACCAATTTTGCTCTCAACTGTGCCACTGTCATTAGGTGTTATTAGGCGTAACAGAATTTTTTTCCACTAATGAGATTCTAAACAAGCCTTTGGCTTATTGATTTAACTCTAGTGATCAGGGCATGCTTCAGAATTTAAGTATTTTGAATGGGAAATTGACAGTAATGTAATTCGTAAATATATTTTATATAATTTAATAAAACAATATTTCTCACGCTTACACGTATATATTTTCATGTTTTAATTTTCATCAATCCAATTATTCTGATTGAAGATTCCAAAAGGACTGTTTATATGTATAGATTTAAATATTCTTTCATATGTGCATTAAATAAATTGTGAATTAAATGTCTGAGCAAAAGCAGTGTTTGTCATAAAATGTAAGACGTTAATAAAAATGTTTTTAACCGATTGAGAAAATATATATATAGAAATAAGACAGAAGCATTTACATGGTTAATTTCTTCCTATTTACCAGATTATTACAGATCGACACCATCCTTTTCAATCGGATTACAATGTCATTTAGGCTTACATGTATGCTTTTTAATCAGAATGCGCAATCAATCAATCCAATTACTAAGGATTTTTCAGCTGCATGTAAACATACCTATTGTTTCCAAAGAATAATAGCCTAGACCTACAATATATCATTCATATGTTTCTATCCTTTCCTCTGGAATAATTGTTCATATAAAAAAACAATATTCAAAAGACATGCTGTACAATATTATTTCATGAATTAACTTAACATTTATTAAATCTCCTAAAAACACTGTTTGTCTTATTTAACATCATTGCAAGAACTGTTATCAGGGAAAGAGAAGTGTATGTTAAATGGTTTTTATATTATACAAATTTTATTTATATTGTTCTTTCTCTAGTTTTTCCTGACCTGTTGGATGTGATCCCAGCTAGCCTGCATGTGAGCGTCATCATCTTCTGTGCAGTGCTCATCCTCTTCTCATCTGTGTGCGCTGCCTTCTTCATGTACAATGCTTTTGGAAATCCATATGAGACACTACATGGACCTTTAGGCCTTTACCTGTGGAATCTGATCAGCTGTGAGCCTGCACAAACAACACACACACACACACACACACACACACACACACACACACACACACACACGTACACACGTTTTCTCGTCTGATAGCCTTGATTTATCCGTTATTGTCTTGTGCCCCTCGCATCAACTCCTGCCTACACAGGGACACAAACACACTGGTGGTTCATTAAAAGGTCTCTTTTGAAATTCATCAATGTGAATCTGAGCCACTATAATTTATTTTTCCATACACAAAACTTGTTTTGTGTACCATTTAGAGAGGCCTGGGATTGGCTTGCATTATAAATAAATAAAAGCATGGAAATATGCACTCTGTCCAACTGGCCAACCCTCGTCTAGTGTCAGATGTCTCTGTGAATTATATGCTGATGGACAGTAGCATTACAATGAACTATTTGACTCATCACCCTTTTATTCCCCATTTAGCAGTAAAAATTATGATTTTTTTAGAAAGTGATTTAGGACAGATTAGGTTACAAAGAACAGGAATAACATGTTCGGTTACATATACTGTATATGAATAAAAGCACAATTACAACAAGATCTATAATCTCCAAATTGTTAATTTCTATTAACCACAATGGTTGTCCCTTTGTGCAGGTGTGTGCAGCTGTCTCATCCTAATCCTTTATGCATCTGAAGTCAAACTGCATCACCTATCTGAGAAGATCGCCAACTACAAAGAGGGCACGTTTGTGTACAAGACACAAAGTGAAGTGTTTGACCGCACTTTCTGGCTCATATTCCTAGTTTTCCTTGTGCATGGCATTAACATTCTTCTGATCCGCCTAGCGGGCATCCAGTTTCCCTTCCAAGAGGCCAAAGAGTCAGATGCCAGCACAGGTGCAGCAGATCTCATGTACTGACCTACTCTATTGTCCAGTAACCACCCCCTGGATGTGACAACCTACCATGGCTATTAGCACTTCTCAATTGAAGTCTCGCATCTTGCACCGTCTGTTGTCCTGATTTGTTTACAGCTGAATAGATGCCACAGCCGAGCCTTTCTAATTGCATCTTTTCACTTTTAGAAGAGGAACAGACTTAGAATTGGTCCTGGCAGTATGTGTGAGAGATGAGCCTCATATCATTGTGGGGAGGCTAGTGGAGGGACCAGGTCTTTCAGCTGTACTCCTGATTATACATTCTGTCAACTGGCATCTCGATTAAGACTCAATGTTTTAAATACCATTGAAATGCAGAAATAGGTAAACCCAACTGTATTTATCTATTTAATTTTCCTTAGTACATGCATGTTTCAGATTCTATGTAACTGTACACTACACAGTTTTTATATTTATTTAATAATATTTTTTATTTGTAAATAATAAGTGTATATATGTCTTCTCAGATGTGCCAATGGTCATGACTTATGAGTAATATTCAATTATAATGCAAAACTCTGTGCAGAGAGACTTTTTTGATGATAAAAGATAAAGGAAGGAAAATAAAATATATAAAAGGAAAAAAATATATAACTAAAATATATAAATAAAATATATAAATATATATGTGTGTGTGTTTGTGTGTGTGTGTGTATGTGTGTGTGTGTGTGTGTGTGTGTGTGTGTGTGTGTGTGTGTGTGTGTGTGTGTGTGTGATTGTTTATTGGTTATCATTATGAATGCAAGAAGTTGTGACTGTTTTTGGGGGGAAAAAAAAAATATTCTTAAATTATTAAGAAAAAAAAACAATGAATCTATACTGAAGTAAAAAAAAATTGGATAGTTCTTTCAGCTGCATAATATATTAACAATTTTTACAGGCTTGATGAAGCATCTGAAACAGATGCTCTAGTTGTGATAACCACATGTAGAGCATACATATGTAACCACATACAAGATACATTTTAATAAACTTTTGTTATCTGCACACTTGCAAATATGTGATATGCCATTTGTACCGCTTACTAGGGTGAGGTTTTCAAGAGGGATGCAAGTGTGACTGAGATAGAACTTTTTTTAGCCTCTACTTAGTACCAGTTTATGCAGATATTACCTTCCAGTTTCAGATGGTGCTTAAATAAAATCTCCTACTCTGCATATTTTTTCGAGTTTAAACATCTAAGCTTGTGATATTATTTAACTATTTCACAGTGGCCAGGCCTGCTCAATAAAAACTAATATAGTTAAAAAATAAACAGATATAATATAATGCAACCATGAAAACAAAGAAATGTATAAAGAAATGATCTGAAAGCTCTCTAGCATCATCTTATGGACAGATCTTTTTGGTCAAGTGCCAAAATATTATATCCAAACTGTACTGAAATTAAAACACCCTATGGTGTTAAGACCCTTCAGAATCATTCATGATTACATGCACCTCTAATAAAAATTATCCATCCAAATAAAAATCAATAATTTCTAAACCACTCAACTGGTAAGACTTACACTAATAGTGTCTCTATGTCTCTACTGCATTATTTATAAAGCTGTGTGTAAAATCTTGCCAAATATGAAATGCATTATCTGTAAGTAACTACAATTTACTTTAATGAAAAAATAATATTAACAACCAAATGACAAAATAGTGTATATTTCAACGTTGAACATAGTATTTACATCAGTTCACATCGATAATGGACATTCTGCACTATTGTGAAGGTCTTGAAAGACTTTTAAATGAAGCTCTCCACCCACTGTCAGAAGAAAGGCGTGTGAGACTAAATGGGAGTTGTGTGCACTTTCAACGGACTCTGTTTGTCTGGTATAGATATAAAAAGGATGTTGTGTTTGTGGGTTAACTGTGAGGTTAGCCATGTTTGCAAAAAGTCATCTTAAAAAACGACATAACCATGTCACTAAAGATGGAGGGAAGAGCAAGGTAAGCTTTTGAAGATTTTTGCAGCATCCTAAAGATGCATGCTTAAAAGGTGTGAAAATTAAAAATAACTTGTATAGAAGCCACAAAAAACACTGTAGATACAGCATTATTAATTAGGTACAAAAACATAGCTAGTGCATTAAAGGCTCATAATTATAATGACAAAGTTCATAAAATCAAGATTTGTGGCACAAATTAAATCATTACTACATTTTTCAATTGAAAATTCATGTTTTTGTATAGCAGATAATGTTATCTAACTTTTGGGGCTGTCTATATATAATATGTCTAAAAGAAAATATATTCAGGTGTGTATATATATATATATATATATATATATATATATATATATATATATATATATATATATATATATATATATATATATATGTGTGTGTGTGTGTGTGTGTGTGTGTGTGTGTGTGTATATCTAATATATAAAATATTTATGTTTGCATTGCAAACTATCACATGATATCTGTCATTAGTTTTCCAATTACTACATTTCTTGTTCAAGTCCAGTGTTTGTATGTGTAAATGTGTACAGTAGGGTTACTTTAAATGTTACTTGGCCAAAAAAACTGATCCTAAATGGCTCATATTTTGAAAGCACTGATCCAGTCTAAAGACCTGCAAATGTTTTTATTTGTTTCATACTTACCTTTAGCAAAATGATAACCTTTTCATTATACTTTTCTCATTGTGTGAAGATTATAATATTGATAAATATCATGAAAAGAGCATGAACACTAAATAACCACAAGATGGAGCAGTTGAGCTGTTTCACTCCTTTTCAAATGTAGGCTTTTCACAAAAACATGAATAATTATGAATGAGTTTCGCTTCTTCAGGAGTGACTATTCTAACCGTAGTAAACGCATTTATGTTATAATAAAGGGTTTAACTGTAAAATGTTGCATGTTTTCAATTATTCCAGGAGCGAATGTTAAAAGGTAACTTAAGGCATGTTCAAAAGTGACGTCATCGTAGCAATGCGTTGTTGGTACTGTATATAACAGCAGCCATAAACACAAACTTTTTTTCTTTTTTTTTTGCATCACGGACCAGTTTAATGCAGGATTTCCACGGACTGGGTGGGAGTGTGGGGTCCGTCTTCCGGGGAATTGTCACGCGCAATATTATACATTTTTTTTTATAAATATTATATGATTCAATCCATTTAATTATTACATATATAATAAAAATTTAACTCACCATAAGGCAGAATTAATGCGAGCTTTATTTACAGATGCACAGGGAAAAAAAACTGGGACCGAAACAAGTACGGGAAATTGGTACAGGCGGAAGTGGTCCGTTTTGTTTGGTTTTTTTTTTCTTTTTTTCTTTTTTTTTTTATATAAAACACCCTGAAGACCGTGAAAATCAATAAAAATTTTATTTAAAAAAAGAAAACGTTTGTATTCTTTATTTGCAGTTCGGTACCAAGTGATCCACGACCCAGTACTGGTCCGCGGCCAGGTGGTTCTGGACCCCTGCTTTGTATGATTTACTGCTCTTTCAGTTAATCAGATTATTTCACTTGGTTCACAATGAATCCAATATATTTTAATCCAGTTCAGTGAATTTAGTCAGTCTATGGTGTATGGTGATTCATTCTGGTTCTCTCCGACATCTGGATACTTCTGTTTTAAAGTTTTTGTACTTGCCACATTTATATTCTGTATATGTATATTCTGTGTATGTATATATATATATATATATATATATATATATATATATATATATATATATATATATATATATATATATATATGTCTGAGGATAGTATTTATTCTGTGGCGCAGTCATACCTGAAAACTGTAGTGACTTCTGCTATAATTATAAACACTATACTGCTTGGACTGGACACGCTTGCAGCACCTGATTATACTTTATGATTTTACAGTTTCGGAAGAGTAATGATTTATAATCCTTCTATCACCTATCACACAGAAGAGAATGAGAACCCTTTTTAGTCAGATTCCTCTAAATGTTTCGTGCTCATCTTGTCTCCAGATGTCTCTCAGCACTCTTGACTCTTTCTTGCTAAATAAGTGATCAACATCTACATTTTTGTAAAGATTCTCTGTAGCAATGTTTACTGTTTAAAGCACAGGATCAGGAATAAATTGAGTTGAGCTGACGCCAGCAGGCCTAATCATCTCCTTATTTATACATATATACATCATCATATAAATTATGTATACTACACTTGTAGTGTAGAATAACTAAGTAAATAGTCATGGTTGTGTAACAGGTATACCAATTCAGTATCCTTTAAACCAATCTTTCTCTGGAAGAATAAAAGCTCAGGCTTCCTCCAGTAACAATGGCCTCACTGAAACATTCATGGAGCCTCCTGCACTCGCAACAGTATAGCACGTGAAGCTGAATAGATGTGCGGTATGTCTGTCATCTGCAGATGGAGAACGGGTTGGGCAAGGAGAGTGACAAGAACACAGACCTCGATGACATTCTGAGTCAGATAGAAGAGCTGGGAAAATGGAGGGAAATATTCGACGCACATGGGTGAGAAATCTGTTGTGGCATTTTTATAAAAACAGTGAGCTGCCAGATAATTAGGTAGACCTACCTTATTTATATATATATATATATATATATATATATATATATATATATATATATATATATATATATATATATATATATATATATATATATACCTTTTTCCATTTTATTAAGAAAACTGACCAAACAAATGCAATTACTGACTGTATGTAAATTTATCAACTGTAATCAGTTCCTTCCTGTATTCAATGGAACCATTAGCAGTGTTACTCTGTGGTGGGCCTTTCTCAGCACAGAAGTGTCATTCAAAAAACCCAGCAACACTTTAGTGCCTGATATGCCTGTAACAATGCCACACTTGTCAGTGTCAGCCATATAATCAGAATAGGCCTCAGGGAGAATATCTGGTCAATTGTGGTCCTTTTAGGGTGGTTGTTTAATAATCAATGAGATGAAATTGAAAAATAAAAAATAATTGCATAATCGTGTACCTGTATGGTAGTTATAGCTAATAAATTGGAGCAGTGACTGTATGTGTAACCTAGATGTGCGGAATAAAGTGTCATATCTTTCGTTTTTAATGTTATATCTTGTAGATTGGAACTGCACAACTGTTCAGAAAAAGTAAGTCTATAATTTAGATTAGCACATTTTTGTCCTTGTGTCAGTGTGTATTTGAGTTTTGCTTATGTGAGACATGATAACCCGAGACCTGTGCTCTCAGGTAACTGCATACCCAGAGGGATGCTGTGCACGTATATGTGTGTGCTCAATTGCATGCGTGTATAAGTGAGTTCTGCTGATACCCAACCTGATATCCTGTAAAATCCTGGGCCCCTGCAAGAGGTCTGGATGAGACTGCTCTGGTTTTTCAGTTGCATTTTCATCTGTTTTCCTCATACTCATCAGACCAATTCATGGAACTATGTGTGAAAGTGAATTTTGGCTCAATTGCCATATGCATGTAGGCTTTGAAATGGAAGATTATAAGCAGCTGTTCCAGAGCATCAGCACTTTGCAGTCTTCCAGACATGGATACATCGAACTGCTTCAAGAGGAGGTGAAGAGAAATCAGGATGTGAGTGATCTGCTGCTGGTACAGGAAATGTCTGGATTTGTCTGGATTTGTTTTAGGATTTATAACAATTATGCAACATGTCTATGGAAGTTAGTTTATTAGAGATGAGGGAGGGAGACAGGGAGACAGTTGTTTGCTACAATATTTTGATATGTAATCTATTGTTTCTTTTTACACAGTTGCAATTAGCATCTTGAAACAGTGTTCTTTGTGGATATTGTTTCTATTTCTAACCTTATTTCTTACTCTCTGACTCCTGTAGAAACCTTTTGAGAGGCTTAAAGTTGAGGAAGAAACTGAAGATGTTTCATGCTCTCCCTCAACTCATTCATTTCACAACAGTAGCAACCTGCTAACAGTGCCCTACTCAATCCCACGTGCACTAGCTATCTCTCCCAGTCTGGGAGGACACCCATTGTCACCTGAACTTGCAATCGTAAGTAAAAAAAATAGAGAGTTAAAATGACTGTACAGTATTTGCTGTGATTTCCAACCCTGTAACGCAGACACATATGCATCCTGTCTTATTTTTGTTATTTTCCATATAAAGAGTCTGAGGAAGATATTGTTTGGAAACACATTTCACATCTTCAATTATGAGTGGAAGAAATCCTATTTCAAATTTCGGGAGCCATATTCCAAACTGGCCTATGCTTTGGAGGCAGAAAGAGTAAGTACTTTTATACAATGTTATACAATAAAATGATATACAATGTCTCTCTCTCTCTCTCTCTCTCTCTCTCTCTCTCTCTCTCTCTTCTCTCTCTCTCTCTCTCTCTCTCTCTCTCTCTCTCTCTCTCTCTCTATATATATATATATATATATATATATATATATATATATATATATATATATATATATATATATATATAAAACTGCTTATATATTATACATAACTTTTTTAAAGATCAGTGGTATATTTCAGCTCATGTGTTTTGGGGTGTTTTCTTTTTCTTGTTTGCATCAATAAAAATGATATGAATGAACAAACACAGTGCTGATTATGTAGGATCAGCACTGTGTTCAAACTCTGTAAAAATAAATTGTGCTTCAATGATTAATACTACTGTAACTGTATTGTATATATATATATGTATAATATATGTAACTGTATTGTATATATATATATGTATAATATATGTAACTGTATTGTATATATATATATGTATAATATATGTAACTGTATTGTATATATATATATATGTATAATATATGTAACTGTATTTTAATACTAGTGTATTTATTATTACCAGAATTAATAAACACCGTAGAAATATATTTGTATAAGACTTTTTTGTTGTTTTTTAAGGTGAAATCTTTCTTTAAGAATTGAATAAAAACTTTAGAGAAAGAGGTCCCCAGGAATAGTTAGGAACCCCTGCTATATATTAAATAACAATTTATAACCTGTTGAACTCTTCATGTTGCAGGGGGGAACACGGGCCATTCAGATGGCAGTCCAGGCCCACGTTATAAAATACTTGCTTTTTTCACAGCCATTGAGCTCGGAGTGCTGTGGAATGGAGAGGTGAGAAAAGAGTCATATTCTGCCCTCAGTTATGTGATCTAAATTATACAGTGAAAAATTGTTAATCATAACTGTTTTTATGGGTTTCAGTCTGTTGGAGATTGGGGAGAAAGAGCAAGAGAGGGCTTTAGCTGCTGCTTTGGCTGATATTTTATGGACAGCTGGTGAGGAGGGCACTGCCACCGTCTCCTTGGTTACGCCAGATCGCTGTTTCACCCCCCACCTGGACTACAAACTGGACAACTTCACAGAGCGGGTACTGTTTATGATGTAGTGTCCAGTATCACTTTCTTAAACCACAAATAGTCTTTGGCATACACATTACACCTAAACAATTCTGTAAGAGTTTAAGTCATTTGTTTGGGTCACTGTCTTTTATAGTTGCAGCTTTTCACCTTTAAAGAGAAAGAAGACGTCACAAAATTTATATATGAACATATTAAATGTGTGAGTATTTAAGGACACATTTTGTATACATTTTTGCAAAATAAATAAAAAAGGTATTTTATTTGTTTGCTGTCTATATTAATAATATAGTGAATATATTTTTTTATCCTATAAGTTTAATGAGGAGGGAAGCCATGGAGTCATTCTGTTTCTGTATAGTTTGATCTTCTCAAGGTCGATTATTAGGTAAGTTAATGAACAGGATTGATAGTAACAGAATGCTGTTGTATAAAAAGAAAATGTAAGAAAACATTGCCTCTGAATATTTTTTTGAGATTTTCCTCTGTAACTATCCAAGGTTGCAAGATGACCTGGATTTAAGCATGACTCATCTCTTGCAGTTTGGCTTGGGCAACTTTGTTTGTCGCCAGGTAAGCAGATTTGATGTAATGAAGTGATATGTTATCTTGTCATTTTCCAGGGAAAACAAGTGCTTTTTATTTTTAGATAAATAAAATATTTTCACTTCATCCTTATGGCAGTTGTGTTGCAACAAAATGTCCCTGTGTGAACTGCTAATGATTGCTAGTGATTGAAATGATCTACATTCATTAGGCTCTTTTAAACCTGCTGTTGACTGGCCGTGCCAGTCCTAATGTCTTCAATGGGAAGTTGTTATGCGATGAGCATGGAAATGCACTGGACCAACCACTCCATGGAGTTCTGACTCGGAGTAATGTGGGATACCTACACTGGAGCCGAGAACAAGCGGAACATGGCAGTCTGCCTGCTGTAAGTTCTTTTATACTGTATATAAATGCAAATGGTAAATCTGTACATAACGACATGTGCCTTAGGTGGGAAGCATGCTGAAGACACCCAAACTTCCTGTTTGGGTTTGCAACGTCAACGGTACCTACAGCGTTTTGTTTAGTCCAAACCGATCTCTGCTGTCTGACTGGAAGATGGAACATCTCTTCCACCTCTACTTCTACAATGGCCAACCATCCCAAGTCAGTACTGCAATGCTCACTATAGGTAATATAATTTGACTTGCACTTACACAGTTTGGCTTAATTTATTAATCGTGATAGTGAAGCCGAAAGGTACATATAGTTTTAAGGTTAATGCCCCTGTAAAGACTATGGAATTGCACATACAGAAACAACACAAACAGAGTCACTACACAAGTCATGTCGGTGAGGAGAATTAATACGTTTTTGTATTAATCTTTTGCTTCAGATACACATTCGCATCACTGGGAGGCTAAAAGCAGAGATGGTCAAGGAGACCCTGAAAAGAGGTTTCCCTCTGTAGAGATGACCATCCGGACTAAATGGGAAGGAGCAGCAATTGCCTGGAATGGGACAATACCTTTCTTCTGAGGTTTAGCTAGCCATCGACCGCAATTTAGGAATCTTTTTTAAAAAACTACAATATAACATTATACATCTATGTGCTATGACACGCACATTATAATAAAAATGTATACTTAATGTCCACTAATTATGTTTAACTTATATATGGACACATATTGAATAATATATTTAGACATATATTTAAGCCTTGTATTTCTGCCAGATTCGATCGTTTTGATAATGCTTGCATTTGCATGTGATTATTTGAATTAGAATTTGTTCACATTTCATAAAAATTTATAACATGCTCAGGGAGATCATTTAGGATCATGTAACACATATAAAGTAAATAGTTTTTATAGGGCTGTCAATCAATTAAAATATTCAATCATGAATAATCGCATGATTGTCATGAGTTAACTCACGATTAATCACAAATTAAAAACATATTTTTATGTTTTAGCTTTTCAAGTTTTTTTTTATACTCTAATGAACATGGGCATGGACAAATATTGTTGCTTCATGCAAATGTATGTTTAGTATTAGTGAAACCAAACTCAACATAAAGCATGAAGACAAAATATACTTGTAAATGTTTTCAAGTAATCATGGTGTTTTCAATTACGTAAATAATCAGGACACCAAACAGAACTTCTTCTATGTTTCCACACGGACGGTTTTATTTGCCGGATGTGTACACCCTGTTGGTTTTTTTTGTCTGGGGAATAGGGATATAGGTCCCTGATCCATTACCACAAGATGGCGGTTGCATAGATGGCGGTAATGTTCTACTTAAGAATGCGAACCGCCACTGAAGCACAAAAAGAAGAAGAATGGCGTGTGCTTGATTTGAGACTTGGTGCATCAGTAAAACAAATGTTTAGTGATACAAATGATTTGTCACTAGAGATTATTATTATTTTTTACATTTTATTTTATATCTGAGTAAAGAAAGGACAACGTGAATAAATGTGTTTCTCTGAAGGCTTTTATTTCGCCTTTTTATATTTATTTGTTTATATGTTTAATTAAAATGGGCAAACAGAAATGAGCGCTGCATTAATCGTGCACTAATAAAATTAAAATGAATTTGCGTTAATGCCTAATTAACACGTTCATTTTGACAGCCCTAGTTTTTTAAATTTGTGACTATATAAATTAACCACAAAACAGGTCAGGCCTTAAATAAACTTTTATGTTAAGATTCATCTTCCCTTCAACACACAACACATTCATTATAATCTTACCATAAATAGTCTGTTTGCTCTTTTACAATTAAAAAATGAAAAAACAGAACTGCACTTACATGTAATATAAAAGTAAAAATAAAAACTGCCACTGTACATTTATATTTTGTGGGTTTTTTTTAACAATGTCAAAAGGCTTTGGAAAAGCACATTTTAATAGGTTTTAGGATAATTCATTCATTCATCTTCAGTTACCACACACACACACACACACACACACACACACACACACACACACACACACACACACACACACACACACACACACACACAGGGAGAACACATGCACAGAAACTCCACACAGATGGTAACCTGAGAACAATATGGAACTAGGGACCCTGGAGCTCTAATGTGGCAACTCGAGCCACTGCAGCACTGTGCTGACTGGCAAGAGTTTAC